>NW_022196897.1:39241108-39254327 GCF_008632895.1 Mastomys coucha
GGTGTGATGGTGTGTCCAGGACTTGCTATAGTGGGAGAATTGGGTTCTGATGATGGCAAGTGACCTTGTTTTGTGTTGTTTATTTTCTTACGCTTGTCCCTGGCCATGTGGTTAACTCTTGTGCTACTCGCCCTTGCTAAATCTGACTGGAGCCTGTCCTTCCTGTGATCCTGATTGTGTCAGAACTCCTCACAGTCAAGCTGTCTCTGTGATCCTGTGATTCTGGGATCCTGGGATCCTGGGCTTGTTAGAACACCTGGGAGTGTGGCTTTCTCTGTGTGTTGTGGGACTGGCTGTAGAGCTTGTGCCCAAGGTCTGCTCAGAACACTAACCCAGACAGATGGGAAGGAACCGGAGTCACTGGGCTGGCGGAGTTCCTGTGTACCTGGTCCCACTGGTCCCAGTTACTCCCAGTGTTGGGACAGATGTTGGTTCCTGCTCACCTCTGATCCTGGGTGTGTCAGAGCACCTGAGAGTGGAGCTTCCTCTGGGTGTTATGGGACTGGCTGCAGAGCTTGTCAAAACTAACATTTCTAAAAGCAGCTTTTGCCTTTAAGAACTGAGATGCTTCTACTCTTTTCCAAGAAGCCAAGGGAAGGGAGCACTCTGTGTATCCTTTTGTATGAAAGACTTTCCATGAGAAATTAGGTTCAGGCCTCAAAACACACCCCTGGGCCCACACTCACCTTTTCACTGAAGTGAGAGACTGTGAGCCGAGGCTCTGAACCTAGAGCGTGTTTCTTTTGTCTGATGACGCCTTGCGCAACTAGGGAAACATTAGCATCAAAAGTGACACATCAATAAGTACCTTAATTTACAAATGTAGATGTTCAATTCTATTGTTTGCAAAGTAAGATTTTTGTTTTTGTAACATTTTTCTCCTACATCTGACATTCAGATAACCTTTCCTTTGTGCTTTAACACACTAAAAGTTCACCATTAATGTGTTAATGGGATACTAATTATTTTTAAACACACACAAATCCATATGTGAGTGAAAAGCAATAACCTAATGTCTCCATCAGAGGAATACTGCCTTCGAGAAATTCCACACTGCTGAAGTTTTTCTCCTAACTCACTGCTAATCCTTTATCTCCTGCTCTTCTCTCAACAAATCTAGAACTCAGGCCTCTTTGCTCACTATAACCACCTAAGGTTAATCTCAACCTCTATGGCTTTAGACAGCTCTACGTGTATCACTTCCAAACTTCTGCTCCTACTTCATTGTCCTAACAGCTGTCACATGAAGGGCAGCTTGCTTCTTGGTCAGTGTTTCTGCAGTATCCTCAAACACTCGCTGGCTCTTCTCCAGCCTGTCTACAGCCGCAGCCAAGATAGATTCTATTCTCCACACTGCAACACGGTTTCAAAATAGAAACTCCATTTCTCAGTGCCTGACTTAGAACCTCTAAACAACTCCCACCTCACCACAGGCAACCCAGAAACCTCTCCTGGACCACAGGCTGCTCAGCAGGCATGGGTCCTGGCTCACAAGCTACCCAACCACACCTATTACCTTGCTCACTCTCATTCCATTCCTGCCTTCCTATTTCTGCAAACACACAACATACTTCCCCTTCCCTCCTCACCATACTCCCCCACCCCAACAATTTTTACCAGTCCATCATTTATCCTAGAATGTTCCTCCCCTCTATCCTCATGAGTCCCTCTCTATCCCCTTAGCCAGCCAGCCAGCCAGCCAGCCACACACACACACACACACACACTATCCCTTTTGCTTCATTGTGGTCTCTGCTCAGCTGTTGCATAAACAGAGTACTTCCAATCTGGGAACACACCTAGTTGGTACAGCACATGTCTTGCATAGATGAAACCTTGGGTATTATCCCCAACATCTCTAGTATACATGAAACCTTGGACATAATCCCCAAAACACACACATACACACATACACACACCCATTGTTTCCCAACCAAATTTGGTGATGCAAGCTTGTAATCCCAACTGTTGGGGAACTAAAGCTGGAGGCCCTCAGTTCAAAACCAGCCTAGGCATTCTGGGCAATATGATAAAATTCCATCTCAAGAAGTCAATAAGAAAGAGGGCTGGAGAGATGATGTACCAGGGAAGAGCACTAACTGCTCTTCTAGAAGACCTGAGTCTCAGTCTCTCACACATCCAGCGATTCACAATCTCCTGCTGCGCAACTCCAGCTCCAGGGATCCGACTCCCTCTTCTGGGCTCCCCAAGCACCTCTGTACACATGGCATTCAGACACTCAAGCACACGCATACATACACACACCATAAAATAAAGAAAAACAGAGACAACTTTTTTCAAATAAAATGTTAAAAGAGCAAAAGTAATTTCGCCACCCAGTCTACCTAAATAGTACCACCCATCACTTTTATCTATTATTCTTTATACTTTTTCATAACATTTATATGTTAACATATAGACAAATGTAAATACCCATATAGAGAGATATAAATAAAGCACAAACATATTAAACATCTGTTGCCCTAATAAATGTCCAACCTCATTCATGAAAACCAAAAAGACTGCCTATTCCATTCATAGTTCTGTTCTCAACATCTAGAATACTATTTAGCAATACTCAGTGTACAAAATATCACCTTACACCACCACTGCCAAATTTTTAAAGATATGGCGAGCCCTTGCCACAATCACATACCTGCACATGGCCTTTCTTCCCCCCCTCAAACAGAACATGAGCCTTTTTTTTTCTAACACACCTACATGGAACTCTCACTCCTGATGGGGCAGAGTACTGCAGAATGTCTCTGGCATCTATTCCTCTAGCCTAAAAAAGACTGTCCTTCCTCCAGGCTGGAGTAACAAGGACAATGTGCAGTCATCAGCTGGCTGTTTCAAACTGAAGTGGGAGGCAGAAGGCCTGGATCCTATTTCAGGTGCAGGCCATAGTTCTCAGTTCGATGTTACCAGTAACAGAGCAGATTCTTTATTAGAATCTCCACTTGATAGGCTGGAGAGATGGCTCAGTGGTTAAGAGCACTGACTACTCTTCCAAAGGTCCTAAGTTCAAGTCCCAGCTACCACGTGGTGGCTCACAACCATCTCTAATGGGATCTGATGCCCTCTTCTGGTGTGTCTGAAGACAGCTGCAGTATACTCATATGCATAAAATAAATAAATAAATCTTTAAAAAGAAGATTTTTCACTTGGTAGTTTGAGGGATTAGAAGCAGAGAGTGTAATTATATTATTGTTGCCACCTGAAACTTCCCAAAGCAGTTGTCTGATCTAGGAGATTATATATAATTTAACTTTATTTCACACATGTTCTATATCTGCCTCCTAAGGTAGATGGATAGATAGAAGCAAAATACTTTTTAAAGTCTTCAAATTTTTTTCACTCACTGACACATTTTCATAAGCTATTTTCATATATTTTTGCAAATATAAGACTGGCCACTTTCCAGAGTAGAGTAATTTTTAATGCTACTTCAAATGCTACCAATCCCATCAATCATTTTAATAACATGGAATTTTAATGTCACTGAGAAAGCACTTCTCAAATAATAAAATCTTGGTTACCTTTCTTTTCCTTGAAGATGATATATGCCACTCCTTTGGATCTTGATGGATATATCACCTCTTCCACATTCCCACCCTCATCTTGAAAGTAGCGCTTTACTAACTGGTCTTTTAAAAGGCCAACTGGAAGTCCAGAGACTACAACTGTTCTCTCAGAAACTGTGGGATCTTTGATCTTCAATGCTGATGCCTGCAGAAAAACAGGTGGATACCGTTTAAATATGCATCTACAAAAATGAATCTACTGAAAGGTACCATCACATCAGTGAGATACAACACCTCCTTCCACAAAGATGACCATCAGGAGTTTGTCTGCCTCATTCCACCTACCAACATAGACCTTAGTCAAATTTGAGAGTTCTGTGCACAGTGATTCTTTTATTTTTCTAAGAGATAGAAAATAGTGTTAAATAATAGTGATTTTAGGAAGGTCCAAAATAATAGTGTCACCAAAAAAGAAAAGAAAATGAAAAAAAAGAAAAGGAAAGAAATATTTTGTTTGCTTTTTGAGATGGGGTCTTTCTATGTAGCCTTAGCTGGCCCTGAACTTGCTGTTTAGACCTGGGTGACTTCAAACTCAAGAGATCCTCCTGCCGCTGTCTCCCAAGTGCTGGGATTAACGGTGTGTGCAACCATACCCAGGGAGATGTACCATTCTTTTTTTTAACAGTTTAAAAGTGGCTTTGGATACAGCCCAGTGATAAGAGTACTTGAGTCATGTGTCCAAAGTCCTGGGTTTATTAAAATAACTACAAAAACAGCAACATTTGCCAGGCAGTGGTGATACACACCTTTAATCCTAGCACTCAGGAAGCAGAGGCAGGTGAATCTCTGAGTTCAAACCCACCTGATCTACAGAGTGAGTTCCAGGTCAGCCAGGGCTACACAGAGAAACCCTGTCTCAAAAGACCGAAAAAACAAAAAACAAAACAAAAAAACAAAGGCCACATTTGAAAGAGGCTATATATCTCTTGGATTATGGAGACCCAAATATGCAAGCCAGTGAGAAAGGTATCCCTTTTATGGTCAGAATCAATGAGAAGTCTTGCAATAATGTGGTGGCTGTGTAGACTACACCCCACTTTCCACCAGGGGTCTGAGGTGACAGTGTGTCACAAAGGGACATGTTCTCGCAGAAGCTGCTGCCGTGTGGAATACACAGCAAAAATCCTTCATTCAAATCCACTTCTACTTAACACCTTCATTTCTCTCCCACCTCAGCGAATCCATCAGCTTCAACCTCAGCCTCAGCCTCAGCCTCAGCCTCAGCCTCAGCCTCAGCCTGAGATGTGTGCGGTTAGTCAGGACCAATTGCAGCAAAGTTCCAACATCATCCATCCATCTTAACTAGCTGAGGAAGGACAACACCTCCGGAGCTAGACTGATGGTTAACAAACCACAAAGGAGCTTTGGGCTCTCAGTACAAGGGTTATGTCAAATAAGATCCGTCTGTGGAAGAAGCCTACTTCTAGCTTCCCAGGAGGACAGCAAATGAATTATCTATGTACACAGTGTTGCGTTCACCCTGACAGCCTTAAAAATGAAAGTAAAAGAGTAAAATCAGTTCACTGGGACAGACTTCAAAAATACGCACAGGTGTATGTAAGGACGAGACAGAAGAGACAGTGTAGAATAAGGAAAGGGGGAGTTGTGGGGTGAAGGGGACAGTCTGAACGGCAGACCCTCGGGCATGAAAACAAAGGAACACGCACAACACGTCATGGATGGCTACCAATAAAATAATCACTCCAGCTTGTTCTGAGCACAGTCTAGCCGCAATTTAGACGCACACACGGGCTTGAGCACACAAACCCCATAGTGGCAAACACTGGTACAGACCTCACTGAAAACTGAGGATCCTTTTCCTTAAGAAAGATACCTAACTTAACGCTCTAGAGACTCTAGTCAGCCTGGGCTCTCTCGAGCACTGCCGCCTCTTTTTTTGCCATTTGAAGGGACCCAGCCTAAAGATCACGAGCAAACTAAATCTTTTTTTTTCTTTTTTTTTTTTTCAAGACAGGGTTTCTCTGTATAGCCTTGGCTGTCCTGGAACTCACTCTGTAGACCAGGCTGGCCTCGAACTCAGAAATCCGCCTGCCTCTGCCTCCCAAGTGCTGGGATTAAAGGCGTGTGCCACCACCGCCTGGCGCAAACTAAATCTTAAGTAAAAGGGGAAAGCGAAAACAGAAAACATACATTCGAGCATCACTAGAAACATTTCCCTTTATGTGGCAAAGAAAAACTACACATGATGTGAGAGACCAAAGAGGGACGCAGTTAGACCCTGCTGGAACCATATTTGCTCCTTAGGATACATCACTGTTGAGTTTTAACTTTGAGACTAAGTGTGCCAAGTCTTCACAATGCCAAAGACTCAAAAAAGGCTACAAAAGAAAATGAAAATATACAACTCTGTCAATGTAAGAATAAAGCCAGTGTTAACAGAAATTAAAGGAGAAACGACTCAGTTACTTTACAGAAATCACGTACTATTATACACAGGTTAAGTACGTTATAAAAGGTACAAAAACAGCCTGAAGGAAAATTTAAGTGAGATTACAGTACAGCTCCCAAAGTTGAAAACTGAGGAAAGCAGTTTTTCCTCCTCACTTACCATAGTGGGATTCAGAAAACGACTAAGCCGGAGGTGGTGATGGCCCAGAAGATGCACGGTCCAGAATCTGCCTTTCACCCAGTTGCTGACGACGAGATGTCAAGACGATGAGATGGCACACAGGTCCTATCTCATGAGATTATGTTTTTAAGTTTACAATGTATGTATGACGTCCTCAGCCCATACATCCTATCACTTAAGACATTAATAAAAACTGTATTCATCGAACAAAACGTTCCACATCCAATAACACGTTGGGCATAAGTGGCAAGCTGAAAGAAGACTGTGGCCCTGAAATTCTGTTCTTTTCAAAACATGTACTGTAGGGGGATGGGAATATGGCTCAGCGGCTAAGACTACTTGCCACTTTTACAGACGTTCAATTCCCACCACCAACGTGATGGTTCACTACTGCTTGTAACTCCAGTTCAAGGGGCTCTGACACCCTCTTCTGGCCTTTGAGGACACAAGGCAAACATGTGATGTATATACATACATACATGCAGGCAAAACACACACATGAAATATGACAAAATAAATTTAACAGATAAAAATGTATTGTGTCATCTTTCTGCCATGGAGCATTCGAAGGGCTTTACAATTCATATGGTGGGGACTTCTAGCTCGAGGATGAGGTCACTTAAGTCATTTCAAAGGAGCTTGGTTTGTATATAAGAGGGCTCTTTATTGCTCTACAGAAGGAAACAGAACACCTCACTTAGAACACATATCACCCACAGTAACATACTATAAAACTACAGTAAATGCCATCAGGATTAAGAAGCAAGATTAATTCTAGCTAAAGTACAAAAAGCTCCAGAAATGAGGGCCCCTGAAGGCTGAGGTAGAACTGGAGTCGATACAATGAAATATCAAGTAAAAGAAGTTTTCAGGCTGGGCAGTGGCGGGGTACACCTTGGAAGCAGAGGCAGGTGGATCATCATGAGTGTGAGGCCAGGATGGTCTATAAAGCAAGTTCCAGTACAGCCAAGGCTACTGGTCTTAAGACAACCAAACCAAAAGGAGGGGGAGGGCAGAAAAGAGGGAGAGGAGGAGGGGGCAGGAGAGGGAGGAGCTTGTTTTCATCACACAAAGCTGGGGCAGGGATGGGGGTGGGGCATGGCTCCTGTTGATAGAACACAAGACAAAAGGAGACCTCCTGAAGACAAAAATCCTCAAAAGTATGAAAAGTAAAAGCTTGCTGGGTGTATGGCAAAGAAGACACTTTAATGCAAGTAAACAATTTGTCTTCAAGATGGTGCAGTGAGGGGGCTGGAGAGAAGGCTCAGAGGGGAAGAGCATCCGAAGGTCCTGAGTTCAATTCCCAGCAATCACATGGTGGCTCACAACCATCTGTAATGAGATCAGACACCCTCTTCTGGTGTGTGTGAAGACAGCTACAGTGTAGTTACATATAATAATAAATCTTTTTTAAAAAATGACTTAGATGGTATAGTGAAAAGATGAAAATGCATCAGACCGAAGTGTCCCTCAGTCTAGTCCCGTGACACTTAATGTAATTTTTCCTTTCAAGAGGGACTTTTCAGATTCCCAGCCTGGGTGACTTCCTGGCTTTTATCTCTGCTGCACAGTGCCCTGACAGCTCACATCAGCCTCCTCCATAAGTAACTACTGTCCTTCCAGCTGTTCATCAATATCAAAGGCAAAAACCCATTTGAGCTCAGGAAAGCTCCACACTTCATCAGCACTAATTTCTTAATTCAAGCCTCTACGCACACTTTATCTTCAGAATCAAGTTCCCTATAGACCTTGTTTTGCAAGACCTCACTTCATTCTATGATCTCTTCAATGTCCTGCACATTCTTCCTTATCTCACTTATGTCTGAGGACATATGGCTACATGTCTTCTCCTGAGACCCGTTATGAGCAGAGAATTACCCATCTCTGTGCACAGTAAAGAAGAAAAAACGAGTATTCTGAAGAAAAACAATCTACTCAAAGACTGTGAAACAAGGGAGTTTCAGCAGCGGTATGATGGCATTTCACAGTTTCCATGCTCTGGGCCTTTATGTCAGGAAGGAAGGAAGGAAGGAAGGAAGGAAGGAAGGAGGGAGGAGGGGGGAGGGAGGGAGGAAGGGAGGGAGGGGAGGGAGGGAGGGAAGGGAGGGAGGGAGGGAGACAGATAGACAGACAGACAGACAGACAATGGTATAAAGTAAAACTTACTTCTTAAGTGTGGCACTAAGAAGACATATTTCATTTGCTGTTTTAGTTTCTATTTGCTTTCTCAATCACTTGTTTATTTTCACTCACTATAACTTGACTCTCACCAAGTAAAACACACACACACACACACACACACACACACACACACACAAAATCAGGTGAAACATATATGGAAACTCACGCACGCCCGGTAACTGCTCCAAAACACAGGCATCTGGACAAAACCCCGGGTCCCTGGTCAAAGGCCTAGCTAGCTCCGAGGGAGAGAGGGGCAGCAAGCCAGTGCCCTCAGCTCGGACACTTCTTACTAGCTCCTTCCAGTATAACTACAGCCTCCATTTCTGGGTCACTGTCCTCGCCCCAACTCCTAACCGCAGTACCGCCCAAACCACCTTCCGGACTTAACCCGTGAGTCTCAGCCTGTTCAGCCGCGGGAGTCAAGGAGCCCGTGTCCCCACGCGTGGGAGCCAGACCTGCCGCGCCCCCGACGGCCACTTCGGGGCGCACGAACGTGCTCGGGGACCCTCGGCGCGCCTCGCTGCGCTGCAACCCTGAGGAAAGCGACTTGCCAGAGCTCGGTGGAGATGCTCGGCCTAAAGCTGGAGGTGAAATGGTTCCGCTTTCGCTTTCCAGTTCCCGTTGCCGTGGAGACTCAACTGGGAAGGGCGGTGCCTGGCTGGGTTGGTTTCTTGGCGCCTCCTGTGCAAAATACCCTACGGGTATCTGGGCTTCTCCGGATGATTCCTAGTCTGAGCCCCGGTCTCTTCAGCGTTTTCTCAAGCTCGATATCCCTCATCTCCTTCCCGCCGGCGGGGTCCGCCCAGGCTCATCACCTGCGAAGCGCAGAGCACAGGAGGAAGGTGCCCTGCCCACAAAACTCAACCACTTGGCCAAGTGGCACTGGAACCTGGAACACAATCCAGCCCAGTGGAATCAAGGAAATAAGGCAAAGGCAGAGCATGAACTCCCATGTAAAGAAATAGAAACTGAAATCCTGAGATACCAATTTTCAACCGGTTTGCTCAAATTAACAGATACCACAAGCCGGTTTAGGTGCAAACATTTCTAAGGATTTGTACATCTCTCGGAGACTCAGAATACAGCTCCCCACATTCGCACTTTAGCATTCCCTATACTTGAAGCCAAATCCCTCTGACCCCTTCCTGACTTTCTCTTATACCTTTGTTGACCCTAAGCCAGTCACAGAAATCAGGATTTCTCTTCCCCAAAGTAGATCATATAAAATAGACACCTCTCGTCCCAAACAAGCTATGAAACCTACTCCTCTCTCTCAGCGGGAAGGTTCATTCGCTCAGGAAGAAATGCTGCACAGAACAAAGATGAATCCAGACAGGCTGAGATGGTTAATCTTGACTGTCAACTTGATACATTTGGGAAGAGGGCCTTCAGTTTCGGAACTACCTCTATACTGTAGGCATGTCTGTAGCATGTTCTGTCTTTGTGTGTTTGTTTGTTTGTTTGTTTGAGATAAGGTTTCTCTGTGTAGCCCTGGCTGTCCTGGAACTTGCTCTGTAGACAAAGTTGGCCTAGAACCCACAGAGATCTGCCTGCCTCGGCTAGAATTAAAGGGGTGTACTACCACTATTGGAGTGTGGCATTCTGTTGATTGCTAATTTATGCAGAAGTGAGCCTACTGTGGGCGGCACCATCCTTAGTCAGGTGAAAGTGAGCAGACAGGGAAGTGGTCGGCAGCAGTCCTGCCAGCTTCCTGCTTCAGGTCCCTGGCTTGCTGTGCTATAACCTGGAAACCAACACAGACCTTGACCTTCCCAGGTTGCTTTTGGTCATGGTGTTTATCCCAGCAATAGAGAGCAAACCAGAACACGAAAGCAGAACTTCTGTTCAGTCACAGTTTCCAAAGCTGTCTGATCTTTATCCACCTTGAGCATAAAACCTGTTTTCTTTGGGCCTCTGGCTGTTTCTCTCTGATGGCCTGTGTATCACATTGAATACTGATATTCTTTTAATAAACTTAGTAGGCTATTCTGTTGCTCTTTTTTTTTTCAGTAGGTTTGGTGGCTGTGGCCTTTACCGTGACTAAGGTAAAAGTCTTCCTGTTCTAGCACTATCAAAATACAATGACGTGCAAAAGTGTAAATGTGCAGTTATCCTCAAACTTAGCAGCTCTACTCTTAGAAGTTCTCCTCCAACACTATTGCACAAGAGACCCTAGGAGGCTATACAGGAATGAACATATGATGCTTGTAGTGAAGAATCCACTCAGCTTAGGAATGAAAGGACCTACTTACGTACTTGATGGAACTTCAAGGCTATGAAGAATTTAGGACAGAATGAGATAGATCTCCATGTAGTTATATAGTTTCCCAATTTATAGTTTATTTACCGATCTTCCTGTCTCAGCTTTCAAAGTGCTAGGATTTCAAGTTTATGCCACCATGATGACACATTCCTTCTATGCCAATTTGAATGTCCAATAAACATCTAAAATGTAATGAGATCAAGCAGAAAGAACACTTTTTCCCTATGTTTTGGATTGAAGACAGTACCTGTGCACGGCAGACAAGCAGTAGCCACCTGACTCCCTGCTTCATACTCTATCCCCTTGTTTACACTCCACATTTATGTTCTTGATACAGCATGGTGTCTTCGTTTTCTTTCCCTTTGCTGTGATCAAATACCTGGACACAATCAGGTTAATGGAGAAAGGGTCTCTTCTGGTTCACAATTTCATCTGCAGGAAGTCAGGATGGCAGGAACTTGAAACAACCAATGGCACCACACCCACAGACAGGAGCAGAAAGCAATGGACTAACAAATGCTTAGCTTGATTTCTCCTCTCTTATGCAACTTATGCAATCCAGGATCCCTTGCTCAGAAAAGAGCACCACCTATAACATAAGCACAGAGACCCAGTAGCCTAGACAATCCCTCATTGAAACTTTTAAGGGTGATTCTAGCTACATTGTGTCAAAATTGTTGTGGTAAATCCCCAACCCAAATATCCCAGTGCAAAGAAAACACAACTCAATTAATATGAATATAAGCTGTGCACCTAGATTGGGCAGATCTATATTCCCCAGCTAGGAGATCCCTTATAACTTGAGGTTTCTCTAGTTTTTTGCTCCATTTTCCTTCCACCTCCTTCTCCTCAGTCATCCTCTCTTCTCTCCTCCTCCTCCTTCTCCCTAAAACTTTCTAGATCTACTTTCTCTTCCAGTGCTCAATCACCAGCTCTAGCCTTTATTTTACAAGTTAAAATGGACAGAAGGCTCACAAGAAGTCACCTGAGTAAGTGATTCACTCCTTGTCCCAGGCAGCCCTTCTTGGGGAAGCAGAATTAGCATCAAATTACAAACAGCACCAGGGCTATCCACAATGCAAACTGACAAATCTAAATTTGATATATGATCATAAAGACCCTTTCTAAAGTTTTAAAATATTGAAACAATGTTTGACATTTTCATAAACTGCATTTATGTTGGCAAAAAAAAACAATCACAAGGTGACACTGTAAGAAGCTCCCCCTGCCCAACATACTTGGGAATAGCAAAAGGGAAATTTTCTTCTTTTTTCCAAGTCAAATGATTTATTTATTACCCTTAAAGAGTTATTTTTGACTGGACTTGACATTTAAGTAGAAGCTCTCAGCCTCCTTCACTCTCAGACAAAAGTTTAGCATAGTATACAGCCTGCTTTCTATTTTTGGTGCCCTGTTTCTTCAGACCTTCAGGAGCTTTTGTGTGGTAGGTCATGTGGTGTAACAAGAAGCCAACGATTTGGGGCTTTGGTCTTAGCCTTCTCCCCTTCTCCTTAAAGGACATCCTGCCAACATACTAGTAGACATCATCGTCTTTAGAGAGATTAAAGTTTTCAAATTCTGCAAGCTCTTTGGGGCATCAACTGCTAAGACACAGTGGTGTCTCTCAGCGTAGTAGTACCTTTCTCTTCTCTCTCTACAATAACTTTGAGAACATCACCAACAATCCATCTCTGGACAGATTTGTGCTTTCTTTCTTTGAACTCTACAAAAATGCCCTTTTCTCAACAACAAAAGAGGGTCTGCTGCACTCAAGACATCTTGCTTCATAGGAAAACCTTGTGTATTGTTCCTACTGCTGACTCAGATCTCGTAGCCCTTCCATCCTTCATCTAGAACATCACCAGGAATGTCTGTGACTATTGACTTCTCATAGAAAATACAAAGTTTGTGTTCACTGTTCATTGTAGTGCATTTCTGATGGCTGGTGGCTGGAAAGGAGATAGTCAGCTTGATTTTGACACATGGCCCACAGCTCAGGAGGCAGCACAGAGAGCAGTGGGGACAAAACAAAGAGGAAAATTTCAATCACCACCTCCTTAATAAATTTTAGACATATCCTCTCTCTTTCATGTGTGTGTGTGTGTGTGTGTGTGTGTGTGTGAGAGAGAGAGAGAGAGAGAGAGAGAGAGAGAGAGAGAGACTAGTAAGATGTCTCAGGGAGTAAATGTGCTTGCTGCCGAGCCTAACAGCCTGAATTTGATCCATGGGCTCCACATGGTAAAAGGAGATAACAGACTCCACAAGTTATCTTCATATCTCCATATGTGCTATGGTGAGCTTTGAACACACACACCTATAGATTCAAGGTTGTTCTTCCCATAATCTCTAAAGCGCTGTGTATAAACTGAAAAACAAGCATAACAGGAAGAGCTATCATAGATGGTAGTACCATTTATGAGGCTGAGGGTCAATGATGAGTTTAAGGACAGCCTGGGCTACATAGAAAGACAGTTTCAGAGGAAGAAGAAGAAAGGGAGATGGAGGAGGAGAAGGAACAGAAGGAAGATAAGGAGGAGGGAGAGGAGGAGGGAGAGGAGGAGGGAGAGGAGGAGGGAGAAGAGGAGGGAGAGGAGGAGG
>NW_022196897.1:39254439-39268182 GCF_008632895.1 Mastomys coucha
GAGGGAGAGGAGGAGGGAGAGGAGGAGGGAGAGGAGGAGGGAGAGGAGGCGGCAAGTAGAGGAGGAGAAGGAGGAGAGAAAGAAAGGAAGGGAAAGAGGGAGGGAGGGGAGAAAGGGTGGGAGGGAGAGAAGGAGGGGAGCAGCTGAGCTTGCCTGCTCCTTAGTTCCTCCAGATTTTAAAGGAGCACATAAACAGCTTCTTGCAGTCTGACCACTTCACTTCAAGTCCCCAAGCCTCTAGGCTTTTCCCAAATGCCTGAGGAGGAAATAAAATATTTTGAGCACTAGAAGAAGCTGGAAACCTCTTCTATATAAAAACACGAGCTTGTAAGGAATTTTCCCAAACTTTCGTACAGCATAGGGACCAGGTGGAATGAATTAAATGCTTTTTGGTCTCCTGGAAAATGGCTTGTGACAAATGATACAGAACCCATTTTGAAAGAACTGGAAGAACAGCACCCTGCTGCACAAATGACCTCTCATATTTGAAAGCAAGAAGTTGGAGGTGGCACAAACTCTGTTCTGGTATTTGCTGAAGCCCTTCTGGAACAAGCTGAATACCTTCTTGGGCTAGCTGATCAGTTTCAGAGATGATAGAAAGTTATGAAATAGCACGCAAAAAAGCCTATGAGCATCCTTCTGATTGGATAACAGTATCCTGTAAATCTCTCGGATGTTAATGAAGTATCATCTTTACTTCTTACCCCAAAATGAATGCACACTGTGTGAACAACACAGTTTTGTTCACTTTCGCTGCTCATTCATCTGTGTCTATTTTCCCTGATTCCAGTCATTTCAATGATGAAAACATCAGAGTTGTAAACTTCTGGGATCTGGTAATGCATGGATTGGTTATTTAAGAAAGAAACTGAAAGCATTCTTGCCCTTTTGAGGCCATGATAACAGAGATGAGGGAACGGTGCTGAGAAAGACTGCTGGAGAGCTGCAGTATGTCATTAAAGGAGAAGAAAATATCCTGGGTACACAAAGCAAAGCTACTGTCAGAAATGATGAAAATGTCATTAGCACAGGTAACAAAGTGGCAAACATGGCTCTTCATTATGGGAGCAAATACAATACCATGTTGGTAAGGCTCAACTCAAAATGAGATCTCAGGAGACAATAAAAGAGTTGGAGCTACAGCTCTCCCCAGATTGATTCCTCTTACTTTTGAAGAAATAGAACATTTCTTCAAGGTATGAAGGTAACAGTGTTTGCCTCCATTAAGTTAGAGTTGCATGGGTAGTTGTTTCAAGAAACCATTTCTACTATATTGTATTGAAGTTCTATAGATGATCTAATGGTTGATATAGGAAGAGCAAGAGATGATGGTGTTAATGCATTAAGGTTCTCACAAGGGATAAACATTTTGCTTTGGGGGGTTGGGAGGTGCAAGATCAGAAATTGAACTAGCCAAACACATCATACCATATAGAGAGCCAAGACCTGGACTTGAACAGTATACTAGAAAGAAGCTTGTTGTAGTATTTGAAGCTATCACATGGGCACTGTCAGAAAATTCTAGGGTTAAGGCCAATGACATATTCTCTAAATTTTGTGTCATGAACCAAGAAGGAAATAAAACTGCTAGATTTGATCTTACGGTGGAAATTCTGCTGTAAAAGCCATGCTGGAAACTGGTATTCTAGATACTTACTTGGGAAAACACTGGGCAATTAAGTTGGCTACTAATATTGCAGTTGCTGTGGATGGTGTGTGTTAGCATCAGGGTCTCCAAAGCCTGTGACTTCGCATGGGCGGGTCTCACAGACCTGTTGCCAGGGCAATAACCACCATATTCCTAGAATCCATTGGGCTCACCTCCCACCTTTACCCACCGCCACTACATCAGAACCCATATATATATGGGGAACATTCCTCCATCTCTCTCTCTCCCCGCCCTGTCTTTCCAAGCTACTGCCCCTCTCTCCTCTCAATTAAACCTCTTACACGTGGAACTGTTTGGGCCTAGTGTTCTGATGCAACCCGGCGTTCTAACACATCAGATGGGGTCAACCATCATGACTAAACCATCTCAGGGGTACAAGCCTCCAAGAAGAAAATAGGCTAGGTTGAAGACCAACATGACTGACATTTTTTTATGTAGATGAAGTTTTTATAGTCTCCTTACCTTAATAAATGCTTTGATTTTCCATTCTCTGATTGTTGATAAAAAAAAATTCCTTTTATATCTGAAAGTTTTATGGAGCCCAGGACATTTCAAAATAGTTAAAACAATTTTTAGAAAGAAAACAGATCAGGAGGACTCACACATCTCGATTTTAAGTATTACTTCAAACTGACAGTGACTGAAATGAATTGGAAATGACACAAAGACAAACCAGGCCAGAAATAAACTCCCATTTACATGACTCTGATGGTTTGGATCAGAAAGGCCCCCAAAGGCAGGTTGAAGGTTTGATGATGGTAAAGGTTTGATCTGTGGTGCTGTTGGGAAGTGAGGTCTCGTCAGAGGTAGGTCAATGAGGGTATGCTCTTTAAAGGACACTGGGACCCTGGCCTCTTTCCCTACCTTTGCTTCTTGGCCACCAGGAGCACAGCAGCTTACTCTACTTCACTCTCAGCCTTCAACACCACAGGCCCAAAGCAACAAAGTGAAGGTAACATAGACTGAAGTCTCAGAAACTGAACTAAGGTTTGTTTTTCTCTGACAGAAAGCTGACTACTACAGTGATGTAATAGTGATGTGTTATCCCTGGCTAAGAGATGAGCAGGTAACTGGTAAATCACCCTTTCTGGATATGCAAGGGAATGTTTCCAAGAGAATGTGCAGCTTGTCTAATCTACTGTGACTCCAGTAGAACAAAACAAAGCAAAGCTGCCACAGACACCTGTTAAGACTAGAGATCTTACTACACAGCCCACTGTGGCTTCAAACTCAGAACATTCCTGTTTCTGCCTAAGGTTCCCAAAGGCTAGAATCACAGTATATAAAGAACATCTGCTTCCCGCCATTACAAACTCAGACTAGAGCCATATCATCAGCTTCCCCGAGCCTGTGGCTTGCAGATTTCAGGGCTTCTCTTCAAGAGCCAAACCCTCATAACAAAACCCTATCTGTGAGCATCACAAGCTGCTGTCTCTCCGATCAACTATGTGGTTGGATAATTATCAAGAAAAGTGCCAAGACTATTTCACTGGGGAAATAAATGGCTTCAAGACACAAGACATCCACATACAAAGGAATGAAGAAAAGTCTGAGGGTGTGGCTTAGTGTAGGCACTAACTTGCCAGCAATCTCCCCCAAATGAAAGTGAACCTTTGCCTAAAAGCATATATGACGACAACCAACAGAGTTAACCCAAACTAATGGAAAGGCCTACATATACGCACTAAGTTAGAAACATACAGGGAAGTCTCCATGACATTGGATTTGAACAGGACTTGGGAAGCAATGACACCACAAATACTGGAGGAAAATACATGGATTGAACTTCAACAATCATGAGTCAATTCCATTTTGGTCCTTTGCTCAGCAATATGTAAATCTGATGTATAATATCTTCTACAAGAACTCAGGTTCAATTTAGCAGTCAGTGGATTTAGTAGAACTTAACCAGATTCAAGGGGCTCTCCCACTTTGCATAGCCTTTCAAAACTCCACAGCCCCCAGGTTCTCAGAGCTAGGTGACTGTTTTCTACTTTACTCAGACTCCTGACTCTCCAAACACAGCATTTCCTTTCTTTTACATCTTCCCTGTTTCTTTATTACTACTCTTCCTTCTCTCTCCCTTTCTCTCTCTCCCTTCCTCCCACCCTCCCTCCCTCCTTCCTTCTCTTTCTCTTTTTTTAAGACAGGGTCTCATTGGGTAGCCCAGGCTACTCTTGACCTCCTGATCTCCTGCCTCAACCCACAGACTTGTAGGAATACAGATATCTGCCACCATGCCTGGCTTCTTTTACATTTTCATTTGGAAGAATCAGCATAAGAGGTTGAAATTTTTGGAATGTATACCCCCAGGTGCTAGGTGCTGTGGAATACCTGAAGTCAAACTCAGCACTTGACTTCCTGAAGCTTCTTTAGTTGGAGAATTACAGAAACCTTAGTGATAAATTAAAGCTCTCCTATAGAGAAAGGAAAAGTCTTTTTGCCAAGGAACCTTTGCACAGGCTTTATCCTGACACATTTCATGACTTGGAAATAAGATTAAATTCAAGCCAGGCATGGTGATGAAAACATTTAATCTCCACTCATACTAGAAAATGTTCTATGGCCAGAAGGGGAGGTTATTTTGTTATTGTTTCTGATTTTTTTGTTGTTGTTTCTGATATTTTACTTGTAAGTTTTAAGGTTATTGCCAGAAATGTTCATCACTTTTATATTCTGTTAGAAATGAGATATTGCCTTCAACTACATAATTTGTAGTAAATATTTGTATTTATCATCAAAAATTTCATTTCTACTATTATTTAGAAATACTAAGATCATTTATAGCTTTCAAAAATATGAAGAGTGTTTCAGTCTGCTTTCTATTACTGTAGTAAAATACTTGAGATTACATAATGTATACAATAACAAAGGGTCAGGGACTAGAGTGGTGACTCACAGGACCCGCTGTCAAGGTATGCTGATTTTTAAATAACACTTTATCAAGTTTTCTTAATAATTACAGACATATGCTATTAATTTTCTGTTTTCCAAGCACTATTTTTAAGTCTAAAAACTAATTAAGTTTATTATCTGCCTTCCAAGTTGTCCCATGTGACAGTCTGGCCAGTTGTTTTTCAAACACATGATATGGCCCCAGCCTTCTAATTTCTTATAGCTAAATTTACTACCTGCCACTTGATTGGTAAGGGTGCTCCTGTTCCATGACAGCAGTGTTAAGATGGAAGAGACTTTAGGAGTGGGCTAGTGGAGGGTGTTTAGATCATGGCAGTGCTGCTCCTTAGAATGGATGGATTAGGACAGGTCTCATGCAGCTGAATCACTGTCAGAGCACATGTCCAATACACGCCAGGCTCTTCTGGATTCAGTCCAGACAGCAGGGGCAGGACATCTGCGGGGCTAAGTGTTAACTGAGAGTCAACAAGTCCATGCACAAAGATTAGGGAAAATAAACTCCTCCCACACAAGCCACTCCTGCATGTGTAAACACACAGTAGAACTCAAAACAAAGAAGAGTTTTAAGACTCAGGAACAGATTTTGCATCAAAGAATAAGAAGACACTGACCAATTAAATTATTTTTGTTTTTATGGAAAATGATATTTTGTAAATGTTGGCAGTGATCTGAGCTCAACGCTGTAAGTTTCATATGGTTTCTCTGGCCTCTTCTTCAAAATATGCTGCGAAGGACTGGTCTAAAGAACACTTGACCACCTCCACTTCTCCCCCTCCGTTATTCTTCCGCTGGAAGTGGATGCTGAGTAAGTCCTCCCCAGTCTCCTCATCTATACGAATGCCTTCTAATCCGGTCAGAAGCACTGTCTTCCTGGACACAGCTGAAAACACCTAAGGAAGAAAAAAATCAGCTTCTGAAAGAGCAGAATTATTATGGGAACTGAAGGGACGCGTGCGTTCAACCATGAGAACGCCAGAAGGAGACTTGAGTGTGAGAAGGAGGACTCTGTGGTACTATGAAAATAAAGGGAGGAGAGCTTCTCTTCCACAGACGGTCGGAGGTGTGATTGGCAATACCAAGGGCCAGATGAATGCTGGAGAGGGGCTGCAAATCCCTCAGCTCCATTGGTCCTTTCTCTAACTCCTTCACTGGGGACCCTGTATTCAGTTCGATGGATGGCTGTGAGCCTCTACATCTGTGTTAGTCAGGTACTGTCAGAGCCTCTTAGGAGATAGCTATATTTAGGCTGGCTTGCTCTTCCTTCAGTCCCTGCTCCATAGTTAATCTCTGCAACTCCTTCCGTGGGTATTTGGTTCCCCCTTTTAAGAAGGAATGAGCCCTTTTTCTACTTCTTATTTTGAAACAGGATCTCAAGGTTGTCCAGGTCATCTTTGAATTCTTTAATTTAGCCCAAGCTGGCACTGAACTTGAGATCTTCCAGCCTCAGCCTCCTGAATAGCTGGGATTCCTGGAATGTACCACCAGGCCTGGCATCAGGTTTTTAAATAAGGCACAACTTTGCACTGATATATTGTTTATAAATACAGACTGGCTCTGAACCAACCAAGCAAAACTAAAATGAAGAAAGTGCTCTGATAGCCCTCAGTGACAAGATGCACATCACACACCGTTCATTCTACGGTCTGTGTGGGGTGAGTTGCAGTACTGTGCTATCAAGCTACAGGACAGGAGACCACTCTACCTGGTACTTTCCCAAGCGTCGTTCTATAAATGGAGAAACAGTAACGTTATAACACTTCTGATTCATGTAGAGAGGATAAGTTGTCTTTTTCAAAATCTTGTCAGCAACTGAAAGTAAACAAAAAGATATTTTGCTTTAATATTGTAAACATTTTTAATGATAGTTAAAACTTCTCTCCAAAAACTACTATCAAAATAACCACTGATGTGTGCAGTTCATTTCTGAGAAACTCTATAGTCCATATTTGAAGACTTCACAGTAATAATTTTGAAAAATACAAGACTACACAATAAGGAAACTGAACCTTCTGTCTTGAACAGCCAAATATAAAAGGGACAAATGTTGCATGAATCCATTTAATGAAGTACATAAAAGAGGAAAATTTGTAGAGACAAAATATAGGGGGATATCAAGGACTGAAAGAGGAACTGGAAAGGAGTACTTGCTTAACGGGTAGAGTTTTTACTTAAGATGATAAAACACTCTGAGGATGTACAATAGTGTTAGCTGCATAATATTGTGAATGCTTTTACTTAATACCACTAATCTGTACACATTTTTAATTAACTTTGTGTGCATGTGTGTATACACGCTATGGTGTACAAGAAGTCAGAGAATAACAAGTAGGAACTGGTTCTCTCCATCTACCCTGTGGGTTCCAGACATTGCTCAAAGGTTGACAGGCCTGACAGCAGACACCCACCAGCTGAGCCATCTTGAGACTCCTAAATAGTACAATCAAAGTATTTCAAGTGGTAAGGGGAGACAGGAGCAGAGGAGGGAGGAGGGAGGAGGAAGGGAAGATCCTCAGGTGAACAAGCCTGTCTCAGCCCCAACTGCACTGGTTGTGGCCTGCGCAGCTTTGGCTGTCTTGACGAAGGCAAAGGTTACAGCACCTACCTGGTTATGGTAAGGCCATAAAACACTAGTAATGAAGTGACCAGAATATCTAGCTTCTGAAAACTTTATACTCTTCCAAAACTACCTAAAACTGTAACACTGGCTGGACACCACTTCTAGGAAGGACTCCCCAGAGGAAAGAATAATGTGTTTCCAAGCTAACAGGTTGTCAAATTACATTGTGATTTATAGCTGAGTTTCTCCTGGTTGTTTCTAAATATAAGGGTTGGAGCAACTAACATAAATCAGATAAATTAAACTTACAAATTTAAACTTTTTCATTATGACACATACACGCTACTATCTGCTACTAACTAGAACTACTTCTACACCAGAGCTTAGGGAAATTTGAGAAGATGCTTACTTAATACTTCACTGCCATCATTACAATTTCTTTTTTAAAACACATATTACTGTTGCCCTGCTCTACCAGAGGCCATTCTGGTATCCAGAACCTCAAGTAAGGCCCCTCCCCAAGACTCTCAACACTTTCACAGGGCCTGCCCAGCCTCCCCTCAACACCCCCCTCTTCCCTCCCTCATCTCCATATCCCAACTCCAGCTGAAGCCTCCTACTCTACTTGAGGCCATGCTGGTATCTAGAACCACAGAGGCCATGCTGGCACCCAGTACCCCAGCAGAGTCACTTTACTGAACCAGAGGACTCATTGGCCACCAGAACCCCAGGCTACTCAGGCCAGAAGACCAGGGATGAAAGAGAAACCAAGAGGAAAAATGTGGTTTCCCTTTTGCCCCAATGCTGGAGTGTAGGAATGCTGCTGGGAAGATGAAATGCAGAGATGCTAGACTGCATTTACAACTGCACCAATAAACCACACAGAGGGTGGGAAGACACAGCGTAAGATGTGGGAGGCCAAAGTTGGGATTCCCTGACTCCCAAGTGTTCAGTCACCACTGGAAATGGTGGCGAGGAGTTGGAACAGAGGGTAGGGGGTCCATGGGCCTGGAAGGAGGATCCCAAGGCCAGGGGCTCCCAAACTTCTGGACATCCAGACACTGCTGGGTCTAGGGGAGTTGGAAACAGGGTTGGGTTCACCAGCTTAGGAGCCCCAGGCTAGGGAGACGGGGAACTCAGGCTTAGCTCATCAGTGATTGTCTTTAGCTTAGCAGAAATTTTCTGGGAGAACAGGAGGGGCCTTCTGCAGATTTAGACAGTGCAGTTCTGTAGACAAAGGCTTCCATCATGCTCCCCACAGCAGTTATTGATGAAAGAGATGGTTCTTGGTTCCAAACTGTTTATTGATTGTTCATCGTGGAAAATGGGTACATACTACCTCCTTTGGGTGAACCAGAGATTAAAGATCCTTTGCAGGAAGGAATGTCCTGGAAGGGAAGCTTATTGACTAAATCCTCAGGGTCACTAGATAAGCATGGAGAACTCTGTTCTGGGCTATGTGACTGATGTGGGGAGTCGTGTGTTCTGAGCCAGGAATCTAGTAGGGAGCATGGAAGTACCTACTGTCTCAAGTGGGTATCTGAGTGGTGGGGTCTCTGAACCCACTCAACCTTACCAAGTTTCCTGATATGGTCCATTGCCCCCCTCCCCCCAAAAAAAAGGAAAAAAAAAAAAAAACACCTATCCAACAAAGACAAACTCAGAAATCGGCACCTAAATCTATAATTGCCTCAAACCCAGATACCCAGAGGACAGCATAACACAATCAACAATAGCCAGGACACTAATGGCACCATCAGACCCTACCTATCACAGTCTAGCAAGCCTGAATATTCCAACATAACCTAAGCACAAGGAAAAGGCCTTAAAACCAACTTTATGAAGATGATAGAGGTCCTTAATGAGGAAATGAATAAATCCCTTAAAGAAATCCAGGGAAACAAAAACATTTGGAGGAAACAAATAAAGTCCTTAAAGAAAGCCAAGAAAAATAGAACAAACAAACAAACAAACAGATGAAGAAAATGAATAAAATTGTTCGAAACCTAAAAGTGGAAATTGAAGCATTAAGAAAACACAAACTGAGGGAATCGAGGAGAGTGAAAAATCTGGAGAAGCAAACAAAAATGATTCCTAATGATATTCTGCTATACTCATAGATCATAGATGCCTAGCCCAGCTGTCATCAAAGGGTCATCATCCATCAACCAATGGACCAATGGGTGCAGATATAGAGAGTGATAGCTGAACACTAGGTGAGCCAGGAGAACCCCACAGAAGAAGGGAAGGAAGAATTATAGAGATCCAGGGAGTGGAGGACACATGGAGAACACAGCCCACAGAATCAACTATGCAGGGCTCAAAGTGACTCTTAAAAATGGAAATGATGAACACAGACCCTGTACGGGTCTGAGCTAGATCCTTAAGGCATATGCCTTAAGACTGTGTGATTTGATATTCTTGTGGGACTCCCAACAATGGAGGTGGGACTGCCTCTGATTCTTTTGCCTGTTCTTGGGACCCTTTTCTCTGTCTACTGGGTTGCCAAGTCCAGCAGTGATATGAGCGTTTGTGCCCAGCCTTATATCTTGTTAGGCCATGTTGTTCAGGTGATATCCCTGGATGGCGCACTCTTTTCTTTTTTCCTTTCCTTTCTTTTCCTTTCTTTTTCTTTTTTGAAGAGAACCAGAGGGGGAGTTGACCTGGTGGAAAAGGGAGGTAGGGAGAGAGACTGGGAAAAGTGAAGGGAAGAGAAACTGTGGTCATGTAATGTATGAGAGAAGAATAAAAGACATTTATTTTTTTTAAAAACCCACATTAGTTTACCGGAAAAAAAATAACCTAATCAGACTGTGTTTTAATGCATAGCAGGATTTTTATTATTTGTAAAGTCAGGAAAGGCCCTAGAACTATACTAATGAGACTAGCACAGCTGTGCACCATGTACCAGCCAAAATTGCTCCATTGCACACCACTGTGCGATTTTAGAGATGTTACTTATCTTCTCTAGACCTCTGCCTCCTGTCAGTGACATGAAGGTATCATCTATGTCAGAGTTGTGATGAGAAGGAATCATGATGATTAAAAAAAAAAAAAGGAGGAGGAGATATACATTCATCCACTGTCCTGCCTGACACGTGACCTCACATACTACAATTCATGCAGTTATGATTTGTAATTGTAGCATGCTCAGGAGCACTTAGGAAATTGTTTCCTGAACTGTATTTTTTTTTTTTATGTAAGAGTAAGGAGGGCTGGTGAGATGGCTCTTCCAAAGGTCCTGAGTTCAGATCCCAGCAACCATACGGTGGCTCACAACCACCCATAATGAGATCTGATGCCCTCCTCTGGTGTGTCTGAAGACAGCTACAGTATATTACGTCGAGCGAGTGGGGCCTGAGTGATCGGGGCTAGAGCGATCCTGAGTTCAATTCCCAGCAACCACATGATGGTTCATGGTCATCTGTACATCTACAGTGTACTCATACCCATGAAAAATATATAAATAATAAATAAATCTTTAAAAAAAAAGAAAAAGACTAAGGAAACCCCAACTAGGCTGGCAAGATGGTTCAACAGATAAAGGTCCTTGTTGCCAAAACCAACAAGCTTAGTTCAAGCGTCAGGATCCTCATGGTAGAAGAAAAGAACCAATCAGTGCAAGCTCTCCTCTGACCTCCACCCTAGCAGGTCCACTAGCATACACACACATACATACACACACACACACACACACACACACACACACACACACACATACACATTAAGTAAATAAATAAATCTAAGAAAATAAATTTTTTAAAAGAGTGTTCCCAAACAGAAAACTCCCCCAGTTATCAGGCTAATGCATTTGAAATATACAAACTGGCAGGAATACTGCAATGGGTGGCGAGGTGTTTGCATACCTCCAGCTTCCACAAACGTGATGACAGCGCTTCTGGACTTCCTGTCATAGTCAACACTTTCCACTTCACCGCCGCCATTCCTGGACTTACAGAAGCTCAGCTCCAGCTTGTCCCTTGTCTGCTCCTCAGACAGCTCATCAGGAATTCTCGTAACATTGATCTTCATTTTAGAAATGTCCACATGAACCTGGGAACGCATTTCATAGTCACAAGTATAGGTAAGGAAAAAATGCCTGTGTCCAGCAGAATGGCCAGAGCTTTAATAATGGTCTCACCTGGAATCTGATGCCTGTGTTTAATGGGACTGGATGTGCAGAGACCTTCACCGAGGCGCCTTCCATCTGCACGACATGCTTCCCCATCGAGATCACGTTCTGTGCGACTGAAACATAATTTCAGAAGTGTTCATTCATGATATCCCGAGAAAGCTTCATGCTTTTTATTCAAGGACAAGTTATTGTCTTTTATATTTTTTTTCGATTTTGTTTTATTACATTTATTTGTGTGTGTATGTGTTCTTGTGAGTAGGCATGTGTATGAAGGTCAGAGAACAACTTTCAGGAGCTAGTTCTCTTCCTCCAGGATGTGGATCCTAGGGACTAGAAGTCAGGTCTTCAGGCTTAGCAGCAAATGCCTTTTTCTGCTGAGCCATCTTGCTAGCCCATTTTCTTCAGTTTTAAAGGATCAAATCTTAACATTTTTCCCCCATTGGGATTTCCAAGTTATACTAGTTTTATCGCCAAAATAGGAAAATTCAGTGTCACAATGTATAAGCAAAAATGGCAACATAGAAAATTTCAATTTCTAAATTTATCTTAAAGGCTGAATCTACCTCTTTCTTTGTTTGTTTTACAATATTAGCCTAGTAATTCTGCAGACTCTATCCTTGTGCTCCAGCCATACAATCTTCCTCTCCACAGCACTCCCAAGGAATTCCTTGAATACAGTGAATTCTCACTCAGGATATTCTCCCCGTTCTGTAAGCTATTAACACCTTTGTGGGCCAGCGTCATTTTGATAATCAGTTTTATTTGACTATGTCATGCTCATACATTGCTAGCAACAAAAACAATGATCGTTTTAGTCTCTGTCTTTCCAAAAAAAAAAAAAATACATTATTTACTTTCTTTTTCACAAACACTCATCAAAACATTGTGAGCCTCATGGTACCCATCCCAGAGCAATCTCATTTCTCCACATAGTTTGAAGATGCTCTGTAATATAACTACACCAAAGCCAGTGGAAGTCCTATGAACAACACCATACTCACTTAAAATGTTAGCGGTTAGGTGTTTCTTCTTAATTTCTCATGCTATAACTTTATATAACACTCCAGCTATTGATATGTGGAGCCTCTTACTCTAATTTATCATGAAGATAAGAGATGTTTACTTCCTTTATTATAAATGTTGTGTGTGATTATGACACCAGGGAACACACCATGGGCAGAGGAAGAAACAAGGCGAAAGGAAAGGACCTTGTTGGGTGGGAATTCAGGCTCACTGGTCCACAATGAGTCTAGAGTTTAGATGTCTTGTTTTGTTTTGCTAATGGCAACAGATGACAACAGACACCCTCGCTGAAGTAATACTCAGATGATCCTCTCCTTATCCCCAAGCCCCTAACATCTGGTGATCTGACTCAGCACAGTGGGATCTCGGGATCCCCACTTTAGTAACTATCGTTGTCAAAGCAACTCCTGTTTACTTCTGTTCCCCTGGAGCTGCTTCTGGCATGGGACTTCAGAACCACATCCCTGGAGCAAGCAATCTCAAGGCTGCTTCTGAAGCGACTCTACATCCCAGCAGGCCCAGGTGACTACCACGCAATGACTGCCACCCAGAAACCTGCTTCCATGTCCTCCCTTATATCTGCCAGGAATATCCCAGTGACTGCCCATTTCCAGCAAAGCTTCCCCTCATTTGTGGATTCCAGGGGGAACAAAATTACCCCAGGGTGGAGGCCTCATCTCTGTTTGTCTTGACTTACTGTATGCTTCCTTTTTAGCATTTATTTCCAGGCCAGTGCGATTGGCCAGATGCCAGAAGACACAGGTTAAAATCAGGGATTCTAAGGGCCCTGAAAGGACCCTGAGGAGGTCGTGAACCCATGTCGGAGCTTTCCAGTACCAGTTTCTCAGTAGCCTGCCCTCAGGAATGTTGGTCCTGTAGGAAGTGCTCAGGCCCTTAGGAACCCTCTCAGCTCTGGAGTTCAGCAACGGATGCTCTTCTCTAGGCTTCTGTTCCCTGATCTGGAAACCCCTGCACCCCCCCCCCCCCCCCCCCCCCCCCCCCCCCCGCACCCCCACACCCCCTTCCTGCACAGCAGAGGCAATGGCAGCCGACTTGGGTGTATTTGTTGGTTGTGTGCATTCCGTGCACATTTCTCATTTCTTATATAAAGAGCTCATGAAGTCAGGGTATCACAAAGCCTGTCATCAAAATCTGAGGCTTACGAAGAACAAGAGCATGCCTGCATGAGAGGACAAAGCCGGCACTCAAAGCCAAGAAGGGAGCCAAGCTCTCAAGGGGTCCATCCTTGTTCTGACCAACATCAGGTCCCATCCAAATTTCTCATTCCTGGGCTAATTACTGGTTAACCAATTTACTAAATCACTTAAACATCCTTAGAATCTGTTTGCTTGCCAATCAAATACATGCAACAAGTATTTTTGCTGTACTGTGTTTATAGAATTATTACAAGTATGAAATGAGATGTCTCAGAGAACACCAGGA
>NW_022196897.1:39268192-39316064 GCF_008632895.1 Mastomys coucha
CTGGCCTCAAACTCAGAAATCTGCCTGTCTCTGTCTCTCATGTGCTGGGATTAAAGGCGTGTGCCACCACTGCCCGGCTAGTCTGCTACTTTTATATTTATAAAATTTTATTTCCTCAAGTGGGATCCAGCTCAAGGGGAGGTCCCAAAGCCTCACAGTATTACTGAGGCTATGGAGCGCTCACAAAAATGGGCCTATCATGACTGCGAAAGACCCAACAAGCAGCTGAAAGAGTCAGACGCAGACATTTGCACCCAACCAATGGACAGAAACAGCTGACCCCTGTTGTTGAATTAGGGAAGGCTGAAAGAAGCTGAGAAGGGTGATCCTGTAGAAGGACCAGCAGTCTCAATTAATCTGGATCCTGGAGATCTCTCAAACACTGGACCATCAAACAGACAGCATATACCAGCTAATATGAGGCCCCAAAACATATACAGTGGAGGACTTCCAGGGCTGTGTTCATTCAGAGATGATGCACCTAACCCTCAAGAGACTGGAGGCCCCAGGGAGTTTAGAGGTCAGGTGGGGTGGGGGAGTAGGGGCATCCAGGTGGAGAAAGGTGGGGTGGGAGGAGGTGTGGGATGTGGAGCAGTTGGAGTGTGGATTGGGGGGGCAGGGAATGGAATATGGAGTGTAAAAAATAAATTAATTTATAAAATAAAATTTAAAAAATTTATTTCCTCATTTTTTAAAATTTGAGATAGGGCTCACTATATAACCCTGGCTGGCCTGAAATTACATATGCCAGGCTACCCTCAAACTCACAAAGCTAGGTCTGCTTCTGCTTCCTGAGTGCTAGGATTAAAGCTGTGCACCACTAGGCCTGCCACGTTCTACTTCTTTATAGAATTATTATAATGTTCTAATATGCTCATCATCATTTAGACATATGGACTAGGAAGAGGCTGACTCTGGATATCCTAATTCCTATATTTTATTTCCAGAGTCATTGTTTTTTGAATGTGTGATAAACATGTGTCTTCTAATATCAGTGCACATATGCGTTGTCAGTACTCCATATTACTATATACCTAATACTATATATTACACACACACACACACACACACATATACATACATACATACATACATACATATAAAACATCTTTATGTATTACAGGCAATATACCCACATCTAGTACACCTAAAGTAATGTAATGCTTGGTTTCCTTCTCTGAGACTATCACATCTGCCCCAGAATGCCACTATGAGGACAAGAAGAAACAGCAAACACACAAACTGTAAAGTGATAGCCAAACATCTAAGGAGGATCTTTGACGATCTGGATGCTTACAAAAGTGACACAGTCAGGTTTTTGAGATCAACATACCTTCTTCTTTCTCAAAGGTGATGAGCGCTTGTCCTTTCTGGAGCTCATAGAGAATTTGTGAGCTCACTTGAAATGAACAGGAGCTATTTGAGAAATGGTCTCCATGCTCGGGACTCTCCACTGAGGTGAATTTAAGCTTTCTTTCTGGTACATTCTCTTTAATCTGATTAAAACAGATGTGTTTGATTAAAACCATAGCAAGAAATAACTTAAGGCCTTCCAATGACAGTACCATCTAGTCATCCAGTGATTCATTCTCTGCCGACATTAGAGTTTCATGGGATATTGGCTGTGGTCTTACTTAACATCTAATTGCTTCTTCCCGTGTGACTTCTCAGTAAGTTAATCAAATACTGATCCTTTCATGTCATTTTATAGATGAAATCATAAGCATATAGTCCTCTCCCTAACCAATATTTCAGCTGATCAATACCATACAGTGTCCAATTCCAAAGTGCCCGCTGTCTACGGAATTAAGTACCTTTTACATAACTGTACCAGTAACACACAATATCAGAAGCAAATTGCTAAAAGCTCTGTTGAGTTTCATGGCGAGGAAGCGTGGGAAGTGAGGGAAGCTTCAAGCTGTGCACACTAAGGGGCTTCTTGTTCAGCTCCATACACTTGTATGCTGTGGGTTTCAATTCTTATTGACAAGATTGACAATTCTTATGCTAAGATTGCTAATAAGGGTAAGTTACCATATCTAACCTACCCATCAACCATTTTCATAATTTACATTTATGTAACAATAAAGGAAATATTGTCAATAAGAATTGTAACCCACAGCATACAAGATTATACTTACCTGTTTAAAGTCATTGATAACAAATGTACAAGTATGCATAAATGTACCAGTGAGTTATATGTACACATATCCATCTATCGTGGTTATTTTACACACTGGAATAAAATGTGTTATAAGAAAGAAACTGCAAGTAGTCAATGAGTCTTTGCACGATTTTTAAAACTCACTATGCCTTTACAAGGGATTAGTAGGGTTCTAGTTACAGTGGGCTAACTTCCAAACAATCTTCCAAGCCTGCAAAAAGTCCGTGTTTACTGATCATGCAGAAACACACAGTATTCAAACCTTTTGGCACCAAGCATTTTCCAGAGAATGACAAAAATATATCCCACTTTGGGTCCTCTGTAAAGTGGGTCCACTAAGTCGGTAGGATTCCCAGGACCTTTTGATCTGGCCAGAGCCAGACAAGAAACCAAATCCTAACAGTCTAGTGCCTGGTCAGAGCCAGACAAGTAACCAGATCCTAACATTTTCCTATGTTGTGTATTAACCTTTTATCCCTATTTCTTCTTGACAAGCCAGGTTATTACAGCATTGAAACTGTCACTATTCTGTTTTGTCGCGACCACCCTCGACCAGCAAGAATGACGCAACACACTCTCGGGCTCTTCTCCAGCAGTTTATTCAGGAACCTTGAAGAATCTTCTGACTGACTGACCCCGAGGAAAGCCAACCCACAGGTTAAATACTGTATGGTCAGCCACCCAGGTAAAGCCACGTGGTGCTATCTAACAGGCCCACATAGCGGAAGCAAGCCAGTTGACTCAGCCCATAACCAAATAAAGAGTTGTTTACTTCAAGAGTGCTCGCCATCAGAGTGGCGGGGGGCGGCGGCCAGCGCCATCTTTGAGGTGCGGTGCTTCGCAGCTCTCCACACTGTTTATGGGAGATAGGATGTCCTGTGGTTATGAGATGGGTGACCAGTAAGAAGAGTAAATGTTTAAACCAAAAGTAATCTACAAGAAGCAAGGCTCTGGGTTTTTTTTTTTTTAATTTTATTAAGTTTTTTAAGTTTTATCACGCTGTCCATAGGTAGTAAGAAAAAAAATGCATCACAAGTATAGTACATGAGGAAATCATATGAAGCTAATATTCAAACAATAGATAGAACCACTAAAGTCCTCCTGGTTTCCCAAGGGTCTCACCTGCCTCCAGAGTGAACCACTATGTTGCTCAGAACATACTTTATTTAAATGGGACCATGTAGAATGCCTCGCATTGCCTGTTATATCCATGTCATGTTTGTCACATTCATCCATGTTGTCTACAACTGTTTGTTCTTATTATGGAGTAGAATTGTATACAATCTGTTCATTATGGCTTAGAACTTACTTGTATAGCTATACAATAATTTATTAGTTCATGCTACTATGGAAGAACACTGGGTTGTTCTCCATTTGAGGCTATTACATACAGTGAGTGGCCCAAGCCAGACATGATGGTGTACCCCTTTAATGCCAGTACACAGGAAACAGAGGCAGATGGATCTCTGTGAGCGTGAGGCCAGCATGGTCTATATAATTCCACCCAGGTCTTGTCTCAAAAACAAAAACAAAAAAATACTGGTGGTGAGAGGTTATAATCTTGTATAACTAAAACACTTTTTCATGTACATGTCCTTTAAACATATATATATATATAAAATAATCACAGTACCTGGAATTCTCTGGCATCCGATTGCAATTCAGCTTCAAGTTTTTTGATCTCCTCGTCTAGCTCATTGTTTTCCCTCATAAGTTCATGAAGCAATCCCTAAAAAACACCAGATAACTGGGAAAAATTAAACATCTTTGATCTCCTTTTTTCTAAATTAATTAATTGCCAATCCCCCTACCCTAAGCCTACGCAGCCTTGGGACAGTCTCAGAATGAATTTGCCCATATTAATAGTACATTTGCTTATCATCTTATTCCACATCCTGATGAGTCTTCTATTCCTACTAAGATATTCTAGCTCTATTATATGAACAAAGAAACTGATATCTTCCACATACATACAGAAATCTTTATAATTAAGGCAAAGAATGAGACCCAGACATTCTGGACTTAGCTAAATACTCCTAAGTTATCTGAAGCTATAATATGACTTAATTGCACTCTAATCAGGGACAGATTATACAGAGGCAGGCATTTTGTTTTGTTTTGTCATCTTTGTTATATTTTTGTTTTTGAGATGGTTATTTATTTTTGTTTTTTGTTTGTTCATTTGTCTTATCAGCAATGATTCCAATAGTAGCCAGTTGTTTTAAAAAGCAAGAATCCCAGCCTTTCGATTTTTACCAATGAAGACTCAGGAGCCAGATGCTGGGGCAAGCTAGCTCAGGAAGACAGAGAAAGCTCCCAGCTGACCTTCCTACTCTACCAGTGTCCCAGAAGACAAAATCCCCTTCTCCTTTTCCACAGTCTTAAATACCCTTCAGCTCAAAGACCTTTGTTTCTCTTTACTTATGTTCACTCCCTGTCAGCTAGTTGCTTGCTCCACGTCTTGACCTAGGGTTGAGCCCTTGGGTTAAAGGTGTGTGCTAGGGCTGAGCCACACCATAACAAGATTTTTCCAGTTCACAATTTTGGGGTTCACAATGTGATCAAATATCCCGCAGCAGTGACAAGCCAAACACAGGCTTCAATAACAGCTCTGAGCACCTGGGCCTCTGTTTCCACTTGAGCCTCATTGGATATTGCTCACATTTCACTTCCTGGTATACCCCCATCAAAAAAGGAGGTGAGAAAACAATTTTTGATAAGAAAAGAAATAGAACACAACTGTCAGTGTGAAGTCTTTACAATGTAACAAATGTAAGGATTTGAAAAGTCAAATATCCTTACAATGCCAAAGACATAAAGTGAACCTCACTTAAAAACAAATTAACTGTTTAAGAATATGAGACTTTTAAAGTTGGACTAAATATACTTTGCAACTTGATATGTCCATAAGCCTATGGGAGCCAGGAAATGCAATATAGCAGTTTGAATCAGAAATGTCTTTTATGGGCTCAGGTATGTGAACACTGGTCTCCAGTTGGCTGTACAGTCTTGCTGGAGGAAGCACATCACTGAGGGTGGGCTTTCAGAACCCATGGCCTCACTCCACATTCCTTCTGTTCTCTCTACTTTCTATGTGAGACTGAAGATGTGATCTCTCAGCTTCCTGATCAACTACTTTCTGTCATGGCTGCCCCATCCCCCACCATGGACTCTTCTTCTGGACCTGTAAGCCAAAACAAACTGTCTCCCTTTAAAAAAAAACAAAACAAAGCAAAACACAGAAAACACAAAAACAAACAAACAAAAGAAAAACAAAAACAAACAAATAAAAAACAAATGGACATGAGCCATCTGTCAGTGTCTTCTACTTCTCCTTTTTACCTTGCTTTGTTCGCCTCTCATAATGTCCATCTCTGCTGAGCACTCATCACAAGCTTGCTTTATGTTGTCTTTATCAGCATCCATGATTCTCTAATAAAAAAGGGAGGACTTTTAAAACAATATACTATACAAGTTCACTAAAAGAGAAATAACAATTTTTGCCCTTCTATGGAAGAAACTTGTCTTGTCTGCTTTGTAATTTTTTTCCTATCATCAAAGTCTTGACTGTCATATGACTTAAAACCAAATGTCATCTGTAATTTGAAGAACCTCACATCTCTAATTGTATAGGAGGGAGCTCAGTAAAGGCACTCTTAACACAGCTAATACATCAGCTGTAATGTCATTTTTTTAACCCAGTTTCTGTAGGAGCTTTTAAGCTCTCTGCTAGATTTCATGCTATATTAGAACATAGCGACACATATTAACATATCAATAGTTTGAGACTGGAGACATGGCTTAGAAAAAAGATGCTTTCAACAAAGCATGACAATTCTAGTTGCATCTCTGGAATCCTCAAGGTGGAAAAGAAAACTGACTTACACACATTGTCCTCTGACCTCTGCATACATGCTGTAGCACCTGTACACACACACTCACACACAAGTGTGCACACACATACACACATCAACACACAAAATAAATAAGAAGATGTAATAAAAAATACATTTAAAGTTTGCTCAAGTATTCTGGCATCCATATTTCAGTATACTTGGAGTTGTATGCAATATACTTTTCAAAGATTTTGAGTGGCCAAATTCTCAGTATTCTTGTAAAAGAAGCAAAAGAATCTATTTTTATACTAAAATGGAAAAATGAGTAAATAAAAATTAGCCATGCCTTAGTTTACCCAGTGTGAATACTGAACTGTCAGAAAAACAAGGGATCATGGCACATCAAGTGCTTTGTAACTTTCTTCTTCAACAAAAAGAACCAAGAAGCAATGGCAGATTCCAAATGTGGGATAGGAAATACATAAGATATGCCTGGAATAGCATGAGATGACGGACAATTTAAAGGCACCTTTAGAAATATGACAGAGGAGAAAAGAGAACACAGTGAATGAGCTTGCAGTGCTCAAAGAGCCATACTAATCAGACACCTGATCAAACAAGGATGATACAGATTTCCCCAAAACAGTCCTACAGAATTAAAAAATAAATAAAATAAAATAAAATAAAAAAACGGAAGAAACTACCAACTCATTCTACAAAGCCAGCATCATCCTGAAACCAAAACAGAACAGGAACACACAGAAAATAGCATACAAACAAATATTCTCAACAAAGGACTTGCAAACCAAAGTTAACATATGCATGACAAGTTGGTTTCCTTACTCCACATACGCAAGCCAGTGGATGTGCTATAGTGTGTTCGTAGGTTTACAGTCAGAAACCACAGTCATCCAAATCAGTATTGAAAACCTTTCAACATAATGGCCTGAAGAATCCAGGAATAAAAGGAACAGGCCTCTGCATATAAAGATTAAATGCAATAAACTTACAGACAGCATTATATTAAATGGAGAACTGGATAAGTTTTCTCAACAAATCTGGAGCAAAACAAGGATGCCCACTCTCTCCATTCCTCTTTAATAAGATGCTGGACCATAAGAAAGACAAAAAGGATACAAATATGAAAGGAAAAAGCCAAAGTTTTCTAAGCTGCCCAAGACAGGACACTTTATTAAAAACACCCAAAAGATTCCACCAGAAAACTTTCCCATCTGATACAGCAGTTCTCAACTTGTAGGATCTCTTTGGGAGTCGCATATTAGATATTTATATTACAATCCATAACCCTAGCAAAAGTACAGTTACAAAGTAACAACAAAATAATTTCACAGTTGCCGGTCACCACAACATGAGGAACTGTATCAAGGAGTCCCAGCATTAGGAAGTTGGAGAGCCGGGTGGTGGTGGCGCACGCCTTTAATCCCAGCACTGGGAGGCAGAGGCAGGCGGATTTCTGAGTTCGAGGCCAGCCTGGTCTACAGAGTGCGTTCAAGGACAGCCAAAGCTACTCAGAGAAATCCTGTCTCGAAAAAAACCAAAAAAACAAAAAGCCCACAAGGAAGGTGGAGAACTACCAGTCTCATGAGTAATTTTAGCAAGACAGTAGGATATAAGCCATTAGCAGCTTGCCAAGCATGATGGTACACACCTTTAATCCCAGCACACAAGAAAGAGGTAAGGAGGATCTCTGTAGGTTGGAGGCCAGCCTGCTCTGTGCAGTGGGTTCTAAGTAAGCCAGGGCTTCACGTTGAGACCCTATCTCAAAAAGTAAATATTTTAAAATGTCAGCTTTTCTGTACACCAAAGATAAACTGGCTAAGAAGAAAGAGGAAGAAAGAAAGAAAGAGAGAGAGAGAGAGAGAGAGAGAGAGAGAGAGAGAGAGAGAGAAAGAACAAATGAAAGAAAGAAAGGAAGGAAGGAAGAAAGGAAGGAGAAGAAAGGAAGGAAGGAAGGAAGGAAGGAAGGAAGGAAGGAAGGAAGGAAGGAAGGAAGGAAGGAAGGAAGGAAGGGAGACAAAGAAACAAACAAAAGAGAGAGAGACAGAGACAAAGACAGAAACAGAGACAGAGACAGAGACAGAGACAGAGACAGAGACAGAGAAAGTGAAGAGGTCAGCTCCGGAACTTTGGGAAGGTCATGAAACGCTTGCCCCTGCAGAAGGGAGAAGCTAATTAACATTCCTCAGACCACAGTGGGAGGAACCTACCTGACCTGCTGGTGGGGACACATTCTGCAGGGTGGACCTTTGGCCACGTTCAGACAAGGGAAGTCCTTGCTACCTTATACGCTAAAGACTAATCAGTTAAAAAGGTTCCAGTGTTCTGCCAATCACATTGTGTCTAATGGCTGCTGCCCTGAAAACTGTATAAAAAGCTCACTGAAAGAGCTGTGCAGGGTTGCCACTTCACCTTCAGGACAACCCCAATCATTGGAACAATATATTCCTTGCTTTTTGCATTGATTCCCAGCACCAAGTGGTTCACTCAGGGGGTCCCTGGTAAGCTAAGGCTAGCCAGAGTCTTACAAGAGAGAGAGAGAAAGAGAGGGAGAGGGAGAGAGAAAGAAAGAGTTTACAGCAGTTTAAAAAATACCTAGGAATAAATCTATCAGTAAAGATAAATAAGACTTTTAAATATGAAAAACACCTCATGGTCACAGGTTAGCAGAGTTAATATCGTGAAAATGACTATGCTACCTCTAGATTCAACACTAATTTTCACCAAAATCTCATTGACAATCTTTGATGAAAACAAAACAAACGTCACACAAGCATTGAAGGCCCCAAGTAGTCAATGGAAGAAAGAACAGGAGGCAGCACAATCCCTGATCTCAATCTCTATCACAAAGAGAAAATGATAATCGCAGCAAGGTGTTGGCACAAAAACAGTTATGTGCACCAGCAACAGTTATGTGCGGGGTGGGGGTGGGGGGGTGGTGAATAGAGAGATGGCTCAGTGATTAAGAGCATTGACTGCTCTTCCAAAGATCCTGAGTTCAATTCCCAGCAACCACATGGTGCAGCAACCACATGATGGCTTACAACCATCTGGAATGGGATCCAATGCCCTCTTCAAATAGCTACAGTGTACTCATATAAATAAAATAAATAAATCTAAAAAAATAAAAAGTTATGTACACCAATGCCATAGACTAGAGGAATCAAAAGTAAGCCCACACAGCCAACTAATCTTTAACAAAGGCATCAAAAACATTCGTTTCAAAAGAGAAGAAGAAAGAAAAAAAAAAAAAGACAGCAAGAGCTTCTTCCACAAATGATGCTTGGAAACATGAATGACCTAGTGAGTGAAATCAAGTCTTTATGTCTTACCCCACACAGTGATCAACCCAAAATAGATCAAAGGCCTTAATGTAAGGTTTGAGACGGTTGAAGGAAAACACGTAAACTGCCTTATGATTCAATGATGGAGTCGGGAAGATACCGAGTTCAAAGCTAGCCTCAGCTGCATACATACCAAACTCAAGGTAAGTCTGTCTGTATGAGATTTTGTCTCAAAAGAAAAATTTTAATGAAAAATGAAAGAGAGAGAGAGAGAGAGAGAGAGAGAGAGAGAGGGAGGGAAGAAGAAAGAGAGGGAGGGAGGGAAGGAGGGAGGGAGGGAGGGAGGGAGAGAGGGAGAGAGAGAGAGAGAGAGAGAGAGAGAGAGAGAGACTGACTGTATAAAGGATTCCAGTAGGACAAGAAATATTCCCAAGAATTAACAAGTAGAATTGCACTTGCATGAAATTAAAAAGCTTCTGCACACCAAAGGAAACAATTGCCAGCATGAAGAGACAGCCTAACAAACAGAAAAGGATCCTTGGCAACTTCATCTTAGTCTTAGTCAGGACAATAATATCTAGAATACACAAAGAACTGAAAAAAATAAATACTAAAGCCCCAAATTATCCAGCCAATCAATGGACTGATGAATAGAACATGCTGCTTTCAAAAGAAGAAATACGAGTGGCCAAAAACTTACTGTTTAACATCCTTAAAGGTCAGAAAATGGCTAATTTTAAGTGTTCTAGATTGCCTCTCATCCCAGTCACCATGGCTACCATGGCTGACAACGACATTGGGAAAGATGACCTATGGATGGAACTCAAGCTTTGGAAAGCCTGCTGTGAGTGACTGTCCTCCCAGCCAAGCAACTGCAGTCTTGGCTTTCAGCAGTGTCACTAACAAAAGCTTGTCCCAGCTAGAAAAGCCCTGGGGACATGGGGGGCTGTCACAAAACCTCACCTGAATGTGCAGCCACTCCCTACCACCTGTTGTAGGTATCTCTGCCTTAATTGCTGTAGCCTCGAGGAGACAACAGAATAAATGGGAGGAGTTAGCTCCCTTGAGACAGGGGAAGCCCTCAACCCCGCTGGGAAAAGGCTTTTGGGGTGTGGCCTGTTGGGGAAGGAGTATTCACAACCTCTCATCTATACTCTGTAAGGAACTCTTTAGTTCTTCAGTGTGAAACTGAGCAGAATGATGCTAGATTTGTTACTCGGACCTTAGGAAAAATAGCAATTGCTTTTGTCTCTCCTGCTAAGAAATTTTAGCAACAAATCAGGATGGATGTTCCTCAGTAAATAAACAAACAAACAAACAAACAAACACTACCATATGATCCAGAAATGCCTCTCCAGGGTACATATACATACCAAAAGATCTGAGACAGCATACCACAGAGATGCCGATACCCATATTCTGCTACACGATTACAGTAGCCAAGGTATGCATCCAAACTAGACATCCATCAAAAATGAATGGATAAAGAAAATGTAGTATAGATACAATGGAATTACATTAAGCTATAAATACAAATAAAATCATGGCATTTACAGGAAAATAGGTGGAACAAGAGATGAGTATATAAAATAAACCAAAAAGACAAATACTATAAGTGTCCTCTCATGTGTGGGATCAGTGTGTGTGTGTGTGTGTGTGTGTGTGTGTGTGTGTGTATGAGTGTGTGTGTGTGTGTGTGTGTGTGTGTGTGTGTGTGTATGAAGACTATAAATGACTTAATGGGAGAAAGGCAGGGAAGGGGGTAATGGAATACATGTGATATGAAAGGCAAAAGCTGGAAGGAAGGGAACATCAAAAAGTGGGAAGCAATATGGGTGAGAGCAGAGGAAGAGGGGGATAGAAGGAAACTATAGTGACATATGTTTGAAAATGCCACTCCTGGGCAAACACCCAGAAGATGCTCCAACATATAACAAGGAAGGACACATGCCCCACTATGTTTATAGCAGCCTTATTTATAATAGCCAGAAGCTGGAAACAACCCAAATGTCCCTCAACAGAGGAATGGATACAGAAAGTGTGGTACAGTTACACAATGGAGTATTACCCAGCTATTAAAAACAATGACTTCATGAAATTCACAGGCAGATGAATGGAACTAGAAAATATCCTCCTGAGTGAGGTAACCCAATCACAAAAGAACACACATGGTATATACTCACTGATAAGTGGATATTAGGAAAAAAGCTCGGAATACCCATGATACAACTCACAGATCATATGAAACTCAAGAAGAAGGAAAACCAAAGTGTGGATGCTTCAATGCTTCTTAGAAGGGGGAACAAAATACTCACAGGAGATAGAGGATGGGAGGGACTTGGGAGGAAGAGAGGAGGGAGAGGGGGGAAAGGGGGAAGGATCAGGTATGGGAGGAGATGGGGATATGTACAGAGAGAGGGTCAGGAAATTGAACAGAGATGTGTAGCAATGGGGGATGGGGAACTGGGGGTAACCACTAGAAAGTCTCAGATACCAGGAAAGCAAGAGGCTCCCAGGACCCGACAGAAATGACATTAGCTGAAATATCCAACAAAAGGGAGGGAGAACCTGTAGAGACGATATCCAGAGGTTAGGCAAGGCCGTGGTTGACGGATGGGGCCACCCATTTATCTCCAAGTTTTTAACCCAGAATTGCTCCTGTCTAAAGGAAATATGAGGGCAAAAGTGTGGAGCAGAGACTGAAAGAAAGGCCATCCAAAGACTGCCCCACCTGGGGATCCATCCCACATACAGACACCAAACCCAGACACTATTGCTGATGCCAAGAAGTGCTTGCAGACAGGAGCCTGACAGAGCTGTCTCCTTAGAGGTTCTGCCAGAGCCTGACAAATAGAGAGGCAGATGCTAGCAGCCAGGGACCCCAATGTTGGAGTTAGGGAAAGAACTGAAGGAGCTGAAGGGGTTTGTAACCCCACAGGAAGAACAACAATATCAATCAACCAGAGCTCTCAGGAACTAAACCACAAACCAAAGAGTACATGGAGGAACCCATTGTTCCAGCTATATATGTATCAGAGGACAGCCTTATCTAGCATCAATAGGAGGGAAGGCCCTTGGTCTTGTGAAGGCTCAATGGTCCAGTTTAGGGGAATGCCAGGGCCATGAGGAGGATGTGGGTGGGTGGGTGGGTGAGCACCCTCATAGAAGCAGGAGGAGTGGGGATAGGATAAGGGGTTTGCGGAGGGAAAACCAGGAAAGGGGATAACATTTGAAATGTAAATAAATAAAATATCAAATAAAAAAATGTCATGATGGAATCATTACTTTATATGTTAACCTTACATTTTAATACAAATCAAACAAAAGAAATTATTTGTCTGTGTGAGTGTGTGTGTGAATGTGTGTTGAGTGTGTGTGTGTGTGTGTGTGTGTGTGTGTGTGTGTGCATGAGAGGGAAAGGGAGAGGGAGGGAGGGACAGAGAGAGACAGAAAGAGAGACAGGCAGACAGACAGACAGACAGACAGACAGACAGACAGAAAAATTAGCAGGGCTGGAAAGATAGCTCAGAGGGTAAGAGCATTGGCTGCTCTTCCGGAGAAACCGAGTTCATTTCCCAGCATCTACATAGTAAGGGCATCCCACACCCTCTTCTGACCTCCAAGAGCACCACCAGGCATGTGTGTGGTATACAGACATATACATGCAGGCACCATATCTAAACACATTTTTTTTTCAAAACCAGACAAGGCACTATGAGAGAAAAGGGAGGGCAGATGAGGGTTTAAGAAGAGAGCAATGGAGTATATGTATATATGTTATATTATATATACATGTGTGTGTGTGCATTGTTATATATATTAGACACATGCCAAAGTGAAGCCTCAGCGTGAAGAGGGTCCTGAGAAAGGTGGGAATGGGAGCAGCGCTAACAACACTGACTCGGAGTCAGTAGTGGATGCAGCTGTCAGTTCAAGTGCTCTCTCTTTGCCCAAGGATTCTCATCACCCTTCCTTCCCCTCCTTTCTTCCTTCTCATTCTTTAGCCTTCTCTCCTTTTGTGCTTTAGCCTTTCCTTTCTCTGTCTTTTACTTTCTCTCTTCCCATTCTTCTGCCTTCTCGTTTCTCACACTGTTGCCTTCTCCCAACCAGAGAGCCTGAATCCAATCTTTTATTGACTAAAGTTACATCATCAAGGCTTTGAACATTGTTCATAATTATTCTAGAAATACATTTACATAAATTCTTTGAATCGTGAATCATTAATTCCAATCCCTGCTTCCTTAAAACAGAAACTAAACACAAAGCAAAAGCACATTTCCTCATAGTTTTTTGCACAGCCTGTTCTTCATGGGTAGCTACACACAACTCTTGTGGTTTCCTGGTACAGCAGACTGCACTCTTTAGTAACTACTTTCAGGTAAGAACAGAAAGGTAACAGACTAGGGTTAAAATGGTTCCTTACAACGTTTTAAATTTTATACAAGTAAAGCAGTTACTTTCTCTAATATCTCTCCAGACATTGTCATCTCCAATGCTTCAACTAGCCAAGAGAATGAAATACTAACTTTTTATATGCTTATACGTCATCTTTTAATTCTCTAATCTTTGTTTCCTCATTCATGGCCTCATATACGCTTCTTCTAATATCATTTGTTTCTAGATTGTATACAAGCCTTTCTCCTATAAAATAAACACATCTATCTTTTGCTTGTTTTTTTATAGATTCCTTCTTTTCCTGTCCATACTTTTTCTTCTGGAGACCACTTTAACTCTTTATCCTTGATGTTCCCAAGTTCACCCTGGCTAATTAATACAACAGTCATTGGGCCAGAGGGAAATGTAAGTCCTCATGATTCCAAATTCAAAGCCAAGTCTGGCAACGAACTATTTCTACAAAGGTCCATGTAGGCTTTTATGGCCTCTGTGGTTGTGTTGTCTACATCCTTTCCCATGACCCTAACAGCCAGGCAGAGGGCCTGCTCCTCGTCCTCCACAGGCTCATGACCACTTCCATTCCTCATTCCTGAGAACCGCATCTGTTTCATTTATTATGATATGATTAGCTCTGAGTAATGAGGAAAGTGCATTCCCCAGAAAGAGAGCGTAAAAGTCAAATAGAAGAGACAGTAGATCAGTTTCAGGCCAACAGCAGTCATCAGCACATGTGGGGATTTTGAGGATCAACGGCCTGGAGATGCTCCAGAGGCAGAAACTGTGTCACCCATTGCCTTATGCAGCCATGTCGGACCCGGTATGTGTATGTGTGTGTGTGTATACATACATATACATATGCACACAAATATATTTATATACATATGTACACATATATACATATGTATACAAATATATACATATGTACACACATATATTTATATATACACATGTATATGTATGTATATACATATACATGCATGTACATATATGTATATGTGTGTATATATATGGATATGTTTATTATGTTAACATATATACATATGGTGATGAAAGTAGAAGGGAGAGTATTTGGAGAAGGGGGAATCAGCAAGAGGGGAACAGGAGGCCAGCCAAGGCAGCGAGAGAGCAAATATGAAAAGAGTGCAGTAACACACATGTGAAAATGTCAGAGAGCAAAACGTTTCTTTGTATGTGAACTGAAAACTAATTCAAAATAAATTTTAACAAGAGTAATTTCACATTGAAGCAACCCAGTATGTGACCAAAATGAGATAATCAAAATAAATAATAGACTAAATCAAAATCCTGTGGCCCCTGATAGGCTGGACTAGGCTGATAAGACACCATGACCAGATATGCACAGTCTGAAGAAAAGCAGGAAGAGGCAGCAGACAAACTCAGAATCAGGCACTGTCTATGCTACAAGTTGTCTGTTTTGATTTTTTATTTAAGTGAACTTTTTTTCAAGAAAGATGGGGAAATTTCCATATTAAAGAAAAGTACAAAAACACAATTCTATGTAATCTATGATGCTGATATTGGGACAAATGGTAAAATGATTAGAACTTAGTGAATATCACAAATTAATTTCTTGATTTTTTTCAGACTGTGCTATAGTCAAACAGGAACTTCCCCCCAACACCCGTTTAGTAAGAACTATACACTCAAGTGTTGCTGGGTGATAGCTTATTAGCTTGAAATTTTACTCTCAAATAATCCAGAGAGAAAGATCATTTTATATGACATGCAACTTTTCTATAAATTTAAGATAATTTTAGATACATTCTTTAAAATTACATAGACATATGCATGCATCCAAGATCTAACAGTCTAAGCACAACTTAACCCTCAGCCTTATTTTATCTGAAACTTAATTCACAAAGATCTCTTCAAGGGTCCTTCACTGCCTCAACCTCTACCAAATGAAATCTTTTGGTTCTTCAAGGATGATGGCAAACCGCCAGAAGGTTCCTGAAGCCTTTTCTGACCTCCCCAAAGGACATCAGTTCTTCTTTATTGCTTACAGGGCACTTTAATTATATGTGTCATTTTCTCTGAGCAATCAACAAATATCTAAAGACTGGGACTATGGCAGGCACTCCTGCTCACACTAATGGCAGGAATCTATGCAAACAAGAACTATGCATGTTATACTATGTATTTTATATTGGATATTTTTTTCTGCCCAGGAAAATATATTCATATTAATATAGATATAATTCCTCTTATTACATTTCTTAAGAGAGCAATTATAACATTTATAGTTGTTTTAAAATATTATTATTAAAACACTAATATTCCTCTTTTAAACATTTTTTTTAGATTTTTTTTAAGATTTGTTTATTCATTTTCTATATATGAGTACACTGTTGCTGTCTTCAGGCACACCAGAAGAGTGCAATGGATTCCATTACAGATAGTTGTGAGCCACCATGTGGTTGCTGGGAATTGAACTCAGGACCTCTGGAAGAGCAGCCAGTGCTCTTAACCGCTAAGCCATCTCTCCAGCCCAAAACAACAATATTCTTAAAACTCTTGCTGTAAGTGGTCTATTGCATAGCACTCCCAGAATATCTTCATCATATTTCTCATCTGAATATTTTCCCTTTCAAGCAATCTTATAGTAAGCAGGAAAATGACTCCTTCACTGACATCCATGGTCTAGTTCCAAGAACTTGTGCAAATGTTAGATTACACTGCAGAGAAGATTTAAGGCTGCAAACTGAATGCAGGATGCTGATTGTCTGTAAAATAGGGAGGTAGGAGCTGGAGAGATGGCTCCAGGGTAAAGAGCCTGCTGGGTAAGCACTGGTACTTCCCATACTGGGAAAGGTGCAATGGCGTCCTGAAACTTGCTGTCAGTCTAGCCAAAGTCGAGGTCCATCGAGAGACCCTGACTCACACACACACACACACACACACACACACACACACACACACACACGCTATGGAGACTATCCTACATTGTGTGTGAAAACCTAACATAATCCAGAAGGTCCTCTAGAATAAAGGAGGGGATAACACCAGAGTTAGACTGAGGTAGGAGGCAGAAACATGATCAGAGAAGCAATGCTGGCCCTGACTTTGGAAATGGGAGATGGAATGCTGAGCCAAGCAAAGAGGGCTGATGCAGAAGGTGGAAGGGGTTCATCCTGAGAGCCCCCAGAACAGAAGACAGCTCTGCTGGCCCCTTTACTTTACCCAGGAAGACCTGCAGATGCCTACAACTGACACACAGACACACAGGCACACAGAGGTACACATCTACTTTTAAAATGGTACTAAAAGTAAATATTTTTAAATTGAAAAATGTGTACATGCACGCACATGTGTGTATAAGCCAACAAGGCCATGTAATTTATTATGGCAGTAAACTTTGAAAAACAAGCAATCATCTCATTTTCCTAAGGATAATTGTGGTGGAGGGATACACAGAGTTCCTGGCAGCATAAAGAAAGGAAGATAATGGGCTCGGTGGTTAAGAGCACTGACTGCTCTTCCAGAGGTCCTGAGTTCAATTCCCAGCAACTACATGGTGGTTCACAAGCATCTGTAACGGGATCCAATGCCCTCTTCTGGTGTGTCTAAAGAAAGTAAAATGAAAGAAAGAAAGAAAGAAAGAAAGAGAGAGAGAGAGAGAGAGAGAGAAAGAAAGAAAGAAAGAAAGAAAGAAAGAAAGAAAGAAAGAAAGAAAGAAAGGAAGGAAGGAAGGAAGGAAGAAAGAAAGGAAGAAAGGAAGGAAGAAAGAAAAAAATATGTATCCATAGACCAGAAACATGTCAAAAGAGGTATACAATTTTAACAATTAAAATATCCTAATTGTATTTCTTTTACAACTGGGGACACTTGATTTAATAAATAGAGTAAGTGGTCTATCTGTGTGTAGTGGCACAGGTCTGTAACAGGAGGATCAAGAGTTCAAAGCCAGCACAATGTAAATAGAAAGAAGTTGCCTCAAATGTTTTCATTGCTGTGCAGAAGTTTGCTTTATAGGCAGAGAAGAAAGGTGAAAAGGTAGAAACTGAACTGATTGATTCATAGTGAAGTTCTCTGTAAGACAGGGTCAGGGAGATCGGAACAGAATACACACAAGTTAGCGTGGGTGTCTCTGGAACAGGAGTCCCCTTAGTTCAAACCAGTGGCCCCCTAGAACTTACACTGAATATTCTCCTTTCAACACCTCCTTCCAAAACAAAACAGAAAATCTTATTTATTCTGAAAAAGTTAGGCAGGACCACAGAACTCAGCACCTGCCAAGGAAATATGAATAATAGTCTTCCTGAGAAATCCATTTTAGTAAGAACATTCTGGAGCCAGTCTCACTGACTGTAAGTTTCCTTTTCCCAGGAAGGGAGGAAACCCAAGGCTAGAGCGCCCAGAGCCGGCGAGTTTCCAGGCAGCGTACTGGAGACCCTGACTGAGTTGCGGGCCTGGAAGCCGCCGCCCTCCGCGCGAGGTGGAGCATCCCAGAGCGCGGGTGGTGGGCCCGCAGGAACGCAGCGGACCGAACCGATGGGACAAGCACTCACCTGCTCCGCCGCGCAGCTCCCGGAAGCTGGTGCCTTAGACCCAAACCCCACCTCGAAAACACAAACCTGGCCTCTGCGATGAGCAGCGCTCAGTCACAGGATGTACTTTCACTTTCGGTTATTTTAGAAACAGGATGCTTCTGCTCCCTGCCCTGCGGACTTCGTCCTGGGCACCATTGCTGCTGTTTCTATCTTGGCAGTAATTCCAATACCTGCTTTGAAAAGCTTATTTGTGTGCATTATGCGGAACACACTGTTGAAAAACTGAATGGAGCCAGGCGGTGGTGGCGCACGCCTTTAATCCCAACACTTGGAAGGCAGAGGCAGGTGGATTTCTGAGTTCAAGGCCAGCCTGGTCTACAGAGTGAGTTCCAGGACAGCCAGGGCTACACAGAGAAACCCTGTCTCGGAAAAAAGAAAAATTGGATGGAAACCAGAGCTCTCTATGAAAATCCCCTCTCCGTAATTTTCTAGAGGGTTTTTAAGTTTGACACCAGTACAAGATAGACCAGGAAGCTGAGAAAGCTGCTTCCTGGGTTGGATTTTATGACCCTTGAAAGTTTTCTTCTAAGCTTTGTTTTTGTTGTGAAGATTTTGTAAACAAACACATCGCTAGCTGTGAGCTTTTCCTTTGCCAGAAAAATAGCTGGCTTCTGTCAAAAACGATAGTTTCCCCTAATCCTACATCAAGAACTGGTTACTCCACAGCTAGGCAGCACATGAGCACAGAGCTCTGGAAGACAGCAAAGAGATATCAGGATCTCTTACATGGTGGTGTCCTATATCTGTGCATAGGAACCAATAGCTTGGTCTAAAATGACACATTGGCAGAAGACAAATTCTTTCCATCAAGAACAGTGATTGCCCCCCACCCCGTTGGTGGTGTCACAGGCTTTAATCCCAGCCAGCACTCAGGAGGCAGAGGCAGGAGGATCTCTTGTGAGTTTGAGGCCAGAGTTCCAGAACAGTCAGAGCTACACAGAGAAACGCTGTCTTGGCCCGGGGGTGGGGGAGTTGGGGGGTTGGGGGGGAGGGCAGGGGGATGATGAATGCAGCAATAGGACCCAGTTTACAGTGACACCAAAGCCACATAGTGAGGCCTTGTCTTTAAAAAAGGATAAAGGTTTCTTTTGTGTTGTTGGCCCAATTAGAAAAAACAAAGGGTCTGCAGTGGCTGAGGCGCAGATGGGGTAGAGGGGCACAGGGGGTGTGATACCTAAGAGTATCACAGGAGAAGGGGAGGGCAAAGGAGATGTGAGAGAGTGGGACTGGGAGGAGAGGGGGAGTTGATGTTGAGATGCAAAGTGAATAAATAAATTAATTATTTATTTTAAAAAAGAAAAGGCAAATGGTCTGGATATTACTTAGGTTTTCTTCTGAATTTGAGAGGAAGCATAAATATATCAGTTTAAACTCCTAAGAGGTCATTGGTTTGGACTGAGTTCCAGAGCAAACGTGAAGTCACTTATGCTGAAATCTCAGGTTGCCAAGAAGTCATTCTGAGAAATCAGATGAGAGATTACAGCCAAGTCTCTAAGCAAACAGTTCTACACTGCAGAAAAAAATAGCTTTAACCTTTATAACACAAGAACTTTTAAAAAACCGGCCTTTGGGGTGCTAGAGAGATCGCTTAGTGATTAAAGGCACTTGATTCTCTTATAGAGAAACTGGGTTCTATTCTCAGCCCCACACAACCTGCTGTCACTCCTGTTCCAGAAAATGAACACCCTCTGTGGCCTCTGTGGGCAGATAAGAGATACAGATATGTGCAGGCAAAACACATTAAAAACAAACACATTAAAAAAATAAATCTAAAAATATGTTTTTTGACAGCATATTTGGTGGGGTTCTGAGGAGAGGGTACGTTCTTCAACCACCCCCTCGGTTTTTTGATCTATAAAATAAGTATCTGCCCAACTTGTCAGAATCTGATTCTAGAATGACAGAAAGTCAGCATATGGTTTTTAAACTAAATTTGTTGTAATTTTTGTTTTTTGACGGCCGTGAATTATTCAGTAAAATTTTTCATCTCGTCCTTATCTTTGTTTTGGAAAGAGATACCAGGAGGCATAAAGATGACTATGAAGATCTAATCTAATGCAGACTTAAGGAGAAGCTAAGGGATGTGTGGAGAGGAAAGTTTGAGACACAAGCATCCTTTGCTATGATCGATGTTGGGGGCAGGGGTGGTGCCACCAGAGCTTCTAGATGATCCCCTCCCATCTTCCCCTGTCATCAAGAAGTGGGAGTACAAGAAATACAGACATTAGTGGGCCACTGCATCTGGCTTTTTTATCTGGGCTCTGGGATGGATCTAAGTCATCAAACATTTTTACCTGCTGTGGTGATTTGAATATGCTTGGCTCATGGGAAGTGCTACTATTAGGAGATGTGGCCTTGTCAGAGGAAGTGTATCACTGTGTAGGTAGGCTTTGAGGGCTCCTAGCGCTCAAGCTCTGCCCAGTGAAGAAGAGTCAGGCTCCTTCTGGCTACCTTTGGATCAAGATGTATCGCTCTCAACTCCTCCTTCTCCAGCATTATATCTGCCTGGAAGCCATGCTTCTCGCCATGATGATGACAGACTGAACCTCTCATACTGTAAGCCAGCCCCAATTAAATGTTGTCCTTTATAAGAGTTGCCTTGGTCATGATGTCTCTTCACATACATGAAACCCTAAGATGCATAACTAGTTTATAAATTATATCTTTTTTTTTTTTTTTTTTTTTTTTTTGGTTTTTTTGAGACAGGGTTTCTCTGTATAGCCCTGGCTATCCTGAAACTCACTCTGAAGACCAGGCTGGCTTTGAACTCAGAAATCCACCTGTCTCTGCCCCCCAAGTGCTGGGATTAAAGGCATGCGCCACCACCGCCCGGCCTATAAACTATATCTTTAGATATGATTATGAAATGCTACATGTTGGGTTTGCTTTTGGAGTGTCATGTGTCCACTAACCTATTGAGAGTCTTAGGAGTACTGCAGGGGAAAGTTAAGCACACATTACATTTTTAACTTTAGCCTGGACATGGTGGTGCACACTGTTAATCCCAAGAATCAGATCTCTGTAAGTTTGAGGACCCCCTGGTCTAGTTAGCAAATTCTAGGCTAGCCAAAGATACAGTAACTAATGTAGGGATACAGTGAATAATTATAATAATAATAACTTTACTTACTAAACCTGGAACTTGGCAGACTACTGTAGTCAGTCATTTCTTTTCAAGAAACAAGTATTAAAATCTTAGATAATCTTAGATATAGATAGATAGATAGATAGATAGATAGATAGATAGATAGATAGATAGATAGATAGATAGATATTGCTAGAGATCAAACCTAGGTCTTAACATGTACCAAACCAATTCTCTGGCACTGAACTACATCCCTAGTCCACAAACCTTGGGGAATTTCTGATGGAGCATTTGAGTACCCCTTATCACATTCCACCAGATAATGTAAATAAATTAGCTGCCAGTGTCTGCCATGTACTCATTGAATACAACATCTGTAGCTTGGGTATCACAAGAAAATCTCACAAACGTAGATGGATATTCTGTAACATCTTTGTTTCCTTCACCAAATAGAATGAACTCTTCCCACACAGTCCATAACTACAGAGAAGTGGGGGGGGGGGGCAGGGGCATCCTCTACAAAGTGTAATGTGTGCTATACAGAGATGAGAGAGCAGGAAGAGTAGAAGACAAAGCAGAGAGGAGGTCAAGGCAGTTTTCCTCACAGAAGTGGTAAAGACCATATCGGTTCTTAGAAGTAGAGTTGGTGGACTGAGACAAAAGGTCAAGAGAAAAATTCCAAAAGTACGTGCAATGGACTGAGTGTCTGTATAATCTAAGATTCTGACACTCACCCTCATCAAGTTGGTATTATTAAGGTTGTGGTCTTTGTCAGAGGATTAAATCAAAGAAATAATTTTGAATAAGATTAGCACCCTTATAAAACAGTCCCCAAAGACTCTTGGCCCCTTTCATCATTTAAAGCAACATCTGTAAGCCACGGAAAGTATTACCTACCTTCACTCCCTAACCCTGAATCTTGTGGCACTTTAATCTTCAACTTCTAGCCTCCAACTTGATGAACAATCAATTTCTATTGTTTATGAGGTCCACCAATGAGTGGTGTTCTGTTAGACCAAATGGCTTAAAGAATATGGAACATTTTAGAAAGCAACAAAATTCCAAGTGACTGCAAACCATGAGAGAGTAACTTGATGTCCATCATTTAATGCCCTTCCTTTCAGAAAAGACCTAGCAGAGCCAAGAATATGGGCTTTTGGCAGGTCACATGTTGATCCAGTTTGTAGCTCATCCTTGGGGATTGTGGGCACTTAAGCTCAGCCCTGTGCAATACCCTGAGGGATACAAAGTAAACTTTGTGCCAAGAGGGTCAATTCCAATGTATGAAAAATACTTTACTCTATCAGATGGGCAGAACAACAGAGATAAATATAGGTTTAAGTATCAATTTTAATGGCCTAAGTTTCCCTGGCTCAGTGTTCTCATCTGTAAAATGGAGCTCAAGAAGCTGTATGTCAAAGGACTTAGCACAGCACCCTGTACATGGTGAGCCTCAATGACTAACAGCTATGACTAGGTCATTCTTTTCCTAAACATAATATTTGTATTGTTTTGGGGAATTTTATACATGCATACACTGTATTGATCATAGTCCCCTCAACTCCTTCATTGAACTCCTCCCAAACCCATCCCATCCCTCTCATCTTCATGTTCTCTCCCCTTTTTTTAATAGCCCACTGTTTTAATTTTGTGCTGCCTACATACATATGGAATGAGACCACTCATGCAAGTGTGGGCAACCTACCAGGGGCCACCTCCTTAAACAAAACTGACTCTTCCTCCTCCAGAAGTCATTAACATCATACTACCTTTCTTAATCTCCCTCCCTACCTCCTTTCAGACAGGCTCTCACTGTATAGCCTTGGCTGGTCTAGAACTCACAAGGAGATGGTGCTGGCCTACAACTCACATACAGCCACCTGCCTCTGCCTCCCAGTTGCAGAGATTAAAGGTGTGCATCTCTACACATGGCCTTTTTCTTATCTTTTTTTTTAAGTGTATAGGTTTTTTGCCAGCATGCAAACATGGGTACCAAGTGCATGCCCAGTGCCTATGGCAGCCAGAAGAAGGAACTGGATGCACTGGAACTGGACTTACAGATGATTGTGAGCAGACACATGAGTGCTGGAAATTTAACCCAGGTCCTCTGGAAGAACAGCAAGTACTCTTAACTACACAGCCAACCCTGCTGTTTTGTTTTGTTTTGTTGTTGTTTGTTGTTGTTGTTTGGGTTGGGGGTATTGGGGGGTTGTTTGTTTGAGAAGAAGTGTTATATAATTCAAGATGTCCTAAAGCTCACATTATAGGCAAGGCTGGCCTTGAATTCCTGATCCACCTACTTCTACCTCCCAAGCACTGGGATTACTAGCATTCATCATCATACCTGGCTTCTTATTCACCTTTCTCTCAATATTCCCAGTATATTTCTGTTGTTCGATCTCTCTTACCTAGAGGAATATTGTCAAGGCAATGTGGAATTTTGTTTCATTTAAATTAGCTGCAGTTACTGGCACTGTGACCTCACCTTATAAAAGTAACTTTTATTCACCTAATGTAATTGTCCTATTTGAGGCTTACTGTCTCTGTCTGCTAACCTAGGCCTAATTCTGGAAGCTTTTAGACTCCATACAAATCTTATCTAGGACTAGGATGGTTTCAGCCTCTGAGACATATTGCTGAATAAGTTCACCCTTTCTAGTTCTTTCTGTACTCTGGCTGACTGGTTCAACTGAACAGTTCTGGCTCCTCAAAACTCCTCTCCAAGCTGACTGATTCAATCTGGCTTCTCTTAGCTTCTGACTGAATTGCTCTGCTTTCCCTCAAAATAACTTTTGACAATTTCTTCTAATCTTCTGGCTCTTTCTCATCTTCTGGCTCATTCTGTCTTCACCTGTGTCTAGCTTGTTCTCTCTCTGCAACCTATGTCTGTACAACTGTCCCAGTAAAACTGCTCTCCTTCCCCTGACTTCTCTCTCCCTTTCTCTCTCTCTTCCTTCCCCACTTTCTCTCTTGTCACTGCTCTTTATTCTCTGTTCTTGTGAGAGGTGGGCATATCCTATTCTGTTAAATCTTTCTCTGGTTCTTCACTTTGTCTGCCACTCAATTAGATATCACTTTCAAAGATGGGTGCTTTCTTCTACAAACTAACTTTACCTTCATTGTTTGGAATTAAAGGTATGTGCTAAGGGCTATATTCCAGCCAGAGTGTTTAAAAGTATGTGCTAAGGCTGAGCCACACCACAACTAGAACCAGGTATTTTTTAAACAACAAAATCTTGGGGTTGTTTACTGAACTATCCTGTAGCAGCAGCATCTACTACACTAGTGCCTGCTATGTAGGGATTTATTTCTGTCTACCAATTGGATACCACAGCATCAGCTGACTGATCTGAGCCTAATATTACAGCCCAGTGTAAGATTTTATGTTGACTTCTGTGAGTAAATTTATGCAAGTAAATATAAAATAGCAACACCATAAAATAAATCAAATATAATGAAATAAATAAGTTCTAGTAAAATAATAACAATAAACTTAAAAAGTAACTAACAGGTTTCATCCTATTAAATCTTTCCTGGGTCATGGATATATACTCATAATCAGTCAGAAAATTCTGTGCTGTTAAGGTGTATGGAGAGTGTAAAGGGAAAAAAAAAAACTGAGGCTCACAAACCTGAGGCTCAAAGTAAACAGCAGTTAATATCCAATCTCAATGTGATATCAAGTACTATGGTGGTTTGAATATGTTTGGCCCAGGAAATGGCTTTAGCCTCATTGGAGAAGGTGTGTCACTGTGGGTGGTGTGCTTAAAGACCCTCCTAACTACATGGGAGCTAGTCTTCTCCTAGTTGCCTTCAGATGAAGATGGAGAATTCACAGATCCTTTGGCACCACGCCTGCCTGGATGCTGCCATGTTCCAGCCTTGATGATAATGGACTGAACCTCTGAACCTGTAAGCCAGCCCCAATTAAATGTTGTCTTTGTCTGTTTACAGAAGTAAAAGTGTAACTAAGGCTACTACTAAGCCTCATGTAGATGACTCTAGGCCCAAAATTCAGCTCAGCTGTAGAGAAATTCCCTAATACATGTGAAATTTGATCCCCAAGCCTGGAAAAAGCACCTATAAAGCAAAATCAAGAAAATCTGAGAATGTTGCTGAAGGCTCCTGCTCTGCCGAGCATGCCCTGTGCCCTGAGTTTGATGCACACATACAATCCTAGCACTTGAGTAGTAGAAGCAGGAGGATCTGAAGTAGGAGGTCTTCCTCTTCTGCATAGCAAGTTCCAGACCAGCCTGGACTATGTGATACATTGTCTCCAAAAGACAGTGGGAAAAAACAAAGTATTGGGTTCTTCTTTTTTTAACTACAAAAATCACAAATGGAAAATAATCAAGTAGAGCATTCAGATTAATCATTGCCACTTCTCAATGAGCTGAGTTTGTTTTGTTTTAAGCCTGAATAAACATTAGAAGGACTTGTTCTGCTGGACAATCTTCAGTTGTCTTTTTTTTTTTAAAGATGTTTATCATTTCTCTTTGCCTAAGAGGCTATATTCTGAAAATTGCCAAGAGACCATATTTGGATTAGTGTTAGAGAAATTGTTTCTAATTATTTTCCTGAGTGTCATTTTCCTGTCGTGAATAGAGCATGCAAGAGATATCAATGGTTTCAGCAAAGGAAGTCATTAATCAATTCAGACTGTTAAAACCAAAACAGAAATCTACGGCCATACCACCCTGAACGCGCCCGATCTCGTCTGATCTTGGAAGCTAAGCAGGGTCAGGCCTGGTTAGTACTTGGATGGGAGAGCACCTGGGAATACTGGTTGCTGTAGGCTTAAAAACAAAACAAAACAAAACAAAACAAAACAGAAGAAATAACTCAACCTTTTAAATCTAAGTTGAATTTGTTTCTTAGTTAGTGTCAATAAACTTTATTTACATGTAAATATATAGTTTTTAGTAATTCATATTTTAGTATACTTAACTGTTTCCCTTCAAGTATATTTCATGGTTTCAAGAAAAGAAAAAATGTCATTCGTTTGTAAGAAGACATCTGTAGACCAGCTCTTCTCAGACTTCAGCATCCAGACAACCAGGCCAGACCTGCTAGGATATCTATTTAGATCCTGTAGGTTTGGGCTGAAGAGTCTTCAGGTCTACGATTCCCAGACAGTGTGAATGGTGCTGGATTTTTGACTTCCCTCAGCTCAACCAGGCTGTGTCTCTCCCTGAAGCAAAGAATCAGAGAAAATGGCCCTTCCATGGGAAGAATCTGTTTGAAGCCTGCCTCGATTTGGCCAGGAACCCCAGGGCTTTCTTCCTGTTGGCTGTTGGCCAGCCTGGTTGGTGGTGGATCCATCCGTGGCAAGGGGGTTGGTTATTTCTAAGAGCCTATGATGCCCATTTCCTGGGGAAAGAACAGCATTGGCCCTGGTTTCCTGTGGCCTGGCCTTCAGAGAGCACTGGCTCTAAGCCGTCATTTGGACTGACAGTGTGACTACCCTGAGCCAGAAAGGAAGGAATAAACCAAGGGGGTGAATGGTTCACAATGACGGAAGAGTGGAAAGAGGAAGTAGGGAGAAGCCAGGGAAAAAAAGAACAAGACTAATGTATCTTGGAACTTAAAAGGAATATTCTTTTCTTTTTAATTAATTATTCATTTCTATTGATTCTGAGCAGCTTGCCCTAGTGTGCAGTGTAACAAGATAAAATGATCTCACACACAGGGCTCATTTTAATAACATGATATCTGCATGGGGCAGTTTGATGATGTTTGGTATTAAAAAAAACAGTGTTAATTTATCCCCCTCGGGGCCTAAACTCCTCCAGGGAAATTATTAAAAAAAACAAACTTTATCCCCTAAGAAAATAAAACACAGAAGTATCCTTTCAGATTTTATCTCTTGCTGACTTTGTAAACTGAAAGGGAAACAATATTGCCTTTGGGGATGTTTGACCCCAGACTGTGTTTCAATCTTCTGAAGTCTAAGAGCTTGGATTCTGGTGCCAGTACTCAGAACTGAGCCGGTGAACAAACCCACCCAGGAAGTTGGCTTGTGACAGAAACTGCGTCACCTTAAAATGCCAGGAGAACTCAGTGAGTCTTTGCTCTGGCCTTGGTGGCTTTGTGACCCACCTTGGAGACATGTAGTGGAACTGGCACCTAGTAAGTGCTCAGAAACCTTGCACTGCTCATTAGATTTCCTCGCACCTTTCTGAAAGTCAGTTTTTCAGAGTCCTCAGCCAGGAGGGTGTTAATCTAACACTGCTTTGACAAAATGCCTAAGAAAATCAACTTCAAGGGGGATGTAAGACTGATGTCTCGCGGTTCCTGTGGCTTCAGTTCATGGTCTCCTGGTCACTTTATTTTCTGGACTGCTACAGGCAGAACTTCAAGGTGGAGAGAGCACACAGCAAAGGTGACCACTTCCTCAAAGCCAATACTGACAGAGAAAGAAGGGTCCTGAGTCTCAACGTCTTCTTCAAAGTACACTCCCAGTGACTTAACTTCCTAACACAAGGCTTCATTTCTTACAGGTTCCTTATCTCCCCCATGGAAGTACTGACTGACAACCTGGATTTTCAGTGGCACTTCCAAACTAAAGCAAAATAATAATAATAATTATTATTATTATTAATTTTATTATTATTATTATTATTTATAAATGATATGATGCTCATCTAACAATTATAGGGTGTTGAGATTTTTTAATTTTTTATTTTTGTATGTTTGTATATATGCATGTATATGTGTAAATGTATGTGTGTGTCTGCATGTAATGTGTGTGTATGTTTGTATATGTGTGTATATATATATGTGTATATGTATGTATGTATGTGTGAGTGTGTGTGTGTGTGTGTGTGTGTGTGTGTGTGTAAATGCAGGTGTGTGCCATGGTACTGGTGTGGAAGTCAGAGAACTATTAGGAATGAAGATTTCTGGGTTGATAAGATGGCTCAGTGCGTAAGAGCACTGACTGTTCTTCTGAAGGTCCTGAGTTCAAATCCCAGCAACCACATGGTGGCTAACAACTATATGTAAAGAGACCTGATACCCTCTTACGGTGTTTCTGAAGACAGCTACAGTGTACTTATTTACAATAATAAATAAATCTTTAAAAAAAAAGAATTAAAAAAAAAAAGAAATGAAGTCTTTCAACTGAGGGTTCTGGGAACTGAATATGGTTACCCAGTTCTGCAAGGCAAGATCTTTTAGCCACAGAGGCATCTTGCCAGCTCTGTTTTGTGAGGATTAAGTGAGTTAACATGGGAGCTGATGTCACTCGGGAAAGCAGCAGTTGACTGAAGTGTGCAGAACACTGAATCTGAGTCCCAGTAAGGCACAGATCGATAATAGCCCTTTAAACAGTACAGAACCAGACTCTAGCATTACTATGTTTTTCCAGGTTTAAGCTAGGATTGGAAGAGCTGAAATGGGTGAATATTGTACCAGAGAAAATAACTAGATGACTTAATGAAGTTTAGGACTTGAGTCAGCTCCCCATGGCACACAGCACAGGCCTCCTGGTGTGCACTGTAGTTGTGCAATGTGGCTAGGCAAGGCCACTGGGCTGCCAAGACCTAACTTGGTTAGCTGCTGGTCTTAAATTGAGTAAATCAAATAAAAAAGTCTGAGTTCTCTCCCCCTCCTCCTCCTCCCCCTCCTCCTCTTCCTCCTTCTCTTTCTTCTTCTTCTTCTCCTTCTCCTTCTCCTTCTCCTCCTTCTCCTTCTCCTTCTCCTTCTCCTTCTCCTTCTCCTTCTCCTTCTCCTTCTTCTTCTTCTTCTTCTTCTCTCTCTCTCTCTTTCTTTCTCTCTCTCTCTTTCTCTCTCTCTCTCTCTCTCCCTCTCTCTCTCTCTCTCTGAGTATTGGTAATTGGAGTAGATATTTTTTTCCAACTCACCAATACATCCTGCCACCTTGAAGTTACCCAGCACAATAGTGCTATTTCCCTGCTTCCACAGAGCCTCTGCATGGATGAACACTGACCAAATCTGCCCTCCTCAAAGAAGCAATGTGACCTGACTGCCCAGTGTTCCTAAAAAGCACCTGAGAAATGTCATTCAGTGTCATTTTATTCCGATGTCACCCCCTTACACTGAAATCCATGATTGGTTGTTTTATTGCCACAGAGTTCCACATGGTGGCCAGTTTACATCGGGCACGCCTTTTCCTCTCATCCTGCTCACCCTGGAACATTATCCTTCTAACATTGCTGCTTTCATCATGTCATTCCACATCTTGACCACTTACAGATGACAGCCAATATATAAAGTCAAAACATAGAGTGTTCAGTATGCTCTTTCCTAGTCCCAAGTACCTCTGTCAGGACTGGCTGCCTAAACATGCCTTTCCGGTTGTATCACCCATCACTTCCTTTCTGAGTGAACCCAACTGAGTTTGATAGCTACTGTCTTAGTCAAGGTTTGTATTCCTGCACAAAACATCATGACCAAGAAGCAAGTTGGGGTGGAGAAGGTTTATTCAGCTTACACTTCCACATTACTGTTCATCACCAAAGGAAGTCAGGACTGGAACTCACACAAGGCAGGAACTGGAACTTGGAGGCAGGAGCTGATGCAGAGGCTATGGAGGGGTGTTGCTTACTGGCTTGCTTCCGCTGGCTTGCTCAGCTTGTTTTCTTATAGAAAATAGAGCTGGAGAAGTGACTCAAGCTCTTGGAGGAGCCTAGAAGATTGTGAGTAGATCCCAGACATTGGACAATTGGAGTTTGATCTTTGCTTTTGATTGTGACTGTGCCCTGATATTTTTCCCTCTTGAAGTAAGAAGATATTTTAGTGGAGTCCATAGTTAAGAGACTTTGAATTTTTAAAAGACTTTGAATTTTAAAAAAATATTGGATATTTTAAAGGGATTAAACTTTAATATGTAAAGACTGTGGGAATTTTAAAGTTATTTAGATCTTGGGGATGAATAAGAAAGTAAGGGTAGAAACTTAATAGTGATGTGTTTTTGTGTCAAGATGATAAGGGTTTTGTGTGTCAACTTGACACAAGCTGGAGTTATCACAGAGAAAGGAGCCTCCCTTAAGGAAGTGCCTCCATGAGATCCAGCTGTAAGGCATTTTCTCAATTAGTGATCAAGGATGAGAAGGCCCATTGTGGGTGGTGTCATCCCTGGGATGATGATCCTAGGTTCTATAAAAAGCAAGTTGAACAAGCCAGGGGAAGCAAGCCAGTAAGTAACATCCCTCCATGGCCTCTGCATCAGCTCCTGCCTCCAAGTTCCTGTCCTGACTTCCTTTGGTGATGGACAGCAATGTGGAAGTGTAAGCTGAATAAACCCTTCCCCCCCACAACTTGCTTCTTGGTCATGATGTTTTGTGCAGGAATACAAATCCTGACTAAGACAGCTACCCAGCTCCAGAACAAACAAGGCCCCTTGTCCCTCCCACCTTCTTTGAGGCCCTCCCTCTGCCCTTTCTATACCTCAGCAAATGCTCAGACAATCGAGCTTTCAACAAACACCCATCACATTCTTATTTATAGCAGTGATGCCCCAAATCATGTCAGATTCTCTGAGTGGTGTTATCCATCCAGGCATAGTGGTTCATGCCTGTAATCTCTGCTATATGCAGGAAGAGGTAGGAGAATTTCTATGAGTTTGAAACCCTCTCATCCTACATAGTGAGTTGCAGGCCTACCCAAGCAATGGCTTCAACCAGCAAGCTAGAGAATGGCCTGTCTCAGAGAATCCTTTCTGGATACTGGGCATTCGCCCATGTCAAACAATACACGTTCATGCAGGACTTCACTCACTCCCTACTTTAAGCATTTTGTTTTTCTTTCTTGTTTTTTTGGGGGGGGGGGGGGGGGGGGGGGGTGGTGAGATCTCATTCCGTAATCCAATCTGACCTGAAACTCACCATGTAGCCCATGCTCCCCTCAACTTGCCGTGATCCTCCTGCTTCAGCCTCCTAATGCTGGGATTAGAGGGGTGAGCTGCTATGGCCAGCTCTTATCCTCTGTCATTTAACAAATTGAGTAAATAATTAGAAACTACAGATATCCCATTGAAGTTATCCTGAATCACTGAGAAGAGGCATCAGTCACATGGAGTACTGCTGAGGCAAAATGCCAGATCCAAGCAGCTTCAGGAGGAAAGAGCTTGTTGTGACTTGTTATAGTTCAAGGATATCCATAATGGAAAGTCAGGTTGGCGAAACAAAGAGGTGACATCAGGAAACAGAGAGATGGCATCAGGAAACAGAGAGATGACAATCACTTTCTCCTTTTTATTCAACCCAGGACTACAGCCCGTAGGGTGATGCTGTTCATTTTCATAAGTGAGTTTTCCATGCTGAATGGAACCTGACACACACCCTCACAGACACACTCAGCCACATGCTGCCATGGTGACTCTAAATCCTGTCAAGTTGACAGTGAAGATCACCTATGACAGAAGGCAAAACTGTAACATTATTATTATTATTATTATTTTGGTTGTTTGAGACAGGGTTTCTCTGTGTGTCCCTGGCTCTCCTGGAACTCACTCTGTAGACCAGGCTGGCCTTGAACTCAGAAATCCACCTGCCTCTGCCTCTCAAGTGCTGGGATTAAAGGCGTGTGCTACCACCGCCCTGCAATGGGCAACCGTGGCATTCTTGAGTCTCTGATGTGAGCTATGCATTCTCTTCCTAGTAACAGCCACAAATCCACAAGACTTCCTGAAATGTCAGATGTCTTCCTTATCTCTATGCCTACCACAGACCTTTGGAACCTAAGCTAAGAACCGTAGCTTGAGTAGTGTGTTACAGCACTAAGACACTTACTGGGAGCTGATTTTAACATTAGCTTGGCTGCAGGAAGGGAGACACTGTAGGAGAACTTGTTCTTGTTCACCCCTTGAAGCACTGCATCTAAGTAAGTGGCCTTACCTTGGAGACAGAAACGAGGCAGAATCCAGGCCCTGGCCATGGTCACTGTCTTCCCCTAAAATGTCATGCTGCTATCTGAGGGCTCCACCTGAGTAACGCTTACTTACTCTACAGTACATCTTACTCACAGATGCCAAATGACAAATACCAGTAATAACCTGGAGCCAGACCGTCTTCTCCTGGTTAACTTAACTCATAGGTACCACACACCAAAGTGCAGAGTGAGTCATGGCTAATAGGGAGGATTTATTTAACTGCAACAACAGTTTGGTCTCAGACAGGAGGAGTTTCATCAGAGAAGACAGCCTTACTATGTAAACTAACATTGTAGACATGATACGTAAAACAGTGAGATCATCACCACCAAAGTTGTGGCATTGCCTCACACTTTGACTCAGATGAGTCAAAGAAACAGGATTTCCATTTGCAGAGGCTCTCAAAAAGCTTCTTTGTAATGGATTCTGTTCTGGAAGAAAGAAGAGAACTTATTTACAGAGAAATTTCTCTTCTATGTTGCAAACATGAAAGAATAGAAAAATGCCACTTTCTCAGATTTCATTCCTGTTGGCTTCACTACTTGAGAAAATGGCTTATAAGTTTTCGATCTTTGGATTGGCTTCCCTGGTTTGAAACTTCTTGGAGCCTGCCACTATGATGAAAATGTTATTGAGGAGAACTAGAGAAGAAAACAAGAAAAAATTAGCTCAGTATGTGATTATGAAGATTACAGCCCATCTACGATTTTTTGGCTATAAATCAAAGTATTATTACAGGGAAACACACAAAAAAAGTCACTGTTTTCCAGAAAATCACCAAAGAGATTGCATCAGTCTGTTGACACATGTGGGAGAGTGTATGTGACTGGAGTCTATGACTCAGAGGCAATCCCATTTTATCTACTATGGCAACAGTGATAACGTACCCAAGTGTCTGGGAGGGAGAAAGTCCTCTCTACATCATTCCACATCTCGCAGTACCCATCCTTACACATTCACACAGTAAAAATACTGTGACAGCTCAGGGGTACTCAGATACAACAGGGAAGGAAGAGAGCTAAGGGAAGCACCTTCCCTGACTCTCCTCTGCAGCTAATTGACAGTGTATCTATCCACAGAAGCAAGAGGCTGGCCGTAGGAGATGGGTGGAGACAACTGCCATGCAAAGGAAAGTGGGGCAAAGTCTCTCGCCCACCTTTGGCTGTTTCTGACTTTGCAGCCACAGCTGCCCAGGAGTGAAAAACACAGCATCCTCCGAGCATCTGTCTTGGTTGCTGCACACAGCATGTAAGTGGTGTCAAGGCCCCTGATCAGGCACTTACATCTTCTTCTTCCATCAAACACTATCTGGGTAACGTGGATGAAGTGTTACTATAGCAACCTTAGTTAGCATTACTCCTCATAGACATGGCCTACAAATACCTGTGGGATAAGCTTACTTATAGCCTTAACTTTACTCTTTTCCCGTTTAACCCCATCTCTATCTCTAAGATACCTTACTTCTTGGGAGAATGGAAGACCTATCTATGAATCAAAAGTCTCTAAGAACTGTAGGCTGCCAGATGATAAAATTTTAGATGCTGGACAACTTGTAAGTGGTTCAATAGTAACTAACCCAGGCCCCAAAGTCCGGTTTCTTGAAAGAATTATTGGCCATACAATGATGATGCAGATAAACTCAGCTCGTTGACTGATTCAGTCACTTACTAGAGACTTACTTGGTGTTTATAGTATTTCAGAGAAGTAACTATGGACAAAGGCTGTGGGATGACAGCGTGCTAGGTGACTATGTCATTCACAGAAGGTTAAGGTGGTGCCTAGGGAAATCAATTCATGGATATGGGAAGTGCAGCTAAGGCTGCCAGGAGCTTAAGAAAGGGTGAATGAGCAGTTGCTTGCTTCAGGGTTTCACTGTGCAAGACAAAGAGTCCAGAGATGAACTGCGTAACAGTGAGGGTGTATTGAGTACCACTGGACAGTTTTAAGTGGTTAATAATGAAGTGGGGATACAGCTCAATGGCAAACATTTGCCTGGTCTGCAGAAAGCCTTGGGTTCAAACCTCAGCGCTCAACAGCTAAAAGTTGACAGTGAAGTTGATTGTGTGTGCCCTGTTGATCATTTCCTGTAGATGTGAAAGAAAAGCAGTGGGGATGCAGGATGGGTTGCAGGGGTGGACAAAAAGGAGGAAAGGTTTCTGACCACACATTCATCACTTATGGAAATCAACCCCTCTGAGTTTCCCCCACAGTACACATAACACACCCAGCTCCTGAGCACAGACAGAATCAACCAGACTGTAAATGGACTTTCTGAACGCAATGCTCTGGCCTGCCTGGCCGTCATGACAGCCCAAATTTGATTTTCTATTCTAATTTCTGAGAATTGCCTATTAGTCATTTCAGTCCAATTAGGGTTACACATTCCCATTTCCTGTCTTCATTCACAGAACCTCCGTAATGAGGAAATCAGAGCCCATCTTATCCAAACTGTCTATCAAGTGCCTGAGTCTACTTTTCATAGTTAGTTAAGGTAGCTTTGGTTATTGGTTTGTTTGTTTGCTTGCTTGCTTGCTTGCTTGCTTGCTTGCTTGCTTGCTTGCTTGCTTTGAAACAGAGGCACACTTTGTGACTCAGGCTAGCCTGAAACTCACTAGGTAGCCCATACTGGCCTTGTCAAATATTTAGCAACTCTGTTGCCTCAGCTTCTCAAAAGCTAGAATTACCAGCATGAACCATTATGCACAAGCTTAGGCTTGATTTCTTGCTTAGTGAATTTCCACTCATTTTCCCTATTAAATTAATAGAATAATTTTCCTTTAATTTTTTTTTAAAAAAGTTGAGATATCTCAGCTTTTACCCACTGCCAAGCCTAATGACCTGAGTTCTATCCCTAGGATCCACATAGTAAAAGGAAAGTTATGACTCCCACAAAGTTGTCTTCTGACTTCCACATGCATACCATGTCATGTGTGTATACACACAAACACATACACACACACACACACACACACACACACACACACACACACACATACACACACAGCCCACTTCAATTTTATTTCATTTTATTTTTTTGCATTTTAAAACTATGTCTTATTTACTTTGTGTCTGTGTGTTCCTTGGAAATGTGGCTCACAGGTAGACTGCTTGCTTTGGGTACATAAGGACCAGTATCAGTTCACAACACTACTAAAATAAAAGATAGAATACAATAAAATCTCAGAGAAAAAAGTAAAGAAAAGAAATAAATTAACTCTGTAGCAATTCCACTTTTGTCCCCACTTCTGGTATTTCTATATACACAGAAAAGCTCCCAACATAAATGTATTCAGTTTATTTGGAAATAAAGCCAGGGAATGACTACTTTTCTGCTTTTATTTGTGTCTTCTAATTTTTAGTCAATTAGGTTTCATGGTTCCTTAATACAGAAATAAAATACTTATTTTTTATATTATAGTTTGTTTATTGGTTTTTCTTTTTTAAAAATTATTTATTTTTATTAAGCCACTGAGCCACCATGTGGTTACTGAGAATTGAACTCAGGACCTCTGGAAGAGCAGTCAGTGCCCTTAACTGCTGAGCCATCTCTCCAGCCCTGTTTATTGGTTTTTTTAAGACAGGGTTTCTCTGTGTAGTCCTAAATGTCCTGGAGCTTACTCTGTAGACCAATCTGGCCTCAAACTCAGAAATCTATCTGCCTCTGTCTCCCAAGTGCTGGATTAAAGGCATGCACCAACACTGCCCGCTAGTTTTCAACTGTCTCTATGATCCTGTGATTCTGGGCATGTTAGAGCACCTGGGAGTGGAGTTTTTTTCTAGGTGTTATGGCACTGGCTGCAGAGTTTGAGCCCAAGGTCTGCTCAGGGCACTGGTCTGACAGACCAAAAGGAACCTATGCCACTGGTCTGACAGAGTTCCTGCATGCCTGGATCCCACTGGTCCCAGTTACTCTCAGTGCTGGGACAGATGTTGTGTCCTCCTCACCCAACTAACCCATTCGTGATAGCATCAGTAGAGTTATGTTAATGATGTTATGTTAGTTATGTTAATAATGTACAAAGGAGGTTGATAGTGGAATGGGATACACCTGTAAGCTTTGTTTTCTATGGTTTTGATTTTTGGTTTGAGTTTTAAAACAAAATTTATATAGTTGGCCTGCGTTGTACCGAGGTGGGGCTTGTTGCTGAGGCCGATGGCTCTCTCTCTCCATGCTTCTGAGGCCTGTAGCTGCATGGCACATTGGTTAAAAAGGAGGCAATGGGTAAATGAGATATTTTATTATAGGAAAGAGAAAATAGGCAGGTTAAGTAGGGAGAAGGAAAGGAGAGAAAGTAGAGAAGAAGAGAAGGAAAGAGAGAGAGAGAAAGGAAAGAAAAGAAGCAAGAAAGCAAGAGAAGAACAAAGAGCAGGAGAGGAAAAAAGAAGCAAGAGAGGAAAGAGGGCAAGAGCAAGAGAGGAAAGGAAGAAAAGCAAGAGTGGGACAAAGAGCCAGAGAGAAGAAGAAGGCAAGAGAGGAAGAACAGGAGAGGAAGAGCAGAGACGAAAAGCAGGACAGCGAGGAGGGGGCAAGCGCCCCTTTTATTGTATGGGGCGTGGCATGCCTGGCTGTGGTCAGATGACGGGGGCTAGGGTCTAGCTTGGGGCTCCCAGCATTCTAGTTAGATGTGTGCCTGACAGGGCACACATCTCCTGCGGGAGCATCTGTGAGAGGTTGTGACTGAAACAGGAGCCAAAGACTCAGGAGTTATAGCTGAGCTCCTTCCTCCCCGAGCAGTCAGAGACTGCCCACTGAGGGAGGCTCCAGGGCTCAAGGACAATTACTCAACTGAGCCTAAGTTGCCTGAACAAACCACTTCCCTACACTGCTCCACAAGCTCTCTGTCCCCCACCTCTTTGTTGGGATTTCAGGTGTGTGCCACCATACCTGGCCTTCACCTGTATTTTGAAGTATGAACTCACAAGTGTTTTAGAAAAGTAAGAGAATCAAGTGTTGGGAAAGAAGATAGCCCCTCAAGACAAGGTGGAAAGTATAGACTAACATCAACTCATGGCATTTAAACTTAATTATAAAATCTTTAAAAAAGTAAGTGATCCAGTGCATGGAATACTAACACTAGAGAACTTGAGGCAAGAAGATCTGAGTTCAAGGACAGGCTGGACTTCATAGAAATATTCAAAAGAAAGAGGAGGGAGGAAGGAAGGAGAAGCAGGAGCAGGAGGAGCTTTGTGTTATTCAAAGAAGCAAAGAACAAATACTCTCTGGCTTACATACATGAAGATCATCCTTATCATAGAGTAAAAAATGAAAGGAAGATGGCAAAAGCAAGCCAGTTGGAGGATGACAGCGGGACTTGGAGATCTGAGAAGGAAGGGTAGGGTGCAGCAATGGTTCGAGTAGACTTGAGAGTCAATTCTGGGAGGTCAGAGAACTGGAGAAGTCTCAGAACATAAAGCACATGAGTTCATGATTAATGGATGGATCAACAAATGAAAAAGAAGTGTCTAAGTTCACTCTCATTCCCTGGTGTTACTAATATTATTACCATCGCTCAGGAAGAGGTGTAGGCTTGGGAGGCATGAACGTGGAGCATCTGCTGGATAAACAAGTGGCTGTGTCCAACAGGCTAGAATCAGGAGTCCCAGGCTTTATAGACAGAGCTGCTTACAGCAGTTCTCAACACTCTACAAAAGGAAGTGAAATGAAATTACAGAGAACAAAGTAGCAAGAAAATGAGTCTGGACAAACTCTGAGAGAATCTTAGTTCATTGTGCAACTAGAAAAGGCCTAACAGGAAACTATGAAAGATTAAACAGGCAGGGAAAGTCTTAGAGGCCACCCACACGAAATATGCATGGCAACAACTGTAAAAGCAGCTACAACAGCCACAGTGGCCATAACTACAATTCACCATGAATAACTATAAGCCAGACAGACATGATCGGCATTTGGCCTCAAGTCACCATGTAGATTAGATTTTCTTATCTTCATCTCATTTCAGAGATGATGGTGTCAGGTCAGCGGGTGAACAGCAGAACTGAGATTTCAGGCCACCACTGCAAGTGACTACGCTGTTACTGTGTTATTGACTACCAGGGAGCAGTGAATCATGGCTTGCCCTTCTTTCACAGAAGTATCATGAGGTCTCTGAACTCTCTGAAGATGAGGAGCCTGGAGAGAAAACTGGTAGTAAGCGTTTTTCACCCCTGCATAATTGGCTCATTTTCCTATTAGAAGATGAATAAAATATTAATGAAAAATGGGGAGTCTATCTAACTTTCTGTATTTCTATCAGAGCAAGGAGAGATAACGTTTTAAGTAGGAAGAATATAGGACATCGTAATTTACTGAAGTAAAATTAAAATACTGAAAATGGTCAGCCTCAGATTCCTGTGACAGGGGCTGTGGCAGGCAAAGAAGCAGGATTCTTGGCTATCATTATGCTATGAGGAAGGCAACAGCCAAAGAGAGTCAAGGGAGGGAGAGCCTTTTAGACAAGGGTGAAGATAGAGCATTTAAGATGCATTTGTGAAGGAGAATAAGACAGGCGAGGATGATGGGGACTCTCTGGAGCAAAGGTGAAGGATTAGCCTTGGAGAAGAGGAGAAATAGATGAGAACAGCTCATACTTGCTCACACACACACACACACACACACACACACGAACACACACACACACACACACACACACACACGCACACGTCGCAGGAAGGAGAGAGAGAGAGAGACTAAAAATAAATAAATAAAATAAATAAATAAACAAAGCAAAATCCATGTCAAATAGGAGTCTCCAAAGCAGATAGGTACCAATGCATGGGAGCTCTACACAAAACGGGGGTGGGAAAGGATGCAGTGGGGGTGGGGCTGCAGGCAAACTTGACTGTGCATTCATCACCCAGGGTTATCCATATGGAAGGAAAGTTGTGACTGTTTAACATCAGCTGTGGAGGCTGGCCGTAGCTTCAACTGACTCTTCTGCCTCATCCTGTGGAATAGCTGAAATGGCAAATGCATACTCCTGTGTCTGTCATAGCTACCATTTGCTTCTTCTCCTCCTCCTCCTCTTTCTCCTCTTCTTCTGTCTGCTCCTTGGGTCCCTCATCTTCAAGTCTACTGTAAGCAAACCCAGCACTTCGGCAGATACTGGTACTTGGCAGGGCTGGTGGCTTAACTTTGAGATGTCTTCTCTGTCTGACTGAGATTGAGTGGTGCAGCTAGCAGTGGGACAGCACTCAGTATGGTGCTAAACTCTGTGCCTTCTGGTGTGCCCTTCCTGACCTTAGAATTAATTCCCAAGGAGAATGGAAGTGTGAGCAAGTACTTCTTTTTAAAAGGGGAGGGACTTGGGCAGAAAAGCACTGAAGTTCACTTCCAAATTGTTCCATTTTTGTTTACTAGGACTTTTAAAATCTTTGTCCTTATGTACAGGAACAGGGTATCTGCAGAGAGAGAAATATGGAGAAGGGAGTTTAAGGGAAGGTTTGGAGAGCTGGTGGAAACATGAGTAAATGCAGCTGACAGCCAGGCTGAGGAACGCAGAACCAGAGAACAACCAGAAGTCCCACGTATCTGAGTTTGGTTTCAGTTTGGTTTGGTGTGGGGTTTGGTGTTCTAACACATGGTAGCCGGCCTGGAGAGCACTAGATAGCGCAAGCAGGTCTCCAACTTGTGTTACTCCAGCGTTAGCATCTTAGGAGCTAGATTTAGAGGTATACACCGTGTCCAGCTCGGATGCTTCTAATGGCGTCAGATACCACTCTGATTTAGCTTGTTCAATACTGTCTAGGACCAAAAGGAAAGGCTCTGCCCTTTTATGGGTTACAGAGTCTTGGGTGTAGGCAGGGTGAAAGACTATGAACTAACAGTCCATCATAAGCCTAGTGAGGATAGATAAATGCAGCCAGGCTTGGTAGCACATGTCTGCAGTCCTAACACTGGATAGACCAGGAATTCGAGACCAGTCTCCCCTATGTATTGAGTTGGAAGCCTGCCTGGGTTACCAGAGACTCAGCCTTAAGATACACAAACAAACAAGCAGGGAGTCCACAAGATGGCTCTTTGCATAAAGCACTTTCGCTAAGCCTGATTGACAGTTCTATCGCCAGGACCCACATCAAGGAAGAAGAGCACTGACATCCATAAGTGTCGTCTCACCTCTACATGTACACTACACTGTGGGCTTGCAGCACACATGTACATGTACACACATACACACACACACACACACACACACACACAATTTTTTGTTTTGTTGGGGTTTTTTTGTTGTCTGTCTGTTTTGAAAAACAATGGTATCACTATGTGACCTTGGTTGGTCTAGAACTAGCTATAAACCCCAGGCTAAACTCCACTCACAGTTCCAGCCATCTCTGTCTCCCAAATGCTGAGATTAAAAGTGGATACTGACACACCTGACCAATACAATAAGTAGAATTTAAAATTTTTAAGTAAACAGATAGGAAAATAAGTGAACATTACTAAAACAAACAAAAAATAAATTGTACAATGATACCCTCCTCTTGGTATTCCCACATAAGATCAGTTTTGATCTGTGAGATCAGCAGCAGACAGCAGATGTGTCCTCTTATATTAGTTCATAAAAGACTGACTTCCTACTTGGGTACTCTCTCTGTGTCTCTGTCTCTGTCTCTGTGTGTGTGTCTCTGTGTGTCTCTGTCTCTCTGTCTCTGTCTCTGCCTCTCTCTCTCTCTCTCCCTGCCCCCCCTTGTTCTCATTCTAGGGAAGCCAGCTGTCTTATGAGAATACTCAAGCATTCAAGGGAAAGCCCCACTGGCAAAGAATGGAGACTCCTAAGCCATGGCCTATGAGGAATCCACATCAGTCATCCACTGTGTGCGTAAGCTTGGAAGTGGGTTCTCCAGGCCAACTTCAGCTCTGAAATGACTCCAGCCACAGCCTATGACTTCATCAGAGACCATGAGCCAGAACCACCCATTACGCCATTACTGGGTGTCTGGCCTTCGAAAACTGTATGAACTAATAAGTGTGTTGCTACAAGCTACTGCGTTTCAGAGCATGATTTTAAGATTGTGATAAATAACTAATGAAATCCGCTTATCTAAAAATCATACAAAAATTTTTACAAACCTAAATTTCCAAGATGCAATTGGATATTTACAAAGCCAAAGTGTTATGTGCGATCCAAAAAAAAAGGGGGGGGGATTTCTTATTGCAAAAATGTTAGCCTAGGTTCTGAAGAGAGGAAGGCCACAGATGAACTAGCACCCACTTGGGTCCTATTACTATTATCCCCTTCACTAACATGCTGAAGGAACAACCCTGCATACGGTGAGAGCCAGGCAGCAAAATGATTTTGTTCATGACTGGTATGAGGCTTAGCAAGCATGAGCCTTAGAAACCATTTTGTCTGGTTACGGTTCTACCAGACACACATAAAGGTTTTCAGGGGTCTTGATAAGAGCTCTTACAGGCACAGATTTGATCTTCACTCTTTGTTATCTTTTTGTTTTGTTTTGTTTTGTTTTGTTTTTCTCTTGTAGAGAATGGTATTAGTTTTATGATTCCTGGCATTAAATATCCAACATAAACAACCTAAAGGAGAAAGGGTTTATTTCGGTTCCAGGTTCAGAAAGGGTCAGCCCATTGGTTGAACCTCCACAGTGATGCTAACTGTGAGTCTATGTGTAGAAGCAGAGGCTCCTCTCAGGTTCAGAAAGGGTCAGCCCATTGGTTGAACCCCCACAGCGATGCTAACTGTGGGACTATGTGTAGAAGCAGAGGCTCCTCAGCTCAGAGCTGACAGGCAGCAGAAACAGGAATGGTCATCTTATGCCCCAAGGAACCCACCCCGAATACTTCCTGTAGCTAGGCCACACCCTCTGAAGTTTCTACCCCCCCCCCCCAAACAATCCCACCAGCTGGAGACCAAAGTTGAAAGTGAGCCTGGGAGACTCTTGAAACCTTCATAGGAGTTTAGGGATTCAAAACAAGAATTCCGGGCAGGCAGTAATGGTGCAAGACATTAATCTATTAACTTGGGAGGCAGAGGCAGGCAGATCTCTGAGTTCACTCTACCCTTGGTCTTCAGTGAGAGTTCCAGGACATCCAGGGATACACAGAGAAATCCTTTCTCTAAAAACAAACAAACAAACAAAAAAACAAGAGCCCTGACTGCTCTTGCAAAGGACCTGCACCCATATGAAGACTCACAATAAAACTCCACTTCCAGGAGCTCTGATTCCCTCTTCAGACCTCCACAGGTACCAGGTACACACGTGGTACACTTCCAAACACACAGGAAAAAACACTCATAAACATAAAATAAATAAATCTAAAATTTTAATGTATATACTCTTGTTTATATATTAACTTTAAATTTTAATTTTTTTCCATGTCTCCCCATTCACAATTCAGACCAGGCACAGTGGCCTAGGCTGAGGTGTATATAGGGTAGGTTTATTCTGCCTCCTCTTTCTATACAGTCAGTGTAGGAACACAGCCTGTGGTAAGCACAAGGAGGCCTAAATTTTAATTTTAATACATACTTACACATATAAATATTTAAATGTCAGTTTGGGCCAGCAAGGTGGTTCATCAGGTAAGAGTATTTGCAACACGCCTGAGAAGACCTGTAGGGTAAGAAGGAGGACTACCACAAATCTTCTTTTGATGTCCATGTGCAAATTTGCTATGTAGCCTATCCCAGAAATCCTGATCCTTTTGCCTCTGCCTCCAAAATGCTGAGATTACTGGTGTGTGTCACTGTGCCCAGCTACGTGTACTTTCTCTACACACACACACACTATACACACATACATAATACACACATACACACGTACATACATATACATGTGCATCACGTACAAGCACAAAATAAAAATAAACTTAAAAATATATAATAAATCACTTAGAGAGGTTTGACAGCAGTCTGAAACAGAAAAGGATCAATGAACTTGAATAAAACTCAAAATACTAGATCACCTTATATGTGTAAGATCCTGGGTTCTATGCCCAGCACAACAAAGATTAAATATATATATATATATAGAACAGATGATCCAAAATGGCGTAAAAAGGGTCTAATATGTATGCTGTTGGATACTCATCATTTCCTTGAGGAGAGAAAATGGAACAAAAGAAATATGTGAAATGGTTAATAAAATGTGTTTTTTAAGAAAAAAAAAAGGCCTGGTTTTTCTCAATACACCTTTAACGGTTTTTAAATTGTTTCATATCTGGTCAAGTTGAGCTTTTTAAGAACTTCCTTTTTAATTTGTAATAAAGTTTACAACTTGATTTTTTCAAAAAAGTCAACAAACTGCAAGCACCTGTTAATAAAGGTCTTAAATAATAAAATAAATAAAAGAAATGGTTAATAATCAGTAATTGTCTCAAATTTATTTTAAAACTCTATATATCCAGAGAGTTCAGTAAAGCTTAACAGGAAAAAAAGTAGACAAAATACATGTAACTGGGCATAGTGACACACACTGATAATCTCATCATTTTGGAGGCACAGGCAAGAGGATCAGGATTTCAAGGATAGGCCACATAGCAAGTTTGAGGCCATCTTACACCACATAAGACCCTTTTACAAAATACATACATTCATACATACATACATACATACATACATACATACATACATACAAAGTCTGGGACAATGGCACACACTGAAATTCTAGTGCCTAGAATATACAGGCAGGATAATTGTCCTAAATCCAAGGCTAGCCTGGTCTACATATCTAGTTCTACTTTCAGGCAAGCCTGTAACTAGACTCTGTGTCAAAAACAAACAAAAATTCCACATCCTAAGAACAGTGTAATGTTGTAGGATATTTGATCACACTGTAAACCCCCAAGATTGTGTTGTTTTACTGTTTCTAGTTGTGGTGTGGCTCAGCCCTTAGAGCACACACCTTTAATCTCTGGCTGGAATATAGACACACCCTTAGTACACACCTTTAATCCCAAACAATGAAGGCGAAATTAGTTTGCAGAAGGAAGCACCCATGTTTGAAAGTGATGTCTAATTGAGTGACAGAAAAAGTGACAAATCAGAGAAAGATCTGACAGAATAGGATACATGCAACTCTCACGAGTTGAGAGGGGAAAGGGAAGCTATTTAAGGGAGAGACAGTACAGGAAGAAGAGAGTACAGTGCAGGAATACAGAGTTCATACAGAGTTCATGGAGAGCAGCACAGAGAGGAAGAAGAGATAAGGAGAATTGTACAGAGACAGGTTACAGAGAAAGAACAAACTAGACCCAGGTAAAGACAGAATGAGACAGAGAATGAAAAGGATCCAGAGGATTAGAACATATTGCCAAAGTTAGTATGGGCCAAGCAGAGCAATTCAGGAGAAACTGAGAAAAGTCAGATTGAATCAGTCCGCGGGAGAGGAGTTTGAGCCAGAACAACTGAGTTAAACCAGCCAGCCTGAGCCCAGAGAGAACTACAATGGATGATGAGCTTATTTAGCAGTAAGAGGCTGAAAACATTCAAGGTCTAGATAAGATTGTACAGAGGCTAGATACTTCTAGGACTAGGCCTACGTTAGCAGACGCAGTAAGCCTCCAAGACAATTACAATGTAGACCAGCTACTGAAAACAAAATCTTTTTTCCCCACTTTGGTTTTTTTTTCAAGAAGTATTTCTCTGTGTAGCACTGGCTATCCTGAAACTCACTGTGTAGAGCAGGCTGGCCCTAACTCACAGAGATCTACCTACCTCCGGATGCTGAGATTAAAGGTGTGTGCCATTATTGCCGAGCCTTGAAAATGAAATCTTAAAGCAAACTAGAAAACAACATAAACAGGGAAACAAAAATTTGAATTACTACTGTTTTTTTTTTTTTTACCCAAATACCACTACTACTAAAGGCTAGAAACTAATGGAATATCACTAAAGTGCAGAGGAACACTGATACGGAGAACATTGCTCCTGAACATGTTAGCAGTACTTTCATTAGCAGCATAGCCACTGTTATTTTGTCCCTGCTCCAATACCTCATGCAAGCATCCCTAACTCAAGGTCAAAAACAGGAGGATCAGTTAAGGTTGAGAATGGGTCATGGGGGGAGGGGGAGAGAAAGAGAATCATGGGGGAGGGGTAAAATATGTAATGTATGAAATTGCTAAAAATAAATTATTTAATACTAGGGGAAGGGAAACTTTCAGAAATGGGGAATTAAAAACACTTACTAAATATGCCTGTTAAAAGCAAACTGAAGATATTTAAAAATATTTTATTTAAGTGTGTATGTGTGTGTGTGTGTGTGTGTGTGTGTGTGTGTGTACAAGTCTTTATGGAAACCCGAGGAGCTGGATCCCTTAAGCTGGAGTTACAGATGGGAGTTAGTAGCCTAGTATGGCTACCCATAACTGGGTTTAGGGCCTCTGTAAGAGCCATTTCTTAACTTAAGGGTTCTTTTAACTGCTAAGCCACCTCTCCAGCCCCTAAAGTAAGGGGCTTTTTTCCCCTAAAGAAAACATCAAATAAAGAACTTGTCTCCAACAAATTCTCAAACTCAAAGAAGTTCTTTAGTTAAAAGCTAAGAAAAAATGTTATCACATGAAACTCTGAGATTCCAAGATAAAATATAAGACATCTTAAACTGAAAACAATAAAGTAAATCAAAAGTAAATTGGTATCTTAAAATACAGGCATTATTGTTATATTTTCTAAAAGTTCTATGCATCTCACAATGCATTATTATCATTTTATTCATCTGTAATAAATAATAGCAAATAATAAACTAGCAGTGTTTTGTAGAAGTAACACATGTGTTAACCAGAATAATAACAAAGCTGTTGCCCAGTTATAAAATTATAATATTGTTTTAAAGAGCAAAATAGTATTTGTAGTCGTGACAAATTAGAGATGGCTCTTATACTCTCAGTAACACTAAAAAATAATAATTAAAAAAAAAACACTACAAAGGGATAGGTTAAAAAAATCAATAGATAAGAAGGAATGGAATGTTTTTCATTAGTTGATATCAGCCAAGAGTAGGCAAGAAAAGAGAAAGAGACAGGAAAAAGTGGAAAAGAACTGATGCTACGGTTGATTAAAACCTTACAGAGCAGAAACTCCATTTAAGAAGCAGTTGACACACAGAATGTTAAGGCTGGCAGGTGAGGGAGGATCCAACTGAGTGTTATTCACAAGAAACAGATTAAAGCTGGAGATAGTGGCTTGTGCCTGAGGGAGACTGAGCCAGGAGGACAGCCCCTAGCCTAAGGCAGGAGTGCAGCACAGACTGAGACCCTGTCTCCGAACAAAGCTACTTTTAAGAATGATTTGCCTGCGAGAATAGTGCTCTTAACCTCTGAGCCATCTCTCCAGCCCCAAATCAAACATATCAGTAACACATGTTCACTAAAGGACACAGAGTGTTCCCAATGGCCCCACAGGTATAATAGCAGCAACTGCAAACAACCCACTGTGCGCTGAGAGCTACTCGCTCTTGCATCACAAATTGGGCAAGAAACTTAGTAAGCTACGGTGTGTGTGATCTCACAATCTTTGAGCATTAAGTGGAGAACGCCTTTAATCTCAACACTTAGGAGGCAAAGGCAGGTCTACAGAGTGAGTTCCAGGACAGCCAGGGCTACACAGAGAAACCTTGTCTCGAAAAAAAAAAAAAAAGAATCACTTAAGTGCCTCTTGAAGGTGCATTTCCCATATTTATATATTAATTATATGCTTATACTTAATATGTACTTTAATATGTGCACATTACTAATTTAAACTTGTTTTGGAGATTTTAGTATTATTTTTTTTTAGAATTAAATCACATTCTTGTTTCCCTTTTGTACCCCAATCCTCCCAGAGACCCCCCCTTCAATACCTACAATATCTTTTTTGTCATATTCCTTAAAATTTATAAAATATTATAACAATAAAAATAAGTATTATAAAAGTTGTTTGATATAAAACAACAATCAATTTAACAGTCTTATGTTGATGCTTATCCTCAACAATACTGAAAATACATACATTTTTCTCAATATAAATTTTAAATAACTTCAAACTTATTAACTGTATACTTCAAAATAATACATCACTACTAGTATTTTCTTAAATGAACATAAATATATAAAGTCTTTTTGTTTGTTTTGTATTTAGTAGAATTTAAAATCTTGGCTCTTACTATGGTACAAGTCCAAAATAAGAATAATTTTTAGACATTGGATTTCATTGTAATAAAGCTGTACTTCAATGACCCTTACATCACCAAAGGGTTTTACCTCCGTCATAGCTAAACTAAGAGTTGATAGTTCTACTGCACCAAGAAATGAATTGTAGGCTTGATTTTTGGATACAGACTTCCTGCTATGGTCAAAGCTATTAGACTTGAGTGAGTGACTTTATTCTCAGCACACAGAGAACAGGTTACATTCATCTAAGAAATGGTGTAGGTATTAAGATAAAGTTGGTAAAGTCATTTACCAACTGTTTCAATGAACAATGGTTCTGCTTGGAGGGTGGCACAGACATAAGGTGAGGGTAAGAATTTGGTTCATTAGCTGTGATAATTTGGAAAAGCATTCATCTCAGAGAAAGAGTAACTTATAAAGCCCTCTTCTTCAAATTTGATAAAAGAGTTACAAACAAAGCATTCAGTCTCACTCTTTGTTGTTCTCTTACAAGCCACCTCCCTTGTTAATCGTCTATGTTTC
>NW_022196897.1:39317636-39349889 GCF_008632895.1 Mastomys coucha
TAAATCTGACTGGAGCCTGTCCTTCCTGTGATTCTGGTTATGTCAGAACTCCTCAGAGTCAAGCTGTCCTTGTGATCCTGTGATTCTGGGATCCTGTGATCCGGGGCTTGTTAGATCACCTGGGAGTGGGGCTTCCTCTGTGTATTGTGGGACTGGCTACAGAGGTTGTGACCAAGGTCTGCTCTGGACACCAGCACAGATGGACTTGAAGGAACTCTAGTCACTGGGCTGGTAGAGTTCCTGTGTGCCTAGTCCCGCTGGTCCCAGTTACTCCCAGTGTTGGGACAGATGCTGGTTCCTCCTCACCTCTGATCCTGGGTATATCAGAGCGCCTGGGAGTGGAGCTTCCTCTGGGTGTTGTGGGACTGGCTGCAGAGCTTGTGCCCAAGGTCTGCTCTGGACACCAGCCCAGACAGACCAGAAGGAACTGGAGTCACTGGGCTGGCGGAGTTCCTGTGTGCCTGGTCCTGCTGGTCAGATTTAGTATTATTTTATGTGTAGGTATTTTGCAGATATATACAGCTGTTCACCACATATGTGCAGTGCCAGCAGAGGCCAGAAGAGGACATCAGGTCTCCTGGAACAGGAGTTCCAGGAAGCTGTGAATCACCTGACATGAGTGCCGGGAACTAAATGTAGGTCCTCTGGAAGAGCAGCCAAATCTCTTAACTGCTCAGGCACCTCTTCAGCCTAGAGAACCCACTTCTTGACACATTACATCATTAATAGCTAATATTATTAATACTCATTACAGTTGCTGGGGCCACAAATGTCCATGTGACTGCTCCAGGACAGAAGCAGCTCAATCCACCACAGAGTAGCTGCTGCCCAGGGCTGTGGGGAAATCTATCCTGTGGTAGATATAGTCAGCGTCTTGATTTGCCAAAGCTCATTGGACAGCAAGCCTACTAGATGTTCTGAGGACCTACTAGGTACTCAGCCGGAAAAAGTGTTTGGCATCAACCCTGATGACTGGGGCTGGATCCCTGGAACATACAAGTTGGAAGGACTGAATCAATGCCCAAAAGCTGTCCTCTGACATCTACATGTACTGAAGCACACACTCCAAACAAATAAATAAATGTAAAGATAAAAATAGTTTTGAACTGAACATGTAATGTCCGTGCATATCCCTGAACATGAAATAGACAAATGACTGGCTAGTGGTGGGACATGCCTTTAATTCTAGCACTCGGGAGGCAAAAGTAGTTGGAGCTCTGTGATTTTGAGACCAGCCTAGTCTACAGTACAGAATCCAGGAGAGGCAGGGCTACACAGAGAAACCCTAAATCAGAAAAAAAATTAAGTAAATATGTATATGAAATATAAAATTAATAAAAAAATAAATCTATAAAGAGTAAGTTGGTTGGGTTTTTAAAAATGGAAGCTGTGCTTTCAACAGTCAATTCTTTTTAGTCGACTTTAAATAGTACATACTGGTCCTCCCATCTTCTTCTTCCTATACAGGAGCCCAGACACGGTGCGGTGGGGAAGAAGTTAGGAAGAGGCTGAGTCACACACAGAGAGATGCTATTAAAACTGTAATGTCAGAATCTCTCCTTATAGGGTTGTTCCTGTGCTGGCACAGCAGGGGAACACCTCATAGTGTAGCTGCGGATCACTGTTACTCACAGGGTGTTTTGTTAGCGCTCTGGGAAAGAACTAGAAGACAAGGTTAATAAAAGTATGAGAAATCTAATAATTTTTACCTCAGAAGAAAAAATGTAACAGATTCGTATGACATAATGTCTGGTTAAAATATAGGAATAGAAAAAAAGGAGACAGATTTTCACAAATAAAAATGGCACCAGTCACCTACCAAGTAGGATAGAATGTTATTTTCCTCCACCTTCTCACTGATATAAATAGGAAAGTTACAGAGGTACAGACGCCTACACAGAAAGGTCGCAATCAGGATGGGGTTCTGTTCCATACATCTTAAATGTTGTCTTATTTCACTGAAGTAGAAAATCATTTCAAGGGATAAAATTCTTAACAAATTTCTCTTTCCTTCCTCTTTATTAGACCTCAGATTCCTCAGTATAAAACACTGTTTTTTCCTATTCAGAATAATAGTTTATAAGGCTTTCTCTGTATTAGCATATAAATGTCAACACTTAACTATGGAAAATGAATAAAAAGCAATTCTATTTTTACTCAAGATATAACTTGAAGCTCATTTCTGCCTTCAGGAACATTCCAAACATTAAGATGAGACCATTCCAGACTCCTAATCTTCCACTCGCTAAGCCCTGCACACAGAAACCCACTCCTCAGTTGGCAATTGTACACCCACTTGAGAATCCCATTGCACACAAAGATGGCAGAATGTACAGAGCTTTATTGCTGATCACTATCCGACCTGAATAGAAAGGAAATTTTCAAAAGGGCCTATGGGCAGATGAAAAGAAGAGTCGCTCATAGCAGGCAAGAGATGGCACAAACAGACTGTGACAACTGCCTTCCCACGAGAGAGGAATCAGGAAGTACACATTGGCATGGAGCTGAGAGTCAAGATGACAAGGATGGCAAGACATAGAGAGGAATGGTTACCAAACCCTTCCAACACCCAGAAGTTAGAGACACAAGCTGCCTCTGAGTATGAGAAGCGGATGGGACAATAGGCTGATGAAGTGACTTAATAGTAATCTCTCATATCCTGATTCACATTTTGATTTTTGCCCCTAGTCCCTAGATTATGACTCTGACATACCTGTCATGTGGCCTTCCTAATTCCTAGTGAGGAGGACTGCCATAGTTGAGAAAGGAGCACTCTCCACACTTGAGCATACTCGGTTTCTTCACCATCTTCCAGCAAGCAAGCCTTTTCAGTAAAGCCCAGCCCCCAAACCCCCAAAGACTGCTTAGATCAGGGTTTAGGGAGCTTCCAGGCAGCCAAACTCATAGAACTTCTTAGAGGTTGGAAGGCATGGGAGCTCTGAGTATCACATACTCACCCTTGCATCTCTCCATCTGTGTCTTCTGGTAGCTCCTTTCCACTAAAGTAATAAGCCAGGTTTCCCTGTGTCCTGTGAGCCACTCCATCACATTAGTTCAGTGCAGGGGGTATGGTTTAACATTGCCCACCAGTGAGCAGTGAGCCAAGGAGTTCACTATCAGTGAATCTATCAGTGCCAGCTTGTTCTGTACATCTTGAGATGCTTTTTAAAGATAAATATGTTGCAAGATTATAGGTGTAGATTACATGTGTTTGATTTAAGAATTGGGGTATTTTAGATCTACCTGAGTAGATCTGGCACTGATAGATTCCTTAGCAAGCAATGCAAAAGTCAAATAAACACTGCCTTTTATTGTTTGGGTTTCTTTGGTGGTTTGGTTTTTGTTGGTTGGTCAGTTGGTTGGTTTTAGAAGGGATCTCACTTTTCTAACCTTGCCTTGCGTCAGATCTAGGGTCCTTCTGCTTCATCCTCCCGAGTCCTGGCATTACAAGCATACACATCACGTCCAGCCTAGTCATTCTGTCTATATTCATTCTTTAAATGAATGGGGGTCAGGAGGTGAAATTGCTGTTTATTCATAGACTGCTATAGCAGATCAGAAAGTGCCTTGTCCTGAATACATCGCTCAAGCAATAAGATGTGTCCAGCTCTGTGTACAGGACAGGCAAAAGACATGAACAAAGACACACAACCCGTCTAGCCAGCAATAAAGGACCAAAGGGAGGCACCATCTTCAACATGTTAAACATCCCTAAACATTAGCTAACAATTCCACTTCTAAGAACAACTTTCCATTTGTGAAAGTGCATTCGGCAATAGACAACACAGCCTAGCCGTGTTTGAATAGTACTAAGAAAACAAATGTCAACAACCCGAGTCTGGAGGTGAGCTGTGTGCTCATTTTGAAAAACTGAAGGAAGTGTTACAGCATATAAATGAGAAGAGCATGCTACAGGGTGTCGTGGATATGACTACCTGAATGTCAAAATGTATATCAATGAATGGATAGCTATGTAGGAATAAAAAGTCACAACCAGATGTGAAAGGACACACATCTAATCACAGGAGAGGTTAACTATGGAGAGAGGGAGAGTGGGGTTAGACAAGAACCCTCTCAGTTTCCCCTTTAGACACCTGTGTTTGGAAATTTTTTATTCCAATATGACTAATGAAGTCATATATATATGTATATATATATGCCATAGAAGTCCATGAATAAATATGTATGTATATATACATACATATGTGTATATATATGTGTATATATATACATACATATGTGTGCATGTATACAAGTTCCTATGTGTGAGCACACATGTGAGGAAGGGGTGTACACAAACATATGCATGGATGTGCGTATGGTGTTGTGAAATTGATGAGGAGGTCTTCTCCATTGACTCTCCACTGTTACTTTCTGAGGCAAGATCTTTCATTGAAACTAGAGTTCACCCATTCCAACTAGTGCTGGACATTCCCTGTCTCTGCTCCCTGAGAGTCAGGATTGCAGGCAGCTACCACCCCTGCCTGATTTTTATGTGGGTTCTGGGAATCTGGGCTTAGATCTTCACACTTGCACAGGGAAAGCAAGAGCTTGACCCACTGGGCCATCGCCAAGTCCTGGTACTTATATTTCAAGATTCTGCACCCATGCACCCTTGCACATGGTGGGTGTCTTTGTACGGTAGATTAAACTGCTGCCAAAATGTAGAGAACTCTTATTGTTGTCCATATAAAACAGAGCTCTTACTTCAAAGGGAGCAGGAGTTTATTCTTGAGCCAAATACATGTGACCACAGCTCCCCACTGGGAATACAGATTCAGTTTCCTCCAAATAACATGTTCTAGTGTGGAAATCACTTTACGAAGTTTTTATAATTACAAAATAAAAGAAAGTCACAAGCCAACACACTTTGCAAATGTATTGCAGGGAGTGGCAGGTAGACAGCTTTACAACAAAATGGAGAAATCTCTGTTACAAGGTTTCACACTGTGAAAGGACAGCCTTAGCTTTCGGGTTCATGGAAGCTAACATTCCAAAGGTTATCTGATAATCACAGGATGTTAGAGGTGAGTCGTGATTGGCTATTAAAGGGACTAAAGATTTGGGCTCGGGATCTGCAACATTCCCATGCTACAACTACAAATGTCTAATCAGTTATCAGCCTGTGGGATCTTTAACAGAAGTATGACTTTTGTTTAAAGATTTACTTATTATTATATGTAAGTACACAGTAGGTGGCTTTAGACACTCCAGAAGAGGGTGTCAGATCTCATTACAGATGGTTGTGAGCCACCATGTGGTTGTTGGGATTTGAACTCAGGACCTTTGGAAGAGCAGTTGGTGCTCTTAACCACTGAGCCATCTCTCCAGTCCGGACTTTTTTTTTTAAACAGGAACTTCAGTTCATACTATTATACTGTATACTATTTTGTTTAGCTGAATCTACAGGAATGGTATAATATTGATAGTCTGAAATTTTCATTCTGTGGTTATGTTAATGGCACTTTAGATTGTATCATTTTCTAGGGAATGCTCTCAGATATTACTAAACAACGGTCTTGGCATGTTAGACCAAGGGAAATCTGGACCTCGTTAGTGAGTCACTCCCTTTGGCTCTGGTAAGACAAACTTGAGCTCCAGAGGCAGTGGGCCTTGCCCTGCTCACACATTGTGAGCAGGAGGGATGGTAAAGGCCTCTATTGTTTTCCTAAGCAGAGGATGCTGGTGCCAATCTGCTCAAAATGGAGCTCATGTTTTAGGTTTATTTTTTAAAGATTTGTTGGACCTCTTTTTCTCATTCCAAGCTCCCGCCTCCTGCGGCACTTGCTCACTGCCTTCCTCGGTTGCAAGGGGATCTGTCTTTGTCTGAAAGTCATGGCAGGGCACAGCATGAGGGAAAAATTTACTTGTTACATTCATTTATTGTATTGTAGTGTGTGTGTGTGTGTGTGTGTGTGTGTGTGTGCGCGCGCGCTTACTTGTGGGGATCATTTCTCTCCTCCACCACGTGAGATCCAGGTTGTCAGGCTTGGTGGCAAATACCTTTGCCTACTAAGCCATCTCACTGATCCTAAGGCCAAGCTATTAGAAGGTTGGCATAGCTGAGTGAGTCAATGAAACCAGATGGACAGGCTTGAGAAATGGGAGATCTCAGGGAAGATCACACAACAGACATCCAGGCAATGGCGGCACATCCGGGCAACAGGGGCTCTGTCTCTGTGATAAGCTGAGCTCTGTTTTCTCCAACTTTCATCTCCTGCAGGACAAAGTATGGAAGAAAGTGTCTAATAGATGAGGTGCTCCCAGGCTGTCTGCCCGCAGACTCTTAGAAGTTAAGAGCCCGTATTTGAGGGATTCTTCAAGAGGATGAGAATAGCGAAACAAAACGGAGGTCTGCATGGCGACCATGGCCAAGGGCCCATGCCCAGATGGGAATATAGTTATCAGTACTGACATGTTGGAGGGGCTGTAGGAAGACTCAGCACAGTTATTAAAACAGCCTTGCTTTTTTTTTTTTTTTTTTAATATATGAGATTACTCACTTCTTTGTAAGAATGCTGTTTATCTTCCGAGTCTCAACAAGTTATCAATGCTTTTGTTTTGTTAGCAACCAACAGCCAAACACTGGAGACGAAGATGTTCTAGAGTGCAAGGGAGAAAGCAGGGACACCTGGTACAGCACTTGCGAGGTTAACATTGGCTGCAAACAGGGGAAGACTGTGTGTTTATTCTTTTCCCCGGAACCCATTAACATGTCACACAAAGTGCTTATATTTTTAAAGATCTAATATGAAATTTTCGGAAGCTAGAAAGTAGGCAGGGATGGCATAGCTTAGAAAGCTACGTCCGTAGTGAGTCTGAGTGAAATCAGGAGCTTCTTCCTGGGAAGAATGAAGACACTTAGGAGGAATCAACAGCTCAAGGATACACATGACAGTTCTGATCAGCTTATCTCTTGATATTTTGTAAATAGAAAGGAAGATCACCAGAAAACTGCACAGAACCTATTTCCCAGAATGTGGTCTGGGGGGAGGGTCAGTAGGAAGCAGAAAGCTGCTGCCAGCTCCAACAAAGAAAACTGATTCTTAGGTGGGAAAAGCAAGATGGACGGGCCCTCAGGCCCAATTAGCCAAGAGAAAGTGGATACCTACATAAACAAAATTGGAGATGAACACGGAAACCGTAGGAGACCAGAGAAATTCAGAACTTTATAAGGGAATATGACTGTGCTCCAGTGCAAGGCCATGCATGCAAGGACATGTGGACTGCACAAATTGTGATGGGTTTTAAAATGAGGAGCACAGACTTGAGTAGGCCGGAAAAGGGGTGCATCTGTTTGGATCTGGAGGAGGGGTGAATATGATCAAAGTACATTGAACACACTTCTCAAAGAACTAATCTAAAAGAAATGCATATTTCTAGAGTTTCTAGAGTCATCTGAAACACCAAAGTTAAAGCAGGAGAAGTCAACAACCTAAACAGACCCATAATAAATAAGACTGAAACAGTAATAAAAACCTTCTGGTGAGAAAAGGCCCAGGCCAGACTCATTCACAGCAGAACACTGTCAGAGACCCAAATGTGAGGAAGCATAATTCTACTTTCAGAGATCTATAACCAATACTTCGTATTAAAAATAATTAGATAGATAGATAGATGATAGATAGATAGATAGATAGATAGATAGATAGACAGATAGATGAAGGAAGATAAAAGGAAGAAAGAAGAAGGAAAGAAAGAAAGAAAGAAAGAAACAAACAAACAAACAAACAAACAAAAGAAACAAAAGGAATGCCCCCCAAACTCTTTTGCTGAAACCAGTCTACTGGTAGAAATCACTCTACTGCCAACACTAGGTAAAAACACAACAAAGGAAGAAAGTGATGGCCAATATCCCTATTGAATGCAGATGCAAATATTCTCAATTAAATGCTTGCAAATCACATACAGGCAAATATCAAAAGTACCATCCATCATGACCAAGTTGGCTTTATGCCAAGAGATGGTTCACTATAGACACATCAATGAATATAGCCATATAGATGAACTTAAAGATAAAAATCACATTACTATCTCCGTAGATGGAGAAAAGGCCTTTGACAAGGTTCAACTTCTTGATAAAAGTCCTAGAGAGAGAAGGACTGGGAGAACATCCTTCAACAGAATAAAAGCTATGTAAGATAACCCACAGCCAACAACACCTGAATGGAAAAATCACAAAACAATCCCGCTAATATCAGGAATGATACAGTGCTGTCCACCAACACTGCTGCTGCTCAATACACTGCTCGAAGCACTAGCTGGAGCTTGGAGCATATGGACAAGAGAAGGACATTTAAGGGATATGAAAAGAAGAAATGAAAGGACCCCCCTAGTTGCAGATGATATGCTACTATACGGAAGAGTTCCCATGAAGAAATGACCAACACTTTCAGTAAAGTGACAGGATGTAGAATCAGGAAAAACAAATCAGTGAGCTTTCTAGATAGCAGTAAGGAGCGTGTTGAGAAAGAAATCATAGAAACACTCTCATTCACGATAGCCTCAAAAGAGTCTAGAAATAAATCTAACTAAGGCAATGAAAGTCCTCAACAATGGAAACTGTTCATCTTTGAAGAAAGAGATTGAGGAAATCATGAGAAAATGGGAAGACCTCCCATGCTTGTGGATTGACAGAGTAATATTGTGAAGATGACTTTCCTACTAAAAGTAATTTGCAGCTTCAATGTAATCCTGACTGGAATCCTCATGATATTCTTTACAGATTAAAGAAAAAAAAAGTCCTATAATTCATATGGACTTACAAAAAACCCCAGATAGCTAAAGCAGCCCTGAGCACATGACCAATGCCGGGAAGGAGGCCATTCCAGATTGCAAGCTATATTACAGAGGTATAGTACTAAAAACAGCATGGCACTGGCACAAAAACAGATATGTAGGGCAATGAAAGACAACAGAAGTCAAACCATGAACTCACATAATTACAGCCATCCCATATTTGGCCAAGTCATGGCAGAGAGTCAGGAATAGTGGTGCATCTATATATAATCCAACCACTTGTCCAAGGTCTTCCTAGTTAGCATAAATTCAGTGCCAGCCTAGAACTACATGAGACCCTGACACAACTTTGAGAGTTTTCACAACTATCAACAAAGACAATATTTTAGGAGATTTTGGTGATGACAGGGCATAAATTAATGGACGAAATGCAGAGGTCTCTGCAGCCACACCGGAGGTTGAAAAATGAGGCAGTGCCTTTAAAACTCTAAGTAGCCACACTGGAGCTGGAAGAATTAGACGGTGCCATTAAAACTTGGAGGAAATGCCGGGCAGTGGTGGCACACACCTTTAATTCCAACACTTGAGAGGCAGAGGCAAGCAGATTTCTGAGTTCGAGGTCAGCCTGGTCTACAGAGTGAGTTCCAGGACAGCCAGGGCTACACAGAGAAACCCTGTCTTGAAAAACCAAAACAAACAAACAAACAAACTTGGAGGAAGACTGTTTCCAAATTGAGGACTCTGTCTTCATCCAAGCTGCTAAGTACTTCACCAGGATAGTGCTAGGAGATGAGATGGTGCATCCAGCAGGGTGGTGTGGGAGGCTCCATAAGGGGACTGGGTATGAAGGTTTGGGCAGAACCCTGCAGGTGGTTACCTGCAGGCAGAGAGACTTCTTATGGGCTATAGGCACCCCGAGGGGAACGGCACAAAGTTACAGCACCAGGCTCCCACTGTACGAAAGATAACTGAGCATTGTCTCATGCTGCACAGGAAATTAACACCAACTGCCCTCTTGCCAGTAGCACCCATTGGCCATTCATATCTAAAGATTGGACAACAGACCCTGGTGTTGCTGCAAAAGCCTTGGTCTCCAGGTAGAGAGAATAAAGAAAGTTATAGAAATGAAATTTATTAAAATGTTTGAGTATTTACAGTATGGTGTGTGATCTTTTAAACACCCCATGTTTCTTAGCTGTTGGTGTTGGTTTCAATATTTACCATTATTAATAAGGAATTGTGTGAACATTTACATGAAACCAAACCTTGCCAAACTTTCTAACCCTGTTTCACATCCACCCGCTCCACCTTTTCCTAGTAAGATTCTTCACCACAAATGTAGAAAGTATACTTTGTGTTTGGGTCAGTATATAAAACAATTTTCCACTGACTCTAGGGAACTTTTGAAATTTTCTCCAGATTTATTAGCAATACATCATTTGGAATAAATGTGTTATGGGACTTCCTAGCAATCATGTGTAATTCAGAAGTTGTAAGACTGGGCAGAGATAACCACTAAGAGCTGACTCAGCATGCCATTTTCCTGGAACTTATTATGGTCTTAATCGTGACTTCCCATATTACATGGGAAAGAATGCAACAAGATCACCATAGCACAATGCTTTAACAGAACAATCCCCAGAGATGCTGAATGGATGAAGTCATGGGTTGGAATAGGTGTGGCAGGGTGAAATAACCAAACGACACTGACACAGAAACATAATTAGTTCAAGGTGCAAATAGCCTGTGCTCTACAAACACAAGCTTAATACTTCCGTCTCAAAACTAGCCAAACTTGGGATACATGAGACCCTACATTTAAAAAAGTATTTGTATAACAGTTCTAATGACAAATTGAGAAAAGTTTGATTCTGACATAAAAAGTAACATTAGCCACTTTTTTTTTTAAAAAAGGTTTATTTATTTATTTTATGTATATGAGTACACTGTAGCTATACAGATGGTTGTGAACCTCCATGTGGTTGTTGGGAATTGAATTTTTTTTAAGGACCTCTTCTCACTCCGGTCAGCCTTGCTCACTCCAGTCAACTCCACTTGCTCAGTCCCTGCTTGCTCCGACCCAGAGGTTTATTTATTATTATACATAAGTACACTGTAGCTTATTTATCGTTATATGTAAGTATACTGTAGCTGTCTTCAGACGCACCAGAAGAGGGCATCAGATCTCATTACAGGTGGTGTGAGCCAACATGTGGTTGCTGGGATTTGAACTCAGAACCTTCGAAAGGTCAGTCAGTGCTCTTACTTGCTGAGCCATCTTGCCACTCCGCATTAGCCACTTCTAAAGTAAACAATCATTCCCCAAGAACACCTCTGTGACAAATGAGAGAAGGAGATTCTGTGTGCAACAGTGCAGTCTGTTCACATTTTTGATGCTACAGATTGAAAGCAGGGTCTTCCTTGGTCATGCCACAGAAGCACACTACCACTGGGCTAACCTGGGACAAGTTTAACAAAGAAGAAAATTAGCATCAGGCCATCTGCACTCTGGCCCAATTCCGTTCTCTGGACTAGTGCAGCTCTCTCCCTCAGAGTCTCTTTCTCCATCGGCCCACTTCGGCTTTGGGAAATCTCCTGGCAGAGAGCACAGCACACCCTCACACTCTAGCCTTCTGCCTGCACAGCTTCCAACGCGATGGAGGGGAAAAGCCAAGCGTGGAAAGAAGGAGAGGAAATTCCCTTTGGAAAACCCGAATCGTCTTACGATCTCTTGGATACTCTTCTGTTCTTTATTTCCTGTCAGTGTTTGTGTGGGGGGGGGGGCTGCTGTGTTGAAAATTATTCCTCTGCTTTTTGCTTTGCAATCTGCTGCTCAGCCCTGTTCTTTTGAAGAGAAAGAAATGAGCGTTAATGGCAACTTCAGGAGAAGACCTTCTTTTACAAATCATGTTTTATTCTAAACCAAATAGGGCCAGCCATTGCATTTAGTCATAACTAAATTTTCCAAATTAAGAACGCTACCTAAGGGGAGCTGGAGAAACAGTTCAATGTAGAGGAGCGCTAGCTGATCTTCCAAAAGAGCAGGGTTCAATTCCCAGCAGCCACATGACAGCTCACAACTATCTGTAAGGCCAGCTCCGGGGAATCTGACACTCTCACTGACATGCATGGAGGCAAAATATCAATGCATATAAAATAAAAATAAATATAGCATTAAACAGAAGAAGAAGAAGGTCATCTAGGGTGGGAGAACTGGCCATCTCTGGCACCAGGTCTAACACTTGGGAAAGCGGGCCCTGTACCTCTCCTGCGCAGCAGGGTAGAGCTAACCCTAGTTTCCAGAAGGAGGTTGGGGGTGTTTGCTGGTGAGCCAGCTGACCTCAAGGCTTGGCAGCCGTAGAGACAATGGGCTGACCAGCTCAGATTCCTCTCAGGCCCAGATCCAGGTCTTTGTATTGGCCCACCCCAACATCTACTCTATCAACGAACTGTTGGGGTGCAAGAAGGGGCTTATCCTTCAGACCTAAAACTACAGGATCTCCATGACAGAGGGCAACAACAGGATTTCTGAGAGAAGTCCCAGAGAGGCTCCAGTATTGTTAGAGTAGCGGAAGCCAGAGGCCTTGTGCCAGACCAAGTCATTGCAATGAGCATCTGCGAGCAAAGACGTATGGACAGAAGGGTGTACTGTACGACACACTGGGACACATTAGAGCTTCCACCACAAGATTTCGTTTCTCTGTTGCAGGATAGGTTGCAAGGGTGGAGGGCAGGTGGGGGTAAATGATGTGAAATTCACCAAGTGTTGTGTTTTATAAAAACAAGGATTGAGCCAGGTATGGTGTGGGGAAGGGGGGTCCCTCAGCAGCCTCATGCTGAGGCATCCCTTCCTCCTGAGGTACTGGCCATATAACAGGTATAGTATAGTATAGTGTTTATTTGGGACATGGGAAGGAGAGTTGAGGAGGGAGCAAAGACAGAGAAAGGCAGAGTAGGGGAGAGAAGGGAAGGAGGGAGGGAGAGAGAGAAGAGGAGATGCAGGCCTGGAATACATTGAAAGAGAAGGGGGAGGAGAAAGAGGAGAGAGGGAGGAAGGGGTCAGGGAAAGAAGAGAGTCAGAGAGAATAAGAGACCAAAGAGGGGCCAATCAGTTCCTTTTATAGAAAGCCAAGCCTACCAGGCTATTGCCAGGTAACTGTAGGGCGGAGCCTAGAAGGAATGCTAACCAAAGAACCAATAAAAAGTTATAAAAACAAATTTTTTGTTGTTAAATCTTGAAAAAAAATGAGGCTACTAAAAGAATTTGATGAGATCCTTTTTTTTTAATTTTTGAGTTGGTCGTTTTTCAAGCATGTTTTAATTTATTAAAGAGGAAGAGGGAGTGGAGGAGGAGGAAGAAGCTATCTAGAGCACTTGTCCTTCTTGCAGAGGATTTGGATTTGACTCCCAGCAGACATGTGGTGAATTACAATTGCCCACAACTCCAAGTCCAGGGTATTTGATGGTCTCTTCTGACCTCTGAGGACATCAGACATGAATGTGGAGCACAGAGACATGCGTGCAAGAAAAACACTCATGCACATAAAACAAGATGACTCTTTAAAAAAGAGTGTTATCTATCTAATGCATCTTAACACATACCTGTAACCCCACCACTCAGACATGGAGGAGGAGGATAGAGAGTTCAAGACCAGCTTGACACTGTATCAAAACAAAACACACAAAAAGGTGGAGGTTCTCTGACTTACGATCGCATGTGTGTCTTGATTTCTTTAGAAGCATACTATATTCGGTGCCCCTGAGTGCCTGAGGCGTATTCAGCCTTTTTACACATTCGCTCACTTAACTCTCAGAGGAGCCCTGCAAGACAGACGTATTATACAGCATTTTTAGAGACAAGGTGAAGTTCAGAGTGAGGAAACAACACGATTAAAGTCAAAGCCTTGGTCTTAGGAACTCAGAGCTGTGCCCCCCATCACTGTCACCTTGCGTTCCTTTCCTAAGTGTCCCCAGTGTGATCAGGCTTCTCACACAGGAGATGCTTGCTCTTTTCCATGCTGTGCCTGTGAATTCACCAGAGTGGCTGCTGTGTAGCCAAGCTTTCCGAGAATTGTTTCCATGCATATGTTTAGTTATTCACTCAACAATCATACTGTACTAGGAAATCTTTGTGCTGTGACACATGCTGGAGAGAAACAATTTGAGCCACAGGAGGGAAAAAAAAACAACAATGTACTTGGTTCATGACATCAAGGAGTTTTGATCCCTTCAGCTCCATCCATTGTTGTGGGTCTCCGGTGAGACAGGGCATCCCAGAAGCGAAGGCGTGTGTGTGTGTGTGTGTGTGTGTGTGTGTGTGTGTGTGTGTGTGTGTGTGTGTGTGTGTATACACGGCAGAATGAACCGGTTCACGTCCTGAGGCCAGGAAACAAAGCAAGAGACAAGAGGGGGGCAGGGCAAGATGCACCCTTCAGAGACATACCTGAAGTGAGCCCCTTCTTCCATCCAGCCCCACCTCCAAATAGCACATGAATGAAAACATCACCCTCATAATTGTAACATCTATCAACAGTCCCACTAGTTGGGGAACAAGCCTCTGAGGCATGAGACTTTTTTCAAAACACGTTATATTCAAACTTTATGGGCCTGTGATACGTTCTGAACTTGTTTTGTTTGTTTGTTTGTTTGTTTTTGTTTTTGTTTTTTGAGACAGGGTTTCTCTGTGTAGCCCCGGCTGTCCTGGAACTCACACTGTAGACCAGGCTGGCCTCGAATTCAGAAATCCGCCTGCCTCTGCCTCCCAAGTGCTGGGATTAAAGGCGTGTGCCACCACTGCCCGGCTCTCTTTTCTCGTTTTTATTTTTTATTATTATGTGTGCTTGTTCATGAGGGAGGGTGAGGGGTGTGAGTGCCTCAACATGGGTGTGGAAATGAAGGATAATTCTATAGAGCTGTTCCTCTTCACCCACTGTATGAGTGTTCTGAGGACTGAGACAACTCACCAACTCAAAAATAAACATTTCTGAATAACATCTGAAAGAAATTGTTTTCCATGGGGAGTGTACAAGAATGTTTCTTCCGTGGAACCAATAGCACAGCAGAACAATGCACCGCTGTGGCCTTTCAAAGCCTCTTATCAGCACGGGTGAGTCCTGATGTCTTCAACCTTCATCCCCCTTCCTAAACAGAGAAGACACAGAATCCCGGAAACCCAGCATCTTCTGACCTGAAAGAGTCTACATCATTCATGGTAGCGAAGATACCGAACCACAGGAAAGTCCATGATGAATACAAGAGGGTTTGGTTTTTTTCTGATTTTATATTCAGTCAAATCTGCCCTTCCTAAAGTTGACTATCATTAGTGGTTTATTACAGAATTAAGATGTTCCATGCTAGGGCTACAGAGACAGCTGGCTTAGTAGTTAAGAGCACACATTGCTCTTGCAGAGGGCCTGGTTCAATTCCCAACATCCACATGATTCACAACCACCCAAAATTCCAATTTCAGGTGGTCTGACTTTCTCTTCTGATACCCTTGGACACCAGGATACATCCATGTAGGCAAAACACTCACATATAAAAAAGTGAATAAATGGCTGGGTGGTGGTGGCGCACACCTTTAATCCCAACACTTGGGAGGCAGAGGCAGGTAGATTTTTGAGTTCGAGGCCAGCCTGGTCTACAGAGTGAGTTCCAGAACAGCCAGGGCTATACAGAGAAACCCTGTCTTGAAAAAACAAAAATAAATAAATAAATAAATAAATAAGAATAAATGTAATTTTTTTCTTTTAATAGCCTGTTTAATTTTATTTTTTATTAGATATTTTCTTTATTTATGTTTCAAATGTTACCCCCTTTCCTAGTTTCCCCTCCCCAAAAAAAACTCCTATTCCCTGCCCCCTCCCTCTGCTCACCAACCCACTCTCTCCTGCTTCCTGGCCCTGGCATTCCCCTACACTGGGGCATAGAGCCTTAAATTAACTTTAAAACAGAAGAAGTTCCAGGGCTGGCAAGATGGCTCAGCAAGAAGAGGCATGGGCACAAAGGATGATGACCTAAATTAGGTCTCTCAGATCCCGCAGAGTGACAGAAAAGAACCAACTCCTAATAGTCATCCTTTGACCTCCACAGGCACACCAGAGCACACATATCTCTGTACACACATGAATAGAAAGATAGATGATAGACAGAAAGAGAGAGAGAGAGAGAGAGAGAGAGAGAAATTTAAGTAAAAGAAGTTCCAGAGTGAGAAAGACTAGTGAACAGTAAGAGTATTAGAAGACGCATGAGCGAACTTGAGACCGCAGTTCCTCTGAAGTTCCTCTGTACACATACATGTGAAAACGGCAGTTCCAGAAGCCTGTCTCCATCATTCTGTTCAGTATACTATCCTTCCACATCATGCCCTGAGGATTATAATCCCTCCTTTTTAAACATCTCAGCTTGTATCTTCTATGGAGCTGCCCCTGCAGTGATCTTAGCTGTCAACATTGGTTGGTTCCCCTTCAAGATCCACTCATCATTTTTTTTCCTAAATATTTACTAACATATACTAATTATATGTAGTAATTGGTTTCACTGTGTCTTCATACATGTGTGTAATGCATTTTGGCCATAACCTCATGTCCCACTCCTGCTGAACTAGTTCTAGTTCTCCTTCTGCTTTCATTTGGTGTGTATAAATTCATGTGTGTGTGTGTGTGTGTGTGTGTGTGTGTATGTATGTGTGTGTGGTGTATGTATGTATGTGTGTGGTGTGTATGCATGTGTGTATATGTATGTATATGTATGTATGCCTGTGTATTATGTATATATTTGTGTCTGTGTGATGTGTCTGTATATTCATGTGTATGGTTATATGTGTGTATATGCATGTGTGTGTATGTGTGTGTATTATGTATTGTGTGGTGTGTTTGTGTATTTGTGTGTGTATGTGTGTGTGTGGTGGTGGTGTTTGTCAGTGTGTCTGTGTAACCCAATATATTTTACATGAGAAGGAGTAAAGGCCTGTTTATAGGAACATTACCACCTTACCAGTAGCTACACCACTAAAGAAAATGTCTCTCCATTTAGAGCTGGAGATTAAATATAGGCCCTTGTACATACTATCTCTTTAGTCACTTACAATAAACAACCCTGTTTGAGACAGAGTCTCACTATAGTCCTGGCTACTCTGAAATGTAGACTAAGCTGACCTTGGATTCACAGAGAGCCACCTGCCTCTACCTCTCAAGTGCTGGGCTTAAACCACACCCTGCTAATTACATATTTTCATTCTAGTGTTTAGTACTTTATAACTATCCTTAAAATTGTTTTATTATCATAGTTGTCCAAGCTCTTAAAATGATATACTTTATAAAAGGTGATTTACTACACATATCCTTTTAAAATGTTTTATCATATAAGAAGATCTTTTATCTGCCATAGCTCTATTATATCTATTTTCTCAGTAGTTCTACACGGCAACTGTAAAATTTCTATTAAAGTTGAGAGTTTTAAGGTCTACAATGTGTTTCAAAGTAAGAGACTCTTTTTTGGAGGCAGGGTTTCTCTGTATAGCCCTGGCTATCTGTAGACCAGACTGGCCTCAAACTCAGAAATCTGCCTGCCTCTGCCTCCCAAGTGCTGAGATTAAAGGCTTGGGTCACTACCACCCAACAAAGTAAGAGACTTTTAAAACTAGTATGTGTGGAATGGTAAACATATAAAAATAACTTTTAAATGTATGCACATGCATGTGTATATATTTACCTTTACTTATTTTATTCTCAGCATAGCACCTGATAGCAAGGAATGCCAAATATACAGAGATATCTATCAATTACTTGCCACTGAGTTAAAAAAAAAAATCCTTCCTTAAAACAAGCATTTAAATACGGTAAAAAATCAAATGCAGGTTGATATGCTACTTGGCGGTACATAGTTTTTCAGGACATGAGAGGGCCTAAGCTTGATTCCTAGCACAGAGGGGAATAAATAAAGCATCTAACTGTTTATAGAGACAGAAAGTTCATAAGAAAATTTCTGGGAAGTGAGTGGGTGTATCTGACAGAACATGCCCACGCAGTGTTGGGGTCTTGGGAGATGTCCTCCTGCTTTCTAGATGAAGTTCAAACCCCTTACTTCTGTTAACACCAGCATCTTCTCCACACCACCCCTCTCCTGATGCTTTCTCTCCTGCTGTCCTTTGACCTCAGCTGTACCTTGAAAGGCTGGCACTCTCTATGGCAGATCTATTTGAATCTTCCGATTTCCCTGCATATGTATCCCTTTGCAGAGAACATTTTGAGCCTGACAGGTTTATAGAACCAAGATACTAACATAATTTAAAGACAACTCTTTGCTTAAAGACTGTGTTTATTGCTCATAGCAGTCTCAGTGTGTGTGGTATTATCTTCCTTTCAAGGCCACAGGGGCTGAAGAGATGACTCAGAGGTTAGGAGCACTGGCTGCTCTTCCAGGGGTTCAGAGTTCAATTCTCAGCAACCACATGGTGGCTCAAGGCCGCCACAGCAGTGCTTTCTTTCTGTACCAGCCAGTCTTAATCCCCATCTGAAGGCCAAGTATCTGGCCTTAAGAAAACATCCTATTTCCTCCTCCAGAAGACAACATCATGACCTCATTAATGATGTGTGACTGCCAGTCATCACACTCTGGGTCTTGACATGGCCTTCATGAGTCAGCTTAATGTCCTGAGACCCTCATGTCTATGTCTCCCAAATAAGAGTATCAGAAAGATATGCTTTCTCCCGGATCTCAAGTTACATAACAGATCAAATCGATCTTCTTTCATTTCTAAGTGTAGCCAATTATTCAATAAATCCATTGCCATTTCATATACTTAAAGAATATTGACAAATGCTTTCCCATAAATCTTGGAATTCTTACCTTTCATTCCTTCTCAGTGTTTGTGATGAGGCCAAATCCCTTCCTTGTCAGTTGACATCATGATGGCCTCTGGTCTGTTTGCGCTGAATATTAACGTGAACATCCTTCCAAGTTGTGTATCCTCTAAGGCAGAAACTCTGTGTTCTGGGCTTTGTGCTTCCTATGAAACAGCTAAAAGGAATGAAAATGCAGCCCCCTGTGGATGCGAACATTCAGAAGTTCCGCATGAATGGAGCAGAGAGAATGCTAACAATGTTTCCCTTAAATGTCACAGAAAATCAGAAAACTGAAGTCAGTCAAAGTGAGTATCGTCAGTGTAAGACATTATTTCTTTGGAACAGACATGAGAGTGAACAGGTTGGATGTTGATGTCCTTCAGGTTCAGGTAAAGGGTAGAAAGGGAATACATCTCTGAGAGAACCCAAGACTGTGGTGGAAGGATGAGCTTTTCTATTCACTGAATCACTGAGACCATAAAGACATGAAACTAGAATCACTCCCCTCTTCCCTTAACTTATGAGGTCACTGGCCACAGCAGGAAGGATCCTGGAAATGTCTCTCTCCAAAGACTCAGGGGGCTGCTGAGGAAGATCAGTGAGCTTCCTTAAGTCAGTGACCCTAACTTAAAGAGTTGATAACAGTGAGAGAGACACCTTGGCCCAAAAAATGTAAATTTGTGGAACAAACCAGCAATGGGTCAAATAAAACGCATAGACCTATGCTGAACACTGGGGGGATGATGGATCAGTCAATACTGTGCTTGCCCAGCATGCTCAGAATTGTGGATTTGATTTCCAGTACTACATAAATCAGTTCTGGTAGCACATGCCAAAGACCACAGCACTGGAGTGGTGGAGACAAAAAGATCAAGAGCTACTGCTCTAGGTTCATGTCTGTCACTGTGATAAGGTTCCCTGATAAAATTATGTTAGTCCATCATAGGAGGGAAGCCCAGGCAGCCAGAGAGTAAAACAGCTAGTCATATCACATCTAGTCAAGAGTAGAGAGAATCAATTTAGGCAGTGGTGATGGTGCATGCTTCTAGGTAGATGTATGTCTGTTAATTGAGGACAGTTTGGTCTACAGCCATGGCTACACAGAGAAACCCTGTCTTGAAAAACCAAAAATAAACAAAAAAAGAGTGGAGAAAGAAATAAGTGTAGTTCATTTGCTTGCTTGCTCATGCTTATGTCAATTTCTCCACTCTACCACAGTTCATGGTTCCCTGCCCAGGGGATGGTTCTACCCACAGTGGGATGGATCTTCTTATATCAGTTAATACAATCTCCTACAGACATGCAATCGTCTCTCACTGAGATTCTCTTCCCAGGTGATTGTAGGTTGTATCAAATTAAAAATTTCACCAATAAGCTGACCATCACAGCTATGCACTTTGTTCCAAGTCAAACTGAAATAGAAAAACAATGTCCTACTGAAAGCATCAAGTGGGTCAAAGAAGACTGGTGAACTGACTTCAGAAGCAACTAGAACTACACAAGCTGCACACTACTACATGCCAGGTACGGTGCTATGAACCACACTCCAGTAGGCCTCAACAGGCTCTAAAGGGGATTCTAGTACACATTCCCTTTGAGCAGATGAAGACAGAAGGCTCCTCCCCTTCCTCCTACCCAGGCCCTTCTTTCTTTTTTCTTCTTTCCTTCTTTCCTCCTCCTTTTTTCCTTCCTCCTGTAGGTTTGTTTGTTTGTTTGCTTGTTTGTTTGTTTGTTTTTGTTTTTGTTTTCAAGAGAGGGTTTCTCTGCATAACCCTGCCTGTCCTGGAACTCACTCTGTAGACCAGGCTGACCTCTAACTCAGAGATTCACCTACCTCTGCCTCCTGAGTGCTGGAATTAAAGGTGCTTCCTGTGGCTTTTTGACAGCCTGTGATCCTTGACACTGTGAAGTCACAGCTTAGCCAGGGTAAACAAAATCCTTGCTGTTCTAGAGGTGGAACAGAGACTTAGAAACTGTTTTGCTGGAAACCACTGTGTCTTCACTTGGGCCCTTATAGTAATTTTTTAAAAAAGGCATGGCATCTCAGCCTTTGTGTTTATCTATCTTCTTTACGCATTCTACTGCCAGCTTCTGCAGTGCCCTGCTCCAGAAGTCCAAAGCAGACTGACAGGTTTGTTGTCATTTTCCTAAACCCACAGTCAACTTGGATTCCAGAAACAAAATGATTGATCCATTAACATCTTTATGACAAAGAACCAAAACTACCCCGGTACTATCAAACCTCCAGATCTCCCTCTAAATGATGGGACTTATCTGTGATGGAAGAACTGAACTCTGGAGCATCTGTGATCACCTTATGGAAACCAGATTGAAGAACACTATAAAAGCAAAACTGAGATGACCATGATCAGCCTGCATGATTCACAACCTTTCCTTAGTCTTCCTGTGTTTTAATACTAAGTCCATGCCAATGCCCAAATATGGACTTGAGAGTCACTGGGCCCCTTAATCTGTTTCTCTTCCAAATTTGTGCTACATTGCTTAACTCTCCTCTCTTTGCCTCTCATTACTAATATCTAATTGATGTAACCTCTGAAAGGAGTTGTCTAAGTTCATGATATACCTGATAGAGGGTGATTCCTGCATGTAAATTATGCTTCCATGCATTTGATGTTAAAAATAGTAAAATCAAAATCCAGGGGAGGTGTCACACACCTGTGATCTCAGCACTTGAAAGAGAGACGTAAGTCAAGAATTCAAGGCCAGCCTGGGCTACAGAGAGAGTTCCAGGATAACCAGGGCTAGACAGAGAGACCATGTCTTGAAAACAAACAACAAACAAATATCAGAAAAACAAAAAGAACTCAAGGTCATGCTTAATTACAGAGTGAATTTGAGGCCAGCCTGGGTTACATGAGATCCTGTCTATAAATAAATGAATACATACCTATAAGAAAAAAATTATCTGGCTGGTGAGATGGTTCAGTGGGTAAGAGCTCTTCTGAAGGTCCAGAGTTCAAATCCCAGCAACCACATGGTGGTTCACAACCACCAGTAATGAAATCTGACACCCTCTTCTGGTGCTGTCTGAAGACAGCTACAGTGTACCTATTTATAACAACAAATAAATCTTTGGGCTAGAGTGAGCAGGGACTGAGCGAGCAGGATCTACCGGATCAAGTAGGGCAGGGTTGACTGGAGCGAGCAGAGTTCCTAAAAGTCAATTCCCAACAACCAGATGAAGGCTCACAACTATCTGTACAGCTACAGTGTGTACTCATATACATAAAATAAATAAATAAATCTTTTAAAAAAGAAAAAAGAAAAAATTATCATGTTACCAAATTGCCTTGTGAATAGTCGTGTTTAATTGCATAGACTAATGCCGTTCCTCACCCTTGGTCAGAGAAACTTCTCATTGTAGCTGATATGGTTAATCTAGAAGTTCACAACCAGTCAAATACTGAAAGCCTGATAATCAGGGCACTGCTTGGCCTTCCCAGACTCCGGAAATATGGAAGGGAGGCAGAAAGAAATTAGGAGCCCAAGGATGAGGAGAGATGCAGCAAGAAGACATCGTCTGGTTGTGACATATCTATTTTGATCATTAAGTCATTGCCACTATGGTTACTTGAACAAGATCCAAACAAGACTGGGTCAGTCAACATTTCACGGAGGATGAGGGAGGGCCATGGTGGTCCTGCCCCTCCTTGAAGGACTAATGGCAGTCAGTGGTTGCTGGGGAAGGAAGTAGCCTTCTCCTCTGATAGGTTGACTGTGCTCCAGGAATGACCTCCCACACATACTCAGGCAAGAAGTTCTTCTTTTTTTTAGATTTATTTATTTATTATATGTAAGTACACTGTAGCTGTCTTCAGAAGAGGGTGTCAGATCTCATTACGGGTGGTTGTGAGCTACCATGTGGTTGCTGGGATTTGAACTCATGACCTTCTGAAGAGCAGTCCGTGCTCTTCCCCACTGAGCCATCTCACCAGCCCAGGCAAGAAGTTCTAATCAGACTTGTGAGACACACACAAAAAGACATGGAAGTGGGAAAGGAACGTATTAGAAAGAAGAAGGGATCTTAGTGAAGCTGCGGTGCTCCACCCGACTCTCTGAGCTTCTCCATGCCCCCAAAGATGACAAGAAGAAGAAAGATGCCGGAAAGTCGGCCAAAAAAGACAAAGACCCAGTAAATAAATCTGGTGGCAAGGACAAAAAGAAGAAGTGGTCCAAAGGCAAAGTTCAGGACAAGCTGAACAACCCCGTCCTGTTTGACAAAGCTCCACACGACAAGCTCTGTGAGGAAGTTCCCAACTATAAGCTTATCACCCAGCTGTGGTCTCCGAGAGACTGAAGATTCGAGGTTCCTTGGCCAGGGCAGCCCTCCAGGAGCTACTTAGTAAAGGACTTAGCAAGCTGGTTTCAAAGCACAGAGCCCAAGTAATTTACACCAGAAACACAAAGGGTGTTGACCCCCCAGCTGCTGGTGAAGATGCTTGAACAGGTTCAATCAGCTGTACATTTGGGAAAATAAAACTTTATTGAATTATTGAAAAAAAAAAGAAAGAAGAAAGGTTTAAGTACAATGGAGCAGGGTGCTGAGAGAGGGGGATGGGGGTAAAGATGACAGAATCCACTGTGTACATGTATGAAGTATCAAAGAATTTCAAAACTGAAAAAGAAAAATTTTTTAAAATGGCCAAAGATTACATTAGATTGGACAACAGAGGCTGCACTCAGGAGACAGAAATTAAGCTGAGATGGAGTACAGGGGAGAGGATGAATGGTGATCGCTTCAGTAGCTGAAAAATCCCTATGGTGGGAATGAGTGTGCTGTGTACAAGGTAATAATGGAAGAGTAAGAGATGGGAGGAACTGGAGACCAGGCTCAAGAGATTGTATTGTTAGGCTGGAGGATGGCTCAGTGGTTAAGAGCACTGGCTGTTCTTCCAGAGGACAGAGGACAGAGTTCAATTCCCAGCACCCACACAACAGCTCACAACTGTAACTCCAGTCCCAGGGCACCTGATACTCTCACACAGACACATATGAAAGCAAAACACCAATGCACATAAAGAATGATATTCTTATTGCTATAAGAAAACTTGAGCTCTTAATCGGGAGACCTACAGGGTCTGATTTGATTGGGTTTGACTGGGTGATAACTGGGGGTTGAATGTAGAGCATGCACTCCACTATTGATCTATACCCCCAATCCCTAGGATGTCTGTTTGTTTGTTGTTTGTTGTTATTGTTTTGAGGAAGTTGGTTGAATTTGGTTTGTTTTTTGGTTTTTCGAGACAGGGTTTCTCTGTGTCTCCCTGGCTGTCCTGGAACTCACTCTGTAGACCAGGCTGGCCTCGAACTCAGAGATCTACCTACCTCTGCCTGAGATTAAAGTCAAATGAGACCACCTCCTGCTAACAGTTCTTTTTCTTTTTCTTTTTTTCCCCAACCCCTAAGCTTTCAAAGAGCACTTAGGTTGCTGTACAAATAAGGATTCTCAGGAACAAGAGCAGTCACAAGGAGACAGGAAGCTGTTGGAAGAGTGGAAGCATGAGGCACAGTATCACAGTGGTACAGAGACAGAGGGCCAGAGTACTGGTGGCACTGCATTAATCAGAATAACACTAAATCCTGATCTCAGAGATTTAGTACACTGGAATGTTGTTGGAGGTTTCCAGTTGGTGGGTTTCCATCTATCTGGCCATAAACTTTCACCATTTGACTCTACTTTCTAAGTCCTCCAAACTACTCCTACTTCAGCTATCAGCTAGACATCAGTAACCACAGACCACAGAACATAGACGTGAGTTGGATGAGACAGCTGGGAGAGAAAGGGGAGTCACAAACAACACCTAGAACTTACTCCTCTTACTGCTGATGCTTCTTAGAGAGAAGGAAGAAGATCCACAAAACATGCTTAACTCCTCTTCTTCTCCTGGCTTTGCCTTTTATACCAAAAGAAGAGGTGGTAAAACCAGCACAGGCCTGTGATCCCAGCACACAGGAGCTTGAGGTCAAGTTCCAGGACAGCGAGGTGGGGTCCCATAGAGGGATCCTACTGCCAAAAAACAAGGGAAAGGGGATCATTGCAGATGTGTGGAAGAAGGTATAAATGTCTTGCTCGTGGCAACCGAGTCCCATTCATTTTCCTGACAGTGACATAACTTCATTCCTTAATGCCTGAAGGAATGTGTATATATGCCACATTTTCTACATTCATCAGATGATGAGCATCTAGGCTAATTCTATAAGTCAGCTATTATGAGCAGTGCTACAAAAATCACAGACATACAAGTGACTGTGTGATGTGCTTGCTTGGACTCCTTCAGGTGCACACCTACCATTGGGATGGCTGGGTTGGGAGGTAGTTCTAGCTTCAGGCTTTTGAGAATCCATTATACTGACTTCGATAGTATATATGTAAGGCTTGATGGACATAGTTATTGGTTTTGGAGGCAGGAAATAGAAACTATTCTGCCATAGGCCAGAGAGATGATTCAGTGGGGAAAGGGGTTTGTCAAATAAGCCTGACGACAAGGGTCCAGTGCCAGAATTTACATAAAGGAAGATGGAAAGAACCAAGTCCATAAAGTTGTCTTTGGACTTCAATATTGCTCTGTGGCATAGGCCCACCCTCAAATACACACCTGCACATCAGTATCATGAACACATAGACAACAACAATAATAATTTGTCTTGTTTTGTTTTTTTGAGACAGAATTTCTCTGTGTAGCCATGGCTGTCCTGGAAATCGCTCTGTAGACCAGGCTGGCCTCAAACTCACAGAGATGTGCCTGCGTCTGCCTCCAAAGTACACCACTGACAGGCAATAATAAACTTTGATAGTATTTTTTTAAAGAAATTACCCTATCAGTGAGTGTTATTAGTGTGAAAAATGCTGAGATCACAAAGCTCCCTGGTAGAGCATCCCTTCACTATGGCAGTCGTGGGATGACAACAGAGCAAGCATTTAGTTACATTTAATTAAACCTCTTTCCAAAACACTGAAGAATCAAATTAACTTGGTAACTGAACTGGTAGAAAAGAGGAAACTTTTTGAAATTGCTACTGTAAGACTCTGGTGAACCTTAGCTTACGGGGACTCCCTGAGTGAACCATGCAGAGCCAGGAATAGATGCAAAAAGCAAGAGGGATTTATTGATCCAATGCACTAGGGTCTTCTCAGAACTGAAGGAGAGGCAGCGACCCCACTGTGGCCCAATTACATGGTTTCCAGGGAAGGAATAGAGAGCATCAGCAACTAGGCACAATATGATTGGCAAAACAGTGTGCTCTTTAAACTGATTGGTCTTTAGAGAATGAGGTAGTAGGGGCTTACTCAGCCTCTTCCTTCTGGCCTAGGTGCTCTCTGACCTGTCTATTCCAGGAGGGGAGGAGTCCAGTGGAATTTTCCAATGGCTCTGAGCTGACTTCTTCACTACCATAGTGTTAGGGTCAGAGCCTAAGTCATGGTATCTGGCCTCCACTCTTCCCCTGCAAGGTTGTCCGACAAGTCATTAGGACTGTGAAATCTCTGGGGGACAGGTTCCTCCTTGGCTGGCAGCTGAACACCTGCCTCCTCCTTCTCACAGCATGAGATTCCTGCATAAATTTCAGTTTCTTGGGGTCTATTATTTCAACAGTCTCCAGTGTGTTCTTTAGAATAGCTTCATTATAGCCAGAGGATTACAGGATTGTATTTTATTTACTTTTATATCTCCATCTAGTATACAGCTTATTGCTGGATAGAAACTACTCCTGGGAATCATTTACAAAGAAATTAAATATCTGTGTGGAATTGTGGTCATGCTTCTTAGAACCTTTCCTTCAGTTTTTAATAAATTCCAACTCTGTTATAGTTAGACAGACAGACAGACAGACAGACAGACAGACAGATGGTTAAATAATTTAAGGGGCACACACCTTTAATCCCAGTACATGGGAGGCAGAGGCAAGCAGATCTCTGTGAGTCTGAGGCCAATATCGTCTACAGAGCCAGGGCTACACAGAGCAAACCTATCTCTAGAAACCAAAGGGGCTGTGTTGGGGGAGACTTCCAAGTGTCAATGACTTAAATCAACAAAAGTTTATAGTTCATATACTACCATAAATGACAAGATAAATTGTACAACATCCAAGTGATCCGGATCCACAGAGATAGAGCAGCCACAGTCTCAAATGTTTCCTGCATTGCAGGAAGGACAAGGCATTCTGGATCACTAGTAATCTGTTCTTCATTCCTAGATGACACATGCATGTCATCATCCAGAAATAATCCTGCAGTCCCACCAAACTTCAGGCGGCCATGAGCACACCATTGCCACATTGATACCAGACCGAGATATGGGACGTTTGTCAGCTACTTAATGACTGTCATTCATGGAACTATGGAAAGTTCAATATCGGCTTCAGAACTCTTTCAAACATCTGTTTTCCCATAAACTTGAAAGCACAGTCCCACATTCACTGTGCAAAAACTTTGGAAGACACAATTAGTCAACATTCCACTACTTCAAGGAGTTCCTGTTCTCTGGTTTCCGCTCTATCCTGCCGCCTGGCCTGTACAGCTGTTACTGAGGGCTGAAACATTGTGTACACTTAGAGTTCTGCAATGTTCCTCAAAGGGCTCCTGTTTTTAGAGCTTGGCCACTAACTGATGAGCTAAATTTGGGAAATTATTGGATCTTTAAAAAAAAAAAATTATCAAATATGGCCAGGTGGTAGTGGCGCACGCCTTTAATCCCAGCGCTTGGGAAGCAGAGGCGGGTAGATCTCTGAATTCAAGACCAACCTGGTCTTCAGAGTGAATTCCAGGACAGCCAGGGCTAAACAGAAAAACCCTGTCTTGAAAAAAAAAAAACAAAAACAGTACTTATAGTTTAAATTGTACTAAAGTATTTTTAACTGTGTGTCTGTGTATAGGTATGCACATGAGTGCAGGTGCTACCAGTGACCAGAGACATCACATTCCTATGGGGCTGGAGTTATAAAAGCTTGTGAGTTACCCAGTGTGGGTGCTGGAAACAGAACTTCGGTTCTTTGCAAGAATAGGAAGTGCTCCCAGCCTCTGAGCCAGGTCTCCAGCCCTTGCATTTCATTTCTTTAACTTCATTCTATGCTACCCATGGGAATTCCTCTGAATCACACTCAAGAGGAATGATTTGTACTTACTCCCATGCCATGCCCATGGATGGAGCCTCCTGTCCTGTTCTCAGTGACCTAAGGGTATCCCCTGCTGACATTTTGTAATTCACTGGAATCCACTTCCTTCCTACTCTTTGAGGATTATACAAATATAATCAATAAAAGATCTATGCTTTAGTTTTCAAACTATGTCTAAGAATTGTATTTTTCATACTATATTGCTATATAAATCTAGCCTCTTAGAATTTATTTCCTTTTCCTTTTTTCCCCCGCCTTTGTCTAGATCCACATGGCAATCCTCAACCCTTTTCACTGATGATGTGGGCTCTGATTTTTGTTTTTTTCAGGGGACAAATTCCCACTCTGTAGAACAAGCCGCAAAGATTCCCCTGCCTCTGCCTCTCCAGTGTTAGTGTTAAAAGTGTGCAACACCATACCCAGAATCAGCTCTGATTCTGAGGGCTAGGAGACATTACCAGTCGAACCCTTCTGCATCTGCCATGACTAGCTGTAAACCAAGCCAGGCTGCCTTTTGTATAGGAAGCTGTCTTCTGCTTTCCTTTCTACATGAGTCTAGTAAGCCCATATAGCTACAGGATACTTGAAGGGAGTTCTCAACCTGTGGGTTGCAACCATCAGAAAACATATTTTCAATGGTCTTAGGAACCCCAACCATACATTTATTTTTGTTTCTACTTCATAACTATAATTTTGCTTCTGAGTAGTATGTCCCAGGAGCTGGGTGTTTCTTAGGCAGTTTCCATATTAAGTTCGCTGGCAACATTCCTCTACTCCCCTCCCTACCCCTAGTTATCCACCTACAGTTTTTCCATATATAAGCCTATTCATCATTTCTTCCACAATGGAACTGAGCACATTCTCAAAACCAGAGCCCACATCCTTACGCATTGCTTGTTTGGTCGCTTGTGAGAGATTCTGGCTACATTGCTCATCCTTGCCTTGAGCTTGGGATCCCTCTGCCTCTCAAATACTGGGATTATATGTTAACATCTCAGCAGACTTAGTCCTTGTTTCCTATTCACTTAATGGTAGAAGAGGTAGAAGACGGGCAGGGTCATCAAATACTGTTCAGAGGTCAGAGAAATATTTATGTTCTGTATGGCTATTATGAGGGAGAGGTAAGAAATCCTTCGTGAAGTTTTCACGTTAAAACAACTTGAACCCTCACACCCTGGGAACATCTTTTGAAATGCAGATAGACCCAGAGGGTGTGGATTTCTACTTGCAGGTGCTTTCCTGGGAGGAACCAGGGGAGAAGAGATATTTGAGAGAGATACTGAAATAGCAGGACCAAAGAAAGTGACCTCTGTTGCACTTATTCTAAACCCCCCCAAAATTATGTAGCCTTTTGGAATATCAACATTACCATTGTGTACTCACTGCTGTGTGCATTATTGTTCTTTGTTGCCGTTTTATGCCTTCATATTCATATTAGTAAAATATGAAATTCTGCAAAGAAAAACCCTATGATCTTAAAAAACAAAATGCTCCCTCCCCTTCTTTAGCAGAAAACAAATTGCTTGTTCTTGAGAAGTTTCCCATCAGGTATTTAGTAGAAGCAGGTATACTTCTATCACTTTGATGTTCTCTTACTGTTTCCAAACAGTGTACTTTGAATCAGAATCACTTCTTATGTTTCATATGCTTCTGATGCTCTTCATCATATTAGTGATCAGAAATGAGGTGTAACTCCCCAGCCCCTGCCAGCAAGAGCTAAGTAGGATCTTACTGTAAGTTGAAGGGAGTTCCGCCCTAACTCATGGATTGTGAAGAATGAATTGCTGTTGGGTCTGATTGACTGTTGATGGATTGTGGTGTGGCATATCCAGAGGCTATTGAATGCAACTTACAATGCTTAATAAAAATCTTTATTCTTTTAGTATTAAAAAAGAAAGAAAGAGAAAAAGAAAGAAAGAAAGAAAGAAAGAAAGGAAGGAAGGAAGGAAGAAAGTGACAGTGCCAGATGAGGCTGTGACACTCCTGCTGCAGTGCAGAAGTCAGGTTGCATTTGCTCCTTAAGCCACAAACTAAAAATACTCCTGTGATTTCACTTTCCAGAGACAATTACCCAACCATCCAATTCTCATCGGCTGTGCCTTGGTTTTCTGTAGCTCTCCCACATGGGCACCAAATTTACACTCAAACTAATTGGTGAGCTTTTCCCCCCATTCTCATCTGCCATGTCACAAAGTCAAAAATTTCAAATTCTGATAACTACAGGTGTAGCTTGGAAGGGTCCAGTAAATTCTTTACCCTATAGATGCAGTTTTGAAGAAAGAACAGACCAGGATAAGCCTGTGATGTTCAGTAAAAGATGCCTACATACATCATAAGAGTTCAATATGATGGTGTGTGCTTTTAATCCTAGCACTCTGGAAGCAGAGGCAGGCAGATTGCTGAGTTCAAGGCCAGCCTGGTCTCCAGAGTGAGTCCCGTGACAGTCAAGGATACACGGGAGATATTCTGTCTCAAACAAAAACAAACAAACAAACAATAGAAGGAAGAAAGAGGGAGAAAGAGAGAAGGAAAGGAAAGAGTAGAAAAGTTGGGGTTGGAGAGATGGTTCAGAGGTTAAGACCACTTACTGCTCTTACAGAGGACGCAGGTTTAGTTCCCAGCACCAAGACGGCTCACAACCATCTGTTATCCTATTCCAGAGGATCTGTTGCTCTCTTCTGACTTCTTCAGGTACTTTATGCACATGATACATGGGAATCATGAGGTAAAATACATATAATCTAAATATAATTTTTAAAAATAGGAATAGAGAAGCTAAGTCGTAAAGACTGACCAGCAAGAGAGAAAAAGGAAAGCTACACAAAGTGCCTATCAACCAACATCAGGACATGCCTTTATAGAAGTGAGACCAGGCATGTCACCTGAGGTTCTTGCATTTTTGTGGGGAAGAAGAATTTGGGAGGCTGGAAGGCATGGTGACCTTCCCAGATCATCACTTTGTACTTTGATCATTTTCGAACAAGCTAAATTGATCTAGGGAAGTTGGGCCACACTTTCATTAACTTCATCATCATCTATCTACCTGTCTCCACAATCTTTCACTGGTGCCCTCTTTCCGCTCCTTGTGAGCTATAGCAAAAGAATTCAGGTGAAGCACTAGCATGTATACAATAAGCATAATGTAATGCCGAGTACAGTACACCCTCAAGGGTGAGAGGGGGGCCCGCCATGGTGGCACGGCTGCCCTGGTGGCACACACCTTTAAGCTCAGCACTTGGGAGGCAGAGGCAGGTGGATCTCTGAGATTTTGAGCCCAACTTGATCTATATAGCAAGTTCCAGGACAGTCAGGGCTACATAGATTAAGATCCCATCTCCAAGAAAAAAAATCAACAACAAAAGAAGTAGTACACAATAGCCAAAAGGTTCAGCGATGCTGCTACCACAGCCACATGGGCTGCTACCACAGCCACATGGGCTGCTACCACAGCCACATGGGCTGCTACCACAGCCACATGGGCTGCTACCACAGCCACATGGGCTGCTTCCACAGCCACATGGGCTGCTACCACAGCCACATGGGCTACTACCACAGCCACATGGGCTACTACCACAGCCACATGGGCTACTACCACAGCCACATGGGGTTTTTTTCTTTTCTTTTAAACAGGCTTTATAGTACTTTCTATAATCTCTTAGACAAGATGCTGTTTCTGAGAGGCTTTGCCATGTTCAACTGATTGGTGAGCCTGTTTGTGTGGATTCTGACAGGAAGGGGATGGTGTATCTTTGTGTTGTCTGCCTGGTACTAATGATTGGACCTAGGAACTTACACATGTTATGGGCATGCTCTACCACTGAGCTGGCTCTCTCTGTCTCTCTCTGTCTCTGTCCGTCTCTGTCTGTCTCTGTCTCTCTGTCTCTCTGTCTCTGTGTCTCGGTCTCTGTCTCCCTCCCTCCCTCTCTCCTTCTCTCCCTCCCTCCTCTCTCTCTCTCTCTCTCTCTCTCTCTCTCTGTTGCCTTTTTTTATTTTAAGACAGAGTCTCACTAAGTTGCCCAGGGTAACAGGCATGAGAAAAGGCTGAGTGGGTGAGCACGGAAGCATCTCTGGAAAGAGATATTTTGTAGGTCAGGCATGCTGCAGTTACAGTCCTGTACCATTGGGCCTGGCTGGTCTGTGTCAGACAAGCCTCTTGCTACATAGTAATCTTAAAACATTTCCTAGAGTTAGGCTTAGCTACCCATTAATCTGACTTTCTAGGCAGCTCAGGATGCCGTTTCCTCCCCCCCCAGGACCAGAAATATGACCCAAGTCCTATTCTTCTGACCAGTAGTGAATAGCTCCAGCCTATTGTCATGCAGGCTGTGACTATAAGTGAGGGGTCTAACCCTCGAGTCCCTCGAACCAGCTAGGATCTAAATACCTAAAATACTCCTTGTGTTAACATAGCATATTTAGATATTCCTAGAATGTCCTAAGACTCTGAAACTGGGTTCCTTTTCTCAAAACTGTATTTACAAAGAGAGAGAAAGAGAGAGAGAGAGAGAGAGAGAGAGAGAGAGAGAGAGAGAGAGAG
>NW_022196897.1:39349904-39367472 GCF_008632895.1 Mastomys coucha
AGAGGGAGAGGGAGAGGAAGAGGGAGAGGGGGAGGGAGAGGGAGAAGAAGAGGGAGAGGGAGAGGGAGAAGAAGAGGGAGAGGGAGAGGGAGGTTCTGTCTTGCTATAGTATGCAAGCCACACACACCTTTGTTTTAAATCTTCACAGACTTATTTGGCAATGTTTAGCAAAAACTAAAGCGACACAACCAAGACCATGAAGATTAGGGTTAAATCACAGACCCCAAAATTAACAATTCAAACAGGACCTTCAGATTTTCCCAGAGAATCCTGCTGGAGTTCAGCTTTTTTAAAAAGCTTCTGAGTCCGCACCAAACGTCACAAACTTTCTAACTGAAAAGTGTTGGTGACTGGCAGAAATAAACGAATTTGTTTCTGAGAAAGAGATTTTAATATGTTGGATGCTCATCCTGCTCCCTCAGTTCTGGTTGCCAATGCAAATGAGTCAGAGGGCTTGCTTGCTTCAGACACTGAACTAATTGTGTAACTCCGCATCGGAAAGTGCCATTGGAGAACACATGCTGACCTCACAGCCGAAAAAAAACTATTTAAAAGATGTGGAAACCAGATGTTTCAGCCGCATTCCAGCCGCTGCTCTGAGAATTTCTTGTGAGCAGCCCCGACATTGTAACCGGCTCTGCAACCGAAGATATGGTCGTCCTCATTTGCTTATGCGTCTTGCTGTGGGTAGAGGCTCACGGATGGGGATTCAAGGACGGAATCTTTCACAACTCCATATGGCTTGGTAAGAAACTTCACTCGCGAGCTTCCATGTTAGGAATATCGATCCATGACATCATATAGGACTGAATAGAAGGAGTGAAAAATTCTAGCGAGTTCAAAGCAGGTATTTTCACAGAAAATACCTTAGAAAGAGAGACAGTGACGGACATGTCATTAAACAAAGAAGTTTTCTTTTAAAATTTAAGGCTGTCCTTTTATACAATGTGTTGTTCAACAACAACAACAAAAAAAAAACCAGAGGTTAAGATATGCTAACATTGTAGAAATATATTTCAAGATTTCAAAGCAGATATGGTCGCTGACTAATGGGTATTTCTTTATGGAACTTAAACCCTACTATAATGTTGTTTTGTTTTGTTTTGTTTTGTTTTGTCTTTCCGCTGCTTTGGCAGTACGGTTTCAGGTGAGACGGAGCATGCGGAGCTTCTGCAGCAGCTCTGAACTCCGTGGACTCTGAGCTTAACTTTTCCAACTGTCTTCCAACTGTTCTAACAAAGCTAGAGTGTGGTACAGGAAGGAAGATGGACATGCTTTGTCCTTTTTAGTTCGTTCCTCAGGTTCGGTTCTTTTTGTCATGGAAGTACTTTCCTAGACCTTCGGTTAAATGGGGAAAGCTCTTTTTGTTGTTTTTGTTAAGTGTAAAGAATGACTTGGGCTAAACGCTGAAGATGAATAAAAGACCAATAAATGAATATTAACACAGAAAACTCAAAATTCCCGTCCCAGAAGCACTCAGAACAATACTGGAATCCTTATGATTCAAGTTGATACTACATTTTTGTTCATTGTATTTAGTAGAACAATTTTTTGACTGTTTGTTGGGGGGATCATCTTATTCTTGTACAGAATAATAAAAGAAAATAAAGACAAAGCAAAATTAACCTAGATCTTGGTTTTTTGCTTGCTAGGCAATACATGGCTGTAGACAATTTTTCCCTCTCAGTAGGGTTCTCTGTGGTGGAAATTGCAGCCATGAGGATTTCATTAACAAGCTGGATTTGAAATGCACAGCCTTGCCACCTCTTTTTCCAACTAGTCGTGGTATGACCATTTGGTCAAGATGGGCTCTGAAATTTGGTAGACATGTGCATACAATCCAACTGAGGTAATACTCACACATTTGTCAGAAATGGGGAAATACCATTAAGCTAGTAGGAATTCAAGTCATATGGGGAGATTTTGAAAGGCTATCAAGTTCTCCTGGGATGGGGTGATTTAAAGTCGTTGTTTTTGTAATGAACGTATGTGTATGCTACCAAACTGTAAACCTCAGTAAAAAGCAGTTCTGCCCTGGAGGTGAAGCAAAGCAAGCCCAGCCTTTGTGGAGAGCACACTGCAGAGGCTTGAGACCCTGGCAAATGCTTCAGTCTGGGACAAATTACTGACCAGTCAGAGCCCAGCACAAATTGGTTACAGTTGGTTGGGTCAATATAATATTAGAAACTGTTTTGAGAGAAAAGAGAGCTAGATTCAAAGGGGAGGATCTGAGAGCAACTGTGAAGAACAGGACATTTGAACCCTCTGACTTCTAATTTCTTTAATGGCAACTTAAAAAGAAAGGGACAGACAGACAAGAAATCAGTCAATGTGGATTGAAAACACCAAAGACAGAGATCAATTATTTTCAGTCTTCCTCTTGAATCTGCAAAAGGCAAGAAAGCTGCATACTATAAGCTTCTACTAGGGGGCTACTGCTATCACTATTCCCATTCACTAGATGAGGAAACTGAGGCTCAAGTAGTGATATCTACAAGGTTGCTTAATTCCTCCCCCGAAGAAGCAGCGCATGGCAGAGCCTACAATTCACTGTTGTCATTTGCCAAAAAATAAAATAAAAATAAAATAAAAATAAATAAAAAACAAAAAACAAAACAACCCCCCTTTTTTCAGTTTTATAAATTAAATGGCAGAATAGAAAAAATGAATAAAATATTGTTTCTTTAGATACATGCATCTTTTTTTTTTCTTTTCCCCCTTCCCTTTTCCCTTTTGCTCCGGCCCCACTCGCTCCAGCCCAAAGATTTTTAATTTGTTTCTCATTATGGGTGGTTGTGAACCACCATGTGGTTGCTGGGATTTAAACTCATGACCTCCGAAAGAGAAACCAGTGCTCTTAACCGCAGAACCATCTCACCAGCCTGACATGGGTATCTTTTAAAAGTTAGAGTTTCATTGTGCTAAGTTTTGTCTTAATACTTAATACTTTAAATCCATAAATATTTTTAAATAACAAATAATACTTTAAAATAATAATGGTCCTGATTTTGTACTCCTAGTACTTGGGAGGCTAAGGGAGGAATATTGGGAGTTCCAGGCTAACCTGGAATACATAGCAAAAACTTGCCTCAAAATAAATGAGTAAGTAAAGTTAAAAAATACATATGTAAAATGCTTTGTTTATAACTATCTAGGCAGGATCAAGTGGGGGGTGCATGCCTTTAATGCCAGCACTTAAGAGATGCCTGTGAGTTCAAGGCCAACCTGGTCTACATATTGAGTTCTAGGCCAGCTAAAGATAGAAAATGACATTGTCTCAAAAAAACAGACAATCAAAACAATTTCATATAGACTTGTTCTTGAGCAAGAAGTTCCGTAATCACTAAGACTCAAGAGGCTGAAGGAGGACAATAGAGAGTCCATGGTAAGCATAGGCTATATAGTGAGACCTCACCATAAGTTATTTCATTAACTGCATTAATTAAATAGTCGAATATGTGCATTGAGAATTCTGCATGTTTGCTCTTTTGGAAAAGTAGCATAAAAACATTTAACACACTGAAATCATAGCACATGAAGTTTGTGATTTCTGTTAGTATGATATTACCCAGACACATGGCATCAATTTCCGGTAGTTTTGCTTGTCTACTTGTTTTTAATTACTGGCAAGACAGTTTGAAATTATTTTCTAAAACTCCTTGTTAGCACTTCCCGAGAAATGTCTTTCAAATTTGGAGTAAAATATTAAGAAAAACAATTTGAAGAAGAGTTGATATCCATTAAAATACTTTGTATAGTTTTTTGCATAATTTTTTTACTGTAAATTCTTGAAATACAGATAGATTTCAACTTTTTTTAAAGGTGTGTCCCACCTTGCCTGAATACATATTTTCTTTCTTTTTTATTTCATTTTATTGGTGTGTATGAGCACACTGTAGCTGTACAGATGGTTGTGAGTCATTATGTGTTTGGCTGCTGGGAATTGTACTCAGGACCTCTCTGCCAGTCCCACTAGCTCTGGCCCGCTGGCTTTGATGTCATTCACTATAGCTGCCTCCAGATGCACCAGAAGAGGGCGTCAGATCTCATTACAGGTGGTTACAAGCCACCATATGGTTGCTGGGATCCGAACTCAGGACCTTCGGAAGAGCAGTCAGTGCTCTTACCTGCTGAGCCATCTCGTCAGCCCCAGATTTCAACTTTTTAATTAACAACAATGTTTATGATAAATAATTAAATTAAGCATGCATCCTTTTTCTTTACCAAAAGACAGAGTGTCTCAGATAAAGATACTTAGTTCAGTGTGGTAACACACATCTTTTCATTCCCTGTGCATTGTTGTTTTGGCTGTGGGTATGTCTTTGCGAGGGTGTTGGATCCTCTGGGACTGGAGTTACGGACACTTGTGAGCTGACAGATGGGTGCTGGGAATCGAACCCTCATCCTCTGAAACAGCAGACAGTGCTCTTAACTGCTGTGCTATCTCTCCGAGCCCCAGTGGCACACAGTTTAATATTCCTACTTAAATGGCTGACAGAAGAATCACAAGTTCTAGACCAGCCTGGGCTACACATCAAGACCCTATGTTAAAGCAAAAACAAAAACAAAAACTGAGGCTACAGAGATGGCTTGTGCATTAGTTAAAGAGCAATGGTTGATCTTTCAGAGGACGGGGATTCCATTCCCAGCACCATCCTGGGCAGCTCACAACCACCTGTAACTCTAATCCCAGCAGATTCAATACCCTCTTCTGGACTCCTAGGCACACATGTGGTGCACAGACATACATGCAGGGGGAAAAAGCAATACCCATACACATAAATTTAAAAATTAATTTTAAAGACAGATAAATATATTTTAGTTGCCTGCTCATGTACATCTTAATTCTTTGAGGGGACAACAGGGTCTGATCTATAATACCTAAGAAATTCCATCAAGCTGCATGCTTAAATGAGTAAGGAAATTAATGACTGTGTCGAGGCTTTGCCTCATGAAGTCATTTAGAAGGTGGAAATGATCTCCATGGGTGATGATCTGATGTTGCTAGCATTTTCTGGTCCATAAACGTGGAATGTAAGCTCGGGTGTTAGAGTGCTTGCCTAGCATCCAAAAACCATGCTTGGGTTCCTCAGTACCAAATAAAGCCAAAAGGTATACGGATAATCCCAGCGCTCAGGAGGTGAAGGCAAACAGAACAGATTTCAAGGATTTCCTCGCCAGGCAGTGGTGGCACACGCCTTTAATCCCAGCACTTGGGAGGCAGAGGCAGGTGGATTTCTGAGTTCGAGGCCAGCCTCATCTATAGAGTGAGTTCCAGGACAGCCAGGGCTACAACAGAGAAAGACCCTGTCTCAAAAAACTAAAAAGAAAAAAAAATAAAATAAAACAAAACAAAACAAAAAACCAAACCAAACCAAAACAAACAAACAAAAAAAAAAAAAACAAAAAAGTAGTTCCTCAGCTGTAAAGCTACTTAGAGGGCAGCCTAGCACATGAGACCTTGCATCAAAACAAGTGAGCATAGCCAGGCAGTGGTGGTACACACCTTTAATCTCAGCACTTGGGAGGCAGAGGCAAGTGGATTTTGAGGCCAGCCTGGTCTACAGAGTGAGTTCCAGGACAGCCAGGGCTATACAGAGAAACTCTGTCTCGAACCACACAAAAAAAAAAAAGAATGAGAATAAAAATAGCAAATTGACTGTTGTCCTCTCTAAGCATGGAGTTTTACCATTTAATTTATGAGAGCTGGAGTCTAGAAAAGCATAAAATATAACCAGCATCATTTCCCATCACACTGTGGCAGAGTCAGCTTTAGTTTGAGGAAAAGAAAAAAATGAGTAGAATTAGGACATATTTCTGGATCTGTGTCTTATGTGTTGAGACATTCGAGAATGCACTGGAAACATCTCCATGGTGGCCGACTGGACGGATTGGTATACAAAAGCTTAATAGAAATCTGGACAACTCCCTGGGTGGTTCTATTAGCAGTATTGGAGATAAACTTGTGACCATTGTCTGGGGAATCTCTTCACATTGTTTCTATGGAGACATCACTGCAGTCCCCAAACAATTCATTGAAACAGTGATCCACTGGAAGACAGGGTGTGTGTGACTTGCCATTGCCTGACGTATGTTGGGAACAACACATGAGCAAACAAGTCAGGGGAAGAGGGTAGAGGTGTGCCAGTTTTTTCTCAGTCATGTTCACAATTCTTTTCTTTTTTCTTTCTTTTAAAAGATTTGTTTATTTTATTTACATGAATATACTGTAGCTGTCTTCAGACACACCAGAAGAGGGCATCTGTCCCATTACAGATGGTTGTGAGCCACCATGTAGTTGCTGGGAATTGAACTCAGGACCTCTCGAAAAGCAGTCAGTGATCTTAACTGCTGAGCCATCTCTCCAGCCCCAAATCTCTTTTTCTTTAGTGCTCTACTACGAGGATTCTGTCAGATTTTTCTTACAGTGTTTAAGTTCTTTACTAAATGTTCAGCTATATCATCTTAATCAAATTGGCATGTCCTCCCTCTTTGTGAGCTTTCATTTTACTAGTTTATTTCCTTCATCTACTATGGACCTATTCAAGCATTTTTATGGCTTTTTTCTTTTCTTTTTCTTTCTTTCTTTTCTTTTTTTCTTTCTTTCTTTTCTTTTCTTTTTCTTTTTTCTTTTTCTTTTTCTTTTTTTTTTTTTGAGACAGGGTTTTTCTGTGTAGCCCTGGCTATCCTGGAACTATCTCTGTAGACCAGGCTGGCCTTGAACTCATAAAAATCCACCTACTTCTGTCTCCCTAGGCTGGGGTTAAAGGTATGTACCACATTGCCCCACTTTTATGGCTCTTTTTAAAGCCAAAGGAATACTAAAACTGTATTACTTGTAGTTAGTCTAGAAATACAATACAATGCTATATTTAAAACTTTCTTTCCTGCTATCAGAAACTATTTATATTCTAGTCTTTATGCATCCTATATCCCCGTAAAATTCTCCTTCATTCTCTCCCCTCCTGGGGCAAAGCTTTCTAACAATAAAAACTTAACTACCATGGCAGCTGACCTAGAAAGTTCTTTGCCAAGATCATGTATCTGATGTAATCCTCCCGCTGAGAAAAAAAATTTCCTTTGTTCCACAAGAAATGAATAATAGTGCATTGATGACGCTCTATAATCCACAGAACAAGCAGCAGGCGTATACCACAGAGAAGCTCGGGCTGGCAGATACAAGCTCACATATGCAGAAGCCAAGGCCGTGTGTGAATTTGAAGGTGGCCGTCTTGCAACCTACAAGCAGCTAGAAGCAGCCAGAAAAATTGGTAACTGATTTGATAATATTTTTTCTTCTTATTCACTCTCAGGGGATTGGGAGGAAGTTCACCTTTTCCATAACTCTCATTAAAATTTTTCTCTCAAGTCCTTTGGGGTCGTTCTCTATGTTGTGAGAATATCTGGGCTTCCCTCATTCCTTCTGCCTAGAGTCAGAAGTTCCTGGTAACAATATCTCATGAGGGTTGGGCCCCATCCAGTGAGAATTAAGAGAATACAAAGTCATGGCAGAGATACAGGGAGCTTGGGTGAGGGGTGGACATGACGTTATCCATCAGAAGGAGCTTCATTAGAGCCTCCTAACACCATCAGGGGCTTCAGAAACGTGACTTGAAAATCGGGAGAACAATCAGAAGTAAGATGGGGCCTTTAAGAGAGAGAGAGAGAAAGAAAGACTTGGGGAGAGCGATCGAGGGGACTTTAAAAACCTGGAGAGGGTCTTCATTAGCAGAGAGCTTCGGGTGGGAGAGCAGGTGAGACACCCAACATTTATAGTTTGACACAGACCTAGACAGAATAGGTTTTTGAGTCCTAGGAACAAAGGGAGGTTTCAGACCAAAATAGGTTTCTAGGGTGTGCCTGGAAGCTTCACTCATGTGATTTAGCCCAGCAAAGCCTACACTATTTTTATACTTTATTCAAGACAAACACACAGCAGTAAATTATCCCACAGCAGCAGAAAGGGATCGTTTCCAGGATCTCCACTGATAAGCAGTATCCAAGGATTTTCAAGTCCTATAGATCAAACCCAGGGCCACGCCCTGCTGCACAGGCTCAGGCATGCAGCCATCAACCTACATCCACATCTCCTTTGTGCTTATTTGCTTGCTTCTGTGACTTTTATTTGTGTGTTTTTGTTTTTGTCTTGCTGGTCTCAAACTTGTGTCCTCCTGCCTCAGCCTCCTGAGTAAAGTTATTATGGACATGAATACCCTGTATATTCTAAATCAGAGATTGTTCCTAATATCTACCATAACATGAGCACCATGTAAATATAGAACTGAGAAAATAATGACAAGAAGGAGATACATGTACATATTTAGATGTACTTTTTTTGGCAGAGATTGGATTTAGGGTATCGGGCATCTGAGGCCAATGCTCGGCTACTGAGCTACAGCTCATCTCAGATGCAGTTCTGTAAGGAAGCTACTTTCATTCCCAGTTGATTGGATACACAGATGAATGGCTGAGCGTTTTCACTTTAATGCACACCCAGCTTCTCAGACAACTGCCCAAATGACCTGAAATCAATGGTTCTCATACTCACCATGACCCTTAATTCTAATCTATCTGCATTTATTTTTCTTTTCAAATAGGACCACTAGCTAGTAAAAGTCAGAATTCATATTTTATAGCCAGGCATGGTGGTTGCATGCCTGCAACCCTGGTAGCACTAGGAGTTAAGGGCAGCCTGAGCAAAGAGAGAGTTTAAGGCCAGCCTGGATGATAGGAAATCATGTCTCAAGAAAAAACGGTGAGCCAGCTGCCATGGTGGCTTTAATCCCAGGACACAGGAGGCAGAGACGGGATCTCTGTGAATTCGAGGTCAGCCTGGTCTACAAATCAAGTTCCAGGATAGCCAGGAATATGCAGTGAAACCTTGGTCTTGAAAACAAAACAGAAAAAAAAAAGATGTTTCATTTGTACTCAGACTTTGGCTTAGTGGTTTGTTGGTGATGCTAGGGTATTAACCTGAGGCCCAAGGCTTGGTATTCTGCCTCACTACGCAGCCAAGTCTGACCTTGAACTTAAAATCTTTCTGTCTCAGCTTCTGGAGTACTACAATGTCAGGGTTTTCCTATTTCTCAAGGGTTGGCCCCTTGAGAAACTTACAAAAGGAAGTGGCAGTCTTTTTCCTACTAAACAAATCCCTCACTTCTCTTCCTCTTTCAGGATTTCATGTCTGTGCTGCTGGATGGATGGCCAAGGGCAGAGTTGGATACCCCATTGTGAAACCTGGGCCCAACTGTGGATTTGGGAAAACAGGCATCATCGATTATGGAATCCGGCTCAACAGGAGTGAGCGGTGGGATGTCTATTGCTACAACCCACACGGTTTGTTCTTTACAATGATAATTCTGTGCTTGCAAAAGTAGTTACAGAAACAAACAAACAGAACAAGGCAAAGCTGTTACCTACAAAAGAAAACAGCTTTTCCGTCTAAAAATGAGTGAACATGGTAATGGTGATGAAAATATTATACCCACCATTCATAGGTCCTTTCTTGCTGTTCAGGGACCTGAGCTGTGTTTCCCTCCTTCATATTCCCACTAAAGAATTATCCTTTGTTTATATTCTTAAGGTTAAAATGCAGACTCTTCCTTTCAGATACATTCTCCGAGAAAACATGACAATGTTTACTTATCATGTCACAGAGCCTTTCTGGCATTTGCTAGCACACTGATGTGATGAAGTGTTGGATCTACCTTATATGAAATTCCATATCATAGTAGAAGCCACAGTCTAGGCTCCTGTCACAGGGCAGCCTTGCATGTCCATAAGCAACATATAGCACAAAATTAAGTGGATTCCAAGTAGAAAGAATTTTGCTTAGAGCTGGACACTACATATTATGAAATATGATGCAGTGAGTGGGTATCTTTGGCAGGCCCATGCCAAGGTGTTACCCTGAGAAATCACACCATGCAACAGATTTGCTGTAAAAGAGGTTTATTGGAGGAAGGAAGAGGAGTGAGGGCCTGCGGAAAGGATAAAGGCAGGCAAGTGGACATGTAGACAGACAGACAGACAGTCAGACAGACAGACAGACAGACAACAAAGCCATGAGAGCAGAAAGAAGTGGGCAGAGGGGTGTGTATGTATGTGTGTGTGTGTGTGTGTGTGTGTGTGTGTGTGTGTGTGTGTGTGTGTGTGTGTGTTTGTGCGCGTGCGCAAGTGCAGAAATGGAGAGAGGACACTGAGAACAGAAAGAGAGCTTCGGTGGAGGGTAGGGCCTCTCCCTTCCCCACCCCTCAGACCTGGTGGTGGAGGCAGGTCATAACATTAGGAGCTGCTAGGTCCCTGAGAGTAGGCCAGTGGAACTGCTTGTGCACTAACACTACACTCATTCAAAACGAAGTACAAGGCATTTATCACAGGACTATAACCAACAATCATTTTGGTTCCTTGTTTGTTTGGGTTTTGTTTTTGTTATTGCTATTGCTGGTTTGGGGGTTTTGTTTGTTTTGGTTTGGTTTGGTTTGTCTTTGTAAAGACAGGGTCTCTTTGTTTATCTCTGTAGAGCAGGCTGACCTCGAAGTCACAGAATGCTGGGATTGAAGATGTGTGGCACCATACCTGGCCCAAATCAATTTGTACACACCTCAACGCTTTTAGTACCAGCCTTTACTATACTACTGTCATTGTTAATCACTACCAGAGTCTAAAGTGAAGCTGGGTTTGGTAGCATATGTCTTTAATCTCAGCTATTGGGAGACAGAAGCTGGCAGATCTCTGAGTTTGAGGTTAGCCTGGTCTACATAGTAAGTCCCCAGCCATCCAAAGCTGTATAGTGAGACCCTATCTCAAAAATACACAACAAAGCCAAAGTATAGAGTAAATGAAGCGGTGTTAATGAAAGGGAATCTTCCAGAACCCACTGTCATCTAATAAAGATGCTATCTTAATTCATAAATGCTTATAACCTGCCGCCTTCTCTCCTGGCAGCTAAGTACTTCTTATTCTAGGAATATGTACACAAAATCCTTTCTCCCTCCTTTCTCTCTCCTTTCTCCCTCCTTTTTTCCACCCTCCTCCCTCCTCCTCCCTCTTTCTCCAGGGTATCACTGTGCATTCCTGCTTGGTCTCGAACTCACTATAAAGACCATGCTGGCTTCAAACTCACAGAGGTTCTCCTACCTCTGTTTCTAGAGTGCATCGCCACTGTCAATATGTACGACTGTTCTCTTTACCAATTAGAGTAATAGCCAGGCCTGTTTGCATAGGCCTATAATCCAGCACTTGGAAGATAAAGGTAGGAAGACCAAGGTTCAAGTCCTGTGTTGGCTGGATAGCAAGTTCAAGGCTAGCGTGGGCTATATAAGACCTTGTCTTTAAAAGACATATAACAATATTAATAGCTACTTAGTGACTATATTCTTGCTTGGCCTGGTGACATATGGCTGAATCCTAGCATTCCATGGACTGAGGCAAGAAAATTGAGAATTTAAGGCTAGTCTGAACTACAAATGAAATTTCCATTTTTTAAAAAAAGAGTATTTTTAGAAAAAGCTTTTAAATTGGAGAGACAACACAGCCATGATAGGGCTTGCCTTGCGAGCATGGAGGCCTGAATTCAAGATCCAGAACGAACTTTCTGTTGTTGATGATGATAGGGTTTTTGTTTGAGACAGAGTATTTTTACACAGCAATGACCTACCTGGAATTTCCTGTGTAGACAGGCTGGCTTCAAACTCACAGAAATTTGCCTCTTAGGGACTGAGGTGAAAGTCCCAGAACTCATGCTAGCTAACAAACAAACAACCAATAGCCAGGCATGGTTACACACACACACACACACACACACACGCACACACACACACAGAGACAGAGACAGAGACAGAGAGAGAGACAGAGAGACAGAGAGAGAGAGACAAAGAGAGAGACACACATACACACAGAGACAGAGAGAGAGAAAGACACACACACAGAGAGAGAGAGAGGATAAATTTTTAAACTTAAAGAAAATTTAGAAATTATTATTAGCTATAAACTTATATGATGTATTATAGATCATATATTGTGATTTCTTTGGTACTTCATATACAAAGAATATATAAGGTCTAAGTGAACTTTCTTTTCCTATTTCAGCAAAGGAGTGTGGTGGTGTCTTCACAGATCCAAAGCGAGTTTTTAAATCCCCGGGCTTCCCAAATGAGTATGATGACAACCAGGTCTGCTACTGGCACATTCGGCTCAAGTACGGTCAGCGAATTCACCTGAGCTTTTTGGACTTTGACCTTGAACACGATCCAGGCTGCTTGGCTGACTACGTAGAAATATATGACAGTTATGATGACGTGCACGGCTTCGTAGGAAGGTAGGAGCTGTTTCCCTACCCAGCACGATCAGAGAACTTCCGGTATTTAGCTGACACTCCTTTAGCTTTCTCTCTGGCGTTCCTGTGATAATTGTTCATTATCAGTCTTTCTCCTCACTCCAGCAGAAAGAAATCCTTTCTCCTTCTCCTCTTTCTCCTCTCCTTTTTTCTTCACCTCCCTCTCCTCTCCTTTCTCCTCTTCTTCCTCCCCAACCTTCCCCTCCTCTTCTTGGTCTGCAGACCTGGGACTGCAGACTAGCCTTAAACTCATTACATAGTTCAGGCATGCCTTGAACTCCTGATGCTCTTGCCTCTGCCTCCAAAGTGCTATACAGGCATACTTCATCACACCCGGCTTCCATATAATGTGCCAAGAAAGGATGTTTTTCTTAGCAGGTTGTACCTATACTTACTATAAAAGCACTGACAGCTGCCTTTGATTGTTGTTATAAAAACCTCATTGTCTAGTTATTTAAACCTTCACATGAATAAAGTGATCAAGTCAGTCCCTCCCTCTCTCGCTCTCATTTTGGTTTGGGGGCAAGTCTTCTGTAGCCCAAGCTAGCCTCAAACTCACTATGTAACTGGGAATGGCTTTGAATCTGATTCTTCTGCTCCCAACTCCATGTTAAGAAAAATAAGAGCCAGGCAGTGGTGGCACATACCTTTAATCCCAGCACTTGAGAGGCAGAGGCAGGTAGATTTCTGAGTTCAAGGCCAGCCTGGTTCACAGAATGAGTTCCAGGACAGCCAGGGTACACAGAGTACTCCTGTCTCAAAGAATCAAAAATATATATATATAAAATAATAAAATTAAAATCATTCATTGGGAGGCAGAGGCAAACGGTTCTCTGGTCTATATAGTGAGTGAGTCCCAGGTCAGTCAGGGTTACATGAGAGAGACCCCATCTGAAAAATAAGTTTGTTTTTTTTTTAATTAGAGAAAAATGAGCCATTATTTGTGGGAAAGAAAGTGTTTTGTTATAAATATGGGCCAGATCAATAGCTGTGTACTTTGTGTGTATGTGTGACCTCTCTTTTCTAAAAATTCCCTTTCAGATACTGCGGTGATGAACTTCCAGAAGACATCATTAGCACAGGTACTAACCGAGTCACTGCGAAACTTCCGTTTGCTTTTCCACAGTGCCCTCAAAGTTATCACCGTTCCGGCTGTATACACTTGAGAGGACTGGAACGCAAAATAGTTCATTAGCTTGCCAGAAAGCCAGTTCTTATTGTTTAAAGAGTTTTGGCTAGCTCTGTGATCACAGTGATGTGTGTGGACAGCTCTCGTTGGCAGGCAACAGCTTAAATCCACCAGTTCCTAAGAACTGCTATTGGCACAAGGGTCCAAAGTGGCAATAAATGTGTAAGGACTGGCACTCGCTCAGTAGCAGAGCCCTTGCTTTACATATGCAGTGTCCTCAGGTTTGACTCGCAGCGCAGATGAGGATGAGGATGATGATAAGGGCAGAAAAAACTCATCCAAAAAGACTGAAATGAATTATCAAGTAAGCACAGTACCCATTGTAGTAAACAAATGCATTGTTAGTAGCACATTTCTTTCTCAGTACAACATCCTTTACAGTTCTAGAGATACTTACAGCAGCCATTGCATAAGAAAAGAGAACTTAAGCAGGCAGTTATGCCTTTGATTCCAGCTCTCAGGAGGCAGATCAGGCCAGCCTGGTCTACAGAGTGAGTTTCCCAACAGCCAGGGCTGCACAGAGAAACCCTGTCTTGGATAAAACAAAACAGAACCCCAAAACAACAACAATAACAAAACAGAAAAAGTGGGGAAGCTAAACCCTGATAAAAAGGTTTCTTGTTTGCCCACCACAGGATTCTTTTTTTGTTTGTTTTGTTTTAGTTTGGTTTGGGTTTTTTTTTTTGGGGGGGGGGGTTGTTTGGTTGGTTGGTTTGTTGGTTGGTTGGTTTTCGAGACAGGGTTTTTCTGTATAGCCCTGGCTGTCCTGGAGCTCACTCTGTAGAACAGGCTGGCCTCGAACTCAGAAATCCGCCTGTCTCTGCCTCCCAAGTGCTGGGATTAAAGGCGTGTGCCACCACTGCCTGGCAGGATTCTTTTTGTATGCTAATTTATGTAGTAAATCTCAAAAGGTTAGATATAAAGGAAATGTTTGTTGTCACACACAGACATATACACACAGACACACAGACACAGACACAGACACAGACACACACACACACACACACACACACACACACACACACACACGCACCTAGTAACCTAAATTCATCATAATAGGCAGCACTACTCTTTACGTTATCCTAAACTGCTTTTATTTTTTTATTTTTTATTTTTATTTTTAGCTAAAACCATCATTTTCTCCAAAATCTTTGTTTTCTTTCTCTTTCCAGCACCAGCACTTGGCATTCTGATAGTGTCTGCTTTCTCTCCAAGTCATAAAATTATCACAGTGCTTCACACCTAAGAACAGCACAGCTCAGGGCCCAGCCACACCCAGTCTTGCCATGGAGTTCTGAGGTGTCATTTTTACAAGCTCTCTACTCTGTCCTTGAATGATTACTGTTGAAAGCTTATTAATTTGTTATTGCTACAATCCAGGGAGACCCACTGTAAATAAACCTCTTAGCTCTCTTCTCTCAAGGACAGACTCTATGTTAACAGAAAACATCTGAATGAGACTGGCTTTAGAGTTTTACTAGGAAGTTGAGGCCTGAAATTTTTCCTTCAAAGACCAACAGCAGAGCTGGGTGTGAAAGCAGAGGCAGGAGGACCACTCAGGAATTTAAGGCTAGCCTAGGCTACATACAGTCTCAGGGCTACCACCTGCAAATTTTGAAATAGAGTCCCAACTAAAATTGGATTTAAATTCTATGTAGCTGAAAATCAAAACCATAATCTTGATCCTCCAGTCTCAGTTTGAATGGTTCAAGCCACTCATGCCTAGCTAACCAGGGCTTCCTTCACAGTACAAATACAAAAACAAACAAACAAAAATTTTGATCAGGTAAATCTTCCAGTGTCAGAAAAATACATTGTGACGAAGGAACATGAAGTCTGCAGTCAGGCTGCCTGGGCTTGAGCTAGCCTCAGCCAGATGACATCAGCTCCATGGCTTTGGCAAAGGTCGCCTTGACGCAAGGTCATGTCTATAATAACATGTAATATATATGCTTGGTTTTTTAAGGATTGAGGATCTAAGTTAAGAAAGGCTTCCAGGGCTACCAAGATGACTCAGAGGTTAAGAGCACTTGTTGCTTTTGCAGAGTCCTGACTTCAGTTCCCAGCACTCACACAGTGATTGACAAACATCCCTAAGTCCAGTTCCAGAGGCTCTGATGCCCTCTTCTGACTTTGGAGGGACCAGACTTTTATGTGCTGCACACATACACATACCTGCAAACACAGCACTCATGCACATAAAATAATGGAAGTACATATAAAAATAAAGTAACAATTTTTAAAAGATGCTTCCGCAGGTAAAAGTGCAAAGGAAGATTCACCTCCACGAAGTTGACCTCTGACCTCACATACACACTCTGACAAGCTCTCTCACACACAAACACCAACAACAATTCCATACATGCAATAATAATGTTCTATTAAATCTTTCCCCCTGGAATATTCCTATATGTTATTTGGCACTTTCTGGCCAACATGTTAAGGTGCATTTTAAGTCCACAATAGGAAGTAGGCCTCTAGGTTTATTTCTTGGCTTTCTTTTTCTTTTGTTTTATATTAATTTATTGATCAATTTACTATTATTATCATTATCATTATCATTATTACTATCATTTTGTGATAAATACACTCTCACTCTATAGCCCTAGCTGGTCAGGAAATCATTATATAGACCAGGTTTAGCCTTTAACTCACAGACTGGTAGAAGCCATCACATATGGCCTTAAGTTTGCTTCTTTTTTTTTTTTTTTTTTTTTTTTTTTTTTTTTTTTGGTTTTTCGAGACAGGGTTTCTCTGTGTAGCCCTGGCTGTCCTGATACTCACTCTGTAGACCAGGCTGGCCTCGAACTCAGAATTCTGCCTGTCCCTGCCTCCCAAGTGGCCAAGGCGTGTGCCACCACCGCCCAGCTTAAGTTTGCTTCTTAACAATGGAAAATTTGCTGCTGCCCATCAGTTAGAAAATAGCCCATCCACACCTCAAGTTCTTATACTTCTGTGGATCAGGCCATAAGATAATTACTTTAATTGTTTGATGCTATGGATCAAATCCAGAATCTCAGCATGCTAGGCAAGCACCCTATCTTAAATTGTATTTCATTTCATCTGGAGAGGCAGAAAAGTGCAGGAGCATCAAGCCCTGGAGAATCTTCTAAAACAGAAAAGACTTCTCCTGCATGAGATGAGAGGCCCAAAGTTAAATATAAAACTCCCTCACTGGCTCCTCTGTACAGGGCAACTACAGACACTAAACATGAGAAAGCTTGTCCGCACTCATTTACATTCTTATCTTTTCTTCTGTGAGATGAGACATCATCGAATTGTGGGGCAAACCACTCCAGAGTAACCTCCCTGTTCTTTTGTGTGCCTCCCCACACAGGAAATGTCATGACCTTGAAGTTTCTGAGCGATGCATCCGTCACAGCTGGAGGCTTCCAGATTAAATATGTCACAGTGGATCCTGCATCTAAATCCAGTCAAGCCAAAAATACAAGTACTACTGGAAATAAAAAGTTCTTACCTGGAAGGTTTAGCCATCTATAATTAAAAAAAAAAAAAAAAGATGTTCAAAACATCCAGTACAATATTTATATTTGTATCTCTTGGACCTCGTTTGTTCTCTCTTTTGTATTTTTGTTATTAACATGTATTTATTATTTTTTCAAATGTGAAAGCAATATGTAATTATGGGGAAAATTGACAAATACAGAGACCTTCAAATGAGTTAAAGAGAACTCATAATTCTGCTACACAGAAATAACTAATGTTAAAGTTTTTTAATGTTTATCTTTCATTCATTTTTCTACTTGTAATATATGTATATATGTAACTATGATTTGTGTTTGAATTCTGCCTTATGTATAGTTTTGTAACCTGATATTTTTAACCTTAACATTTTATAGCTCAAGCAATTCCCAAGATCACTGAGTTTTCTACAAAATGGGACTTTGAGTAGCTGTAAATATGATTGTTCCCTGCTTTATTTAAGCTAAATTTATATTAGGATTTAAGGTTGTTTTCCATAAATATTGCTGTAATAAATACCCTTGGACATAAATATTTTGTAGTTTTTTTTTTTTTTTTT
>NW_022196897.1:39368336-39370455 GCF_008632895.1 Mastomys coucha
TGTGTGTGTGTGTGTGAAAGTCAGAGAGGATATCAGACCCCTTTGAACTGGAGTTAAAGACAGCTGTGAGCTGCCATGTGTGTTCTGGGAAGAACAAGTGCTCTGAACCACTGAGCCTTCTCTGTAGGGCCAGAACTCTTCCTTTTTTGAATAGAAAAAAAAAATCAGACACAACAATGCACTTTGGTTGGTAATTTGGCTTTTATCTCTCTCTGGATTCCTTGGAAGGTCAGACAAACAACACAGTATGAGTAGCTCCATATGGCTCCGTCTGTTGGGCCAAGTACAGGAGCTCCAGCTGCAGCAGCCTCTTGTGAGTCTCATTGAACAGTATGAGCATGCCCACTAAGAGATTAGATATTCCAGGACTGGAGAGGCAGTTCAGCAAGTTAAAGGCATCTACTCCTCTTGAAGAGGACCCAAGTTTGGTTGCTAGTACCTATGTCAGATGGGTCACAGTCACATGTAACTCCAGTTCCAGGGGAGCCAGTGTCTCTGTAGGCACTCACATTTATGTGTATACATCTACATATAGACATATGTACATAATTTAAAATAATACATTTTTAAAAAGTGATTAGGAGCTGGAAATATGGTTCAGTGGTTAAGAGCACTGGCTGCTCTTCCAAAGGACCTGGATTCAACTCCCAGCAACTACATGGCAGCCCACAGTCATCTGCACCTCTAGTTCCAGAGGACCTGATGTCCTCCTCTAGCCTTTGAGGACACAAGGCATACAAAGAGAGCACAGACACCTGCAGGGATTAAAAACAAAGAACATATACGCAAGATAAAAAGCTGGGCACCATGTTGCATGTGCCGTTAATTCCATGCCCAGCTTTAAAACTATTTTTAGATTTATTTTCTTTAATTTGTATATAAGAGTTTTGCTCACGTTTATATCTGTGTATCATATACATCTTGGAATTGGAGTGAAGAAGGGATCTGAAGTGCCATGTGAGTGCTAGGAACTGGACTTGGGTCCTCTTAACCACTGACCAATCTCCACAGCCCTCTTTAAAATTTAAAAAAAAAAAAATTATTTTATTTTATTCATGTGAGTTTTATTCCCCTGTGTGTCTGTAATCAAGCATCCTGGAATTAGAGTTTATGTTTCTTTTAGGAGGCAGAGGCAGGTGGAGAAAAGACGATTTCTGAGTTTGAGGCCAACCTGTTCTACAGTGAAAGTTCTAGGACAGCCAGGACTACACAGAGAAACTGTGACTCAAAAATCCCAACCAACCAAACAAACCAAAATACAACAAAAGAACAATACATTTTAAAAATAATAATCTTAGAAAGAAACATAACTCTAATTTCAGGGTGCTTGATATACAGACATACAGGGGAACAAAATACATCAATAAAATAAAAGAATTTTTTTTTTAATTTTAAAAAGGGCTGTGGAGATTGGTCAGTGGTTAAGAGGATCCAAGCTCAGTTCCCAGCACTCACGTGGCACTTCAGATCTCTTCTTCACTCCAGTTCCAAGATGTATATGATACACAGATGTACATGTGAACAAAACTCTTACATACAAATCAAACAAAATAAATCTAAAAACAGTTTTAAAGCTGGACATGGTTGTGCATACCTTTAATCCCAGTTCTTTGTAGGAAGAGACGCAAAAAAGATTTATGTGAGTTTGAGGCCACCCTGGTCTACATAGTATATACCAGGACAACCAGGCTACATAGTGAGAGCCTGTCTTAGAGAGGCAAGGGGTTGGGGGAAGGGAGAAAGACCAAGAGAAACAGAAGAGAGACAGAGAGGAGAATAGATTCAGCTATTTTTTTAAAAATAAGCTCTTTTTCATAACATCTTCTAGGCAACTAGTTGTGTCAAGATGAAGTTGACTATCTCCTTCCCAGCTGCCATTTGTGTGCATGACCACACAAGTAGTTGCTGAAGCTCTGGGTGAGGAGCGGAAGGCTGTGAGGTCCGAATCAGTGGTGGGAATGACAAAGAAGGTCTTCCCCTGGACAAAGTATCCTGACGCGTAGTACATCTGATGTTGAGTAAGGACATTCTTCTTATACACCAAGAGAGAAGAATCACAAGTTTACTGGAGGATGCAGATGCCAATTTGAGTTTCCCAAATTTGGTTATTGTTTAAAAA
>NW_022196897.1:39370465-39387100 GCF_008632895.1 Mastomys coucha
AAAAAAAAAAAAAAAAGGAAGATCACTACATTGCTGACAGATGCCCCTGTGGCTGGGTCCCCAAATGACTAGCAGAAGCTGAAACTTCTCCATCTCTCTAAAGATGATGTCCAACACCGTGTTGTCAGGAAGCCCAGAAAATAAGAAGGTAAGAGAGACTCAGTACCAAACCCCCCAGAGATTCAATATCTTGTTACCCAGCATGCCCTGCAACACAGATACCAACTATTGCTCTAAAGAAACAGAGAACTAAAAAAGATAGGACGAGGCTGCAGAATTTGCTAAACTTCTGGCCAAGAGAATGGAGCCAAAGGAAAAAAACACCAGGAATAGATTGTCAAGAGATGTAGGCTGTCTTCACTGAGACCTTCTATTTCTTAATCTAAATACAGTTTTAAAAAAAACATCTTTAAGAGTAGCAAATATGGGGGCTGGCGAGATGGCTCAGCCGGTAAGAGCACTGACTGCTCTTCCAAAGGTCCTGAGTTTGGATCCCAGCAACCACATGGTGGCTCACAACCACCTGTAATGAGATTTGACACCCTCTTCTGGTGTGTCTGAAGACAGCTACAGTATATTACGCCGGAGCGAGCGGGGCTGGCAGAGGTCCTGAGTTGAGTTCCCAGCAGCCACACACATGATAGCTCACGGCCATCTGTACAGCTACAATGTACTCATATAAATAAAATAAATCTTTAAAAAAAAAAAAGAAAAGAAAAGAGTAGCAAATATTCAGAGCTTGGGATGGGGCTTAAAAATAAAATTATTCAATTCACAAGTAAATGGATGAAGTTGAAAATAATCACTCTGAGTGAGGTAATCCAAACCCAGAAAGAAAAATCCCATTTGTTCTCACTTATATGTGGACTATTGCCTTTGGATATGTGTGTTTAAATTGAAGTACCCATAGGAGGCGGTATAGTAGTAAAGGCCCAAGGGTGGGGGCAGAGGGAGTCTTCAAGGGAAAGGTATATATAGAATGTTGGTAGTATAAAGGGATATGGAAGGCCAGTGATCATTAGTAAAGGACAATGAGCAGTTTCAGAGGGAATGTGGAATCCAAAAGAAGGGGTATAGAATGTTGGTAGTATAAAGAGGTATGAAATGCCAGTGATATCAAAGGGAGAAAGGAGAACAATCGAACAGGAAGGGTTAAATGCAATGGGGAATGGGAGGGCAGGGTAGAAGCAGGAGTGTGGGATAATTAACCTAAAGGCATAGGTTATAAACTAGTTATGTGATGTAGGGTTTCATTGCTGTGAAGAGATACCATGACCAAGGCAACTCTTATAAAGGCAAACATTTAATTGGGACTAGCTTACAATTTCAGAGGTTCAGTTCTTTATTGTTATGGTGGAAAGCATGGTATCATGCAGACAGACTTGGTGTTGGAAGAACCAAGAGTTCTACACCTTGATCTGAAGGGCAGCCAGGAGGAGACTCTGTTCTGTACTGGGTGGAGCTTGAGCTCTAGGAGACCTCAAAGCCTGCCTACAAAGCAACATACTTCCTCCAACAACAACCTACTCCCTCAAGGCCTCTTAATAGTGCCATTTCCCATGGGCCAAACATACTCAAGCAACCACATTATGGTAGCTGGGACTGAGAAAAGGAAGTTAGTAAAAAGCCTAGAAAATAAGTTGGGAGAGAGTGGAAGAAAGAGACCATGATTCTGACTACTTCCATGATCAGACAAGCCACAGATGATCACCTCTCTGATTGGGCAGAAAAGTCTCACAAAGAAGTAATCACAATTTATATTCCAAACATTGAGGACTGCTGTATAAATAAGGTTTTATATCTATCAGTCTGATCCACTCAGAAGACAAAGGCAGCACAGTCACTTGAATAGAAAAGTATTCAATATGGACCTCATTATGCAGTCAGCATGGAATAGTGCTAGTGCAAGCAGAGTGGCGATGAGCAGACAGAAGATATAAGCAAGCCCAGTATGGTGGTGCCTATGATTCTGGGAGTCCCAGTAGCAGTTCCCTCCCACACAGGTCTGGGTCCTTACCTTGTGAATCCAGACTGTTGAGCAACTTCAGAAACTTGTTGAACTCTGCTGTAGTTTAACTTATATTCATTTTGCAAGGTACATAAATAGATATATATGTAGAGAGATGTACTTATTGGCTTTTGGGTTTTGTTTTGTTTTTTTGAGACACGGTTTCTCTGTATAGCCCTGGCTGTCCTGGATCTCACTCTGTAGACCAGGCTGGCCTTGAAATCCGCCTGCCTCTGCCTCCCAACTGCTGGGATTAAAGGCATGTGCCACCACTGGCAAGAGAGATGTACTTATTGAGTGCTGTGTTCTGTGTGATATGAGAGTTGATATCAGCAATTAAAATTGAAATGAAAGAAGCAGGTAGTTGTACACACCTTTGATCCCATCACTCGGGAGGCAGAGAGAGGTGGATCTTGAGTCTGGTCTATAGAGCAAGTTTTAGGACAGCAAGGGCTACACAGGAGAAACCCCTGTCTCAAATAAGCAAACAAACTAACAAACACAAAACAATGACAGCAAGAACAAACAGAATGAAAGCCTACATTCACTTCAGCCAGATCACCAAGGAAGGCAGTATTCTATGGCAAATCGCTGCCTCTGAAAACACTGACTGAACCTTGTGAATTGATTGCTATCCAACGGATTCTGATACTGTGGGAAAATATAGATGTGCTCTTTCATGTTTCTGGAGTAACATGCTTAGGACAGGTGGCCTGCTGTGCTGTCTTGAATGGAACACTGTCAGAAGTTCCAGTGTCACCAGAAGTTCCTGTGGCTGCTACTAAAGGCCCCAAGGGAGACAGATGCCAAAAGAACAATTTGGAAAGGACTTGACCCTTGCTGCACGATACAAGCCTAGAGGCAGGTTTGTTTCTAAAGTGGGAGTTTGCTTCATGAATCATGAAGTCTACAAGTTGTCCATGGCTCTAAAGGGACATCATGAACAAGGCAGCTTATAAAGGGAGGCTTTTTACCTGAGGACTTCTTTGCAGTTTCAGAGAGTATGACAGGGACCATGGCAGCAGGCAGGCAGGCATGGCATTGAGGCAGTAGCAAATCCTGATCCACAAGCCGGAGGCAGAGAGAGAGAGAGAGGGAGAGAGAGAGAAAATAGTATAGAGCTTTGAAAATTCCAAGCCTACTCCCAGTGGCACACTCTACCAACATGGCCACAGCTCCTCATCCTTCCCAAACAGTCCCACCAACTGGGCACCAAGCTTTCAAATATATGAGCCTATTGGGGCTATTCCAATTCAAATCATCATGTGACCCAATTTAATACAACCCTGTTCATCATTCTGTTGACAGTGGTGCTGAAAGAACCTCACAGACAAAAGATGTTAATCATACCATGCCACATGAAAATCTGAAGCCAGCCAATATCTTCCTTGATGGTGAGCAAAATGGTAGGCTTGGAGGTTTGTTCCAGCTTGAATATTCAATCATTTTATGATTTTTGTAACATATACTTGTTGGCATACCTTATTGTCATCTGGATGAATGAGCTATGTGTTCTATAATGAGAAATTAGATGTCTGATTACTGGGTTATTTATTGTATGAGTTATGTGCTTAGTGGACCTAGGTGGAAAAATCAGGACACAAATTCTGGCAAATTTCATGCCGCCACTCAGATGAATTGAATGACATTTTAACAAGAAAGTTGGTTTAAAGGACTATTTTCTACCTCAGTTGAAGAAATTTTTTCCTTGAAAAAAAATTTTATTTATTATTTTTTTTACTTTTTGAAGATAGGGTTTTTCTGTATAGCCCTGGCTGTCTTGGTCCTGGAGCAGACCAGGCTGGCCTCGAACTCAGAAATCCACCTGCCTCTGCCTCCCAAGTGTTGGGATTAAAGGCGTGCGCCACCACCACCCAGCTAAAACTTTTTTTTTAGGCATATTTATTTTATTTTAATGTGCAAATGTTTTGCCTGCATGTGCATCTGTGTACCACATACATGCCTAGTCCTGGAACTGCAGTTATGAAAGGTTGTGAGCCACTACATGAACACTGAGGGAGTAAAGCCAGCTCCTCTGCAAGAGCAACAAGTGCTCTTAACTACTGAGTCATCTCTCCCGCCCAAGGAAATTCTTGAGAACCCCCTTATTTTGCAGAAGAGTGCATCTTGAGAGGACAATGCTTAAAGAGTTGAGTAAGCTGGAGCCGAAGGAGATACAGTTGGAGGAGCAAGGGGAAGCAGCTCAGGGGTCATTCAGAAAGACTAGAAGGGAAGGAACCAAACTCTGTGCTAGAGAGAGTCCAGCAAGGACAGACTGGCCAAACTCTCTAGTCTGGTGACAAACTTGTTAAAGGACCAAGCATTCCTGTCTCTGGAGAGTCCCAGAACTTCCTGGCCCATCCTCAGTAATTAGGAGAAAGTGGAGAACATGATAAAAGAATGAGAATTCCTAGTCAACTCACCTTCAAATCCAAGTGCAAGGACCTGAAACAGAGGCTTCCACACTCCCTAGCTATGGGCTCAATCCCTGCCAGACACTGAAAAAATTATCAACTAAGGGTAGCTATCAGGCAGTTCCTGAACATGGGCTCTCGTAGTTAGGACAGGGTCGGTACTGTACAGAGGAGTACAGAGTACAGACTGTGCACGGTGAGTACAGATTACAGGTGATCACCACCACACCCTGTTTTCTGTGGTGCTGAGAACAGAACACCTATGTGCCCAGCTGTTGGGGATGGATATTCAGCGGTTGTAGTTTTGTATACTTGCTTCCATGAGTCATATGCTTTTGGATAGTAAGTATATTTTGGAATTGCTTTTGCCGTTTTTCGGCATCATTTGTCCAAGATAGCCACATCTTTCCTTTATCTTTCTTCTAAGAGGGATTTATGAAAAGAATCATGCTCTCCTAGCTGGTTGTACCTTTAATCCTCTGTCTTTACTATGGTAAGCTGAAAGTGACATTCTAGATCTCACAGGAATGCTGGGGAAAGAGTATTTACTCAGAAGGAGTAAGTCAGAAGAAGGGTCACATGTCAGTGTGCTCTGCCTGTAATTGTAAGTATGAAAGTAACAAGCAGAGGAGCCATGGGTGCTGTATCATGCCTATCCAACTACTGCAGCCACATCAGCAACCCAGACATTGCCAACCATGCTTATTGTTACCCAGGCTGCAGCCAGTGTGTGATCTCACTACTTGTATAGAGTGACTGTACGAATGGTAGCGGTGAATGGACAACAAAGTAAATTCTAGATAGGGAGTGAAAAACAAAGAAAGGAAAATGGATTAAGGACGTGATTTATCCCAGGTTTGGGCATCACATGAACAAAAAAGAAAATAAAAGAAAAAGGAAAAAAAGACCTGACTGTTCCTAGGTATGGTGGAGGAGAGGTTTTATTGCAGATAAAAGCATAGCCAGAGATAGAGACATCTGCAAGAGTCCACAGTGGACGTGATTCTGAGCCATGAGAGGAGACAGGGAGGGGACAAGATGAGAGACAAGAGGCCAGGAGGGTGGAGGGTTGATGACAGCACCAATTAACAAAAATGGTCGGATTATATAGGGAAGGGCAGCTGGGAAAAAGGCAGCCCAGCCACTGGGTTGGAGAATTTTAGGGTAGGGGGCAGGGTATGCCAGCCAAGAGTGCCCTGTAGCAGGTAGGAATGAAGGGATGCTGGGAGAACCTGGCAGCCAGGCCCACTTTGATATGTTAATGGGAGCCTCAATTAGCCATTTGTCCCAGATTTGAGACCAAACAACTTCCACCTCAGATCTGGACAAAGAAGTTGATTGAAAATCCAGTAGAGAAGTAAAAGTAGGTGAAGCTTTTGAACAAGCCATGAGCTTATCTTCTGCCAGGACTATTTCCAAGGGAGAAGAGGCATTCATTAAATAACACAACTAAAGATATTTATGGAAAAAGAAATCCAAGAAGGCATGTAACACAGTCACAATGAGGAATATGAGGTTAGCATCAGCTGCAGTTTAGTTGGTAATGCTTACTAGTATACAAGAGGCCCCGGCTTCCAGTCCCAGCATATCATTCATCTAGCCTGAGATCAATAATATATAAAGAAATAATTTGCCGGGCGGTGGTGGCGCACGCCTTTAATCCTAGCACTTGGGAGGCAGAGGCAGGCGGATTTCCGAGTTCGAGGCCAGCCTGGTCTACATAGTGAGTACCAGGACAGCCGGGGTTACAGAGAGAAACCCTGTCTCGAAAAACCAAAAAAAAAAAAAAAAAAAAAAAAAAAAAAAAAGAAATAATTTGAAAGTGGATCTCAGTATGGAGTACTTACTAACACCCCAGGGAGAGTAGCAGACCAGGGGAGGCTTCCCCCGCGGAGCTACTCGATCTGTGGCCTTCCCATCATGTGCAGCTGAGGCAGGAAGCTATTGGAAATGTATTTACATCACAGGAGAGCTTATCTTCCAATTCTTGTATAACTTTCTGCAAATGGTTAAAGCTTACCTAAAAAGACAGGATTTGGAGATTATATTCATATTTATCTGTGTTTGATTTCTAGATAAAAATGGTGTGATTATTTTTGTTAAATACTGTCTAGTGTCCTTAATCTCTAAATAAATCGTTTTGGTTTTTGATTTGTTGAGGCACTGTCTCTGGTAGCCCAGGTTGGCCTCAAGCTTACTTTGTAGCCAAGGATAACCTTCAACTCTTGATATTTCTGCTCAGCCTTCCAAGTATTGAAAGTACAGGATTGTACCATCATGCTTGAAAACCCATGCTGGATAACTAAAGACAGGGCGTTGAGCATGCTAGCCAAGGGCACTATTGGCTCACAATTCCCTTCAGAGTTCCTCAGTAAAGGATTCATTTGCCTCAGTGAGGACTCTTGGTAAAAGCATCATGTAATGAGTAGAAAGGGCAGAAGTAGTGCCCTTTGGCACTCATCACCAGTGCCGAAGATGCCTGCATTATTGGCATTCTCTAGATCTAATTTAATATCCTGCTTGGGTATACGTTGCTAAGCTTGAATTATTTGACGCACTTGAGTACATTCTATACTAGTAAAGCTTGAAGTTGCAGAGTATTTGTTAGCAGTTGGCAGGATGGTGACTTTTAAGCCTTCTGACATTGCCATTGAGCATGTCCATCTTTCCTCAGTTTAAGAAAATATGCTTAAATGTTACTAAAAGCTAATATGTATTAACCTATTTGAAGGCCAAAAGTTTGACAGTTGTCCACAATTTCCTGAAGATCTCTCTAGCAGGATTTATAACACTTGAAAGTGTTACAGCTCCAAAGGAAAAAGTTTCCCATATGGAGGCATTGCAGCTCTGAGGGGAAAGTTATCCTGGCAGTCTGTGGGAAGCCAAGGAATACTACCAAGTCACACCATCCAACAAACTTCACAAGCACACCACCACAAGATGGTGGCTGCCTCTGTTAGGCAAACTGCAAAGAGCTGAGCAGGAGGCAGTCTTTCTATAGGGTTGCTTTTTATAGGGGATGGAGCTTTCCAGGGTGGTCTGGGATTAGTAGAATTTTACGGCCTGATCTTGGGACAAGCTCACAGATTGGTGGAACTCTCTATGTCCCGATTTTGGGCTTTTTTTTTTTTTTTTTTTTTTAAATCTGTAGAATGAAGCTTGCATGCCTTTGTCTGGAGGGGCTGGAAATGGCCATTATAGCTATTAGAGTAGTCTAAGGGTAGAGCCTGGACATTCATGCCTCCAATGACTTACATTTTGACTGTTGCTGGGTAAAAACAGTCTAGAGAAGTGGTTCTCGGTCTTTTTAATTCTGTGACCCTTTAATATAGTTTCTCATGTTGTGATGACCACCAACTATAAAATTATTTCATTGCTAGTTCATAACTGTAATTTGTCTACTGCTACAAAGTGTAATGCAAGCATCTGATATAAGGGTATCTGATAGGCAACCCACAAATGGGTTGCAATGCACATGGTAAGAACCGCTGATCTAGGGGGCTGCAGAGATGGCTCAGCCGTTAAGACTGATTTTCCGCCGGGCGGTGGTGGCGCATGCCTTTAATCCCAGCACTTGGGAGGCAGAGGCAGGTGGATTTCTGAGTTCGAGGCCAGCCTGGTCTACACAGTGAGTTCCAGGACAGCCAGGGCTATACAGAGTAACCCTGTCTCAAAAAACCAAGAAAAAAAAAAAAAAAAAAAGACTGATTTTCCGAATGTCCTGAGGTCAAATCCCAGCAACCACATGGTGGCTCACAACCATCCGTAACAAGATCTGACTCCCTCTTCTGAAGTGTCTGAAGACAGCTACAGCATACTTACATATAATAAATAAATAACTCTTTAAAGGAAAAAAGCCCACAGATCTAAAGAGTGGAATGGCAGAGACAGAAATGAGGACACTAAGTGACTCTAAGAAGAATTGTACCTATGCTTGAAAGCAAATTGTGGGGGCTTGAATACAGTAATATTTTTTTCCCTGTAAGTCACACAATTCCTGTCTATTTTCTTTTCTTTTTTCTTTCCTTTCTTCCTTTCTTTTGTTTCTTTGTTTTTTTGTTTCTTTGGTTTTTTTGTTTTGTATTGTTTTGTTTTTGTTTGTTTTGTGTTGTTTTTTCTATATAGTCCTCGCTGTCCTGGAACTCACTCTGTAGACCAGGCTGGCCTTGAACTCAGAAATCTGCCTGCCTCTGCCTCCCAAGTGCTGGGATTAAAGGTGTATGCCACCACTGCTGGTCTTTCTTTCTTTTTAAATTCCCTTTTTTACCCCTTGAGTCCTGGTCCTCTAGATCCTGGCTATGGCAGAAACTGTACCATATATTAGACAAATATATTAGATTCAAGTATATACCACCTTCTGGAGAACCCTGTCCCAACCCTCCAGGCTGCTACTACGTAATTGGAACTATAACTGTGACTTCAAAAGGCCATCTCATCTTTCTATCAGGCTACCTGCATCAGGATGGTGGGGAGCTTGGTAAAACCAATGGATGCCATGATTGTGGGCCCACTTTCACACTTCTCTGGCTGTGAAGTGAGTTCCTTGGCCAGAAACAATTCTGGGTGGAATACCTGGATGAAAGATAAGGCATTCTGTAAGTCCATGGATGATGGTTTTGGCAGAAGCATTACATTCAGGAAAAGTGAATCCATAACCAGAATAAGTGGCTACTCCAATGAGGATAAAGTGTTGTCCTTTCAATGGAGTAAGTGGTCCAATGTTGTCAACTTGCTACCAGGTTGCTGGCTGGTCACCCCCTAAGAATGGTGCTGTATCTGGGACTCAGTGTTGGTCTCTGCTGTTGGCAGACCTGGTTCTTAGCAACAGCTGCAGCCAGGACAGCCTTGGCAAGAGGAAGTCCATGCTGTTGCGTCCATGTATGATGCCCATCTCTGCCACCATGGCCAATTTGATCATGGGCCCTCTGCACAATAACAGGAAAGGCTTGGGAAAGACGCTGGCTGTCCACAGAACAGTTAACCCTGCTGATTGTTGAGCTCCTCCTCAGCTGACATAACCTTTTGATGAGTGTTTACATAGAACACAAATGTCCTCATGTCCTACACCTATTTGGAGAAATCTATCCACATACTTCTTTCCCAGATGTCTTTTTCATCAATTTTACAATCATGCTCTTTCCAAGTTCCTGACCATCCAGCCAACCCATTGGCCATGGGGAAATCCTACTAATTAAGGTCGCTCCCTACCATGTCCAGATAAATAGTTCCTCAGAGCTGTGCACAAAATGGATCACTCCCTTTACCATCAGGGCTTCCCCTTCTCTGAATTTGTCTGGGAAGCCTGACCACCTACACCCTCCATCTGAGGAAGGTCCTGTAACCCTTAACAAACACACAAATTCAACTTCTTCTTCCACCCTCCTCCTGACCCCCAATAAGAACTGGCCCAGCAAGTACCTGAGATTCTTGGAATGCCTCTCTATATAAATGAGGCAATCACAGTAATTAAATGCTAGCCAATGATTTTACATCCATCCTGAAAACACCTTCTCACTCTCTAAAGTTCATATATAGCCCTTGGTTACCCCAAGTAAAGTATATGTGTACAAGCCTACCCCTACAAAGGTATATGCACAAGCTAAAGATTAAAATCCTCAGAGAAGGGCTTCATCCTTCCAGTACTATCTGGACACTCTGAGAAGGAAGAAATGGAGGATGTGGAACCACAGCTGGTCCCCAATATGCATACCACAATTGGCTACAGCCCATGAATAAGCAAACGATCTCACATCTGGCTATTTCTCCAGACAAAATGTATGACCAGCCAGGCAGTGGTGGCGCATGCCTTTAATCCCAGCACTTGGGAGGCAGAGGAGGCGGATTTCTGAGTTCGAGGCCAGCCTGGTCTACAGAGTGAGTTCCAGGACAGCCAGAGCTATACAGAGAAACCCTGTCTCAAAAAAAACAAAAACCAAAAACAAAACAAAAACAAAAACAAAAAACCAAAAAAACAACAAAAAAACAACAAAATGTATGACCATACATACTACCAGAAATTCTACCCATTGTGAAAACTTCCTTCACCAAGGTCTTTCAGGGTTGTCCCAAAAAGGTGTTGTAATAGTGTAGCCATCTATTTCTGGGTGGTGCCTGCATAATGTATAGAGCCATCAGTAAACCAGACCCTAGTCTTCTCTTCCTCAGTCATTAGTCATGGAGCACATCCCATGAGACTATAGGTGCATGATTGGCAGCAGATGACACTGGGTTTTATTTTCCAGTTTGAAATTTCTTTATTTTCAATTTTTTTAAAATTTATTCATTTATTCATTTATTTATTTATTTCATGTATGTAAGTACACTGTTGCTGTCTTCAGACACTCCAGAAGAAGTTGTCAGATCTTGAAATGGATGGTTGTGAGCCACCATGTGGTTGCTGGGAATTGAACTCAGGACTTCTGGAAGAGCAGTCAGTGCTCTTAACCGCTGAGCCATCTCTCCAGCCCCTATTTTCAATTTTTTAACAGCAACAAATATCAAAATAAAATATAATAAGATAAAATAAAACCATCACATTGAAGTTGGACAAGGCAAGCCAACAGAAAGAAAAGATCCCCCAAGAGAAGGCACAAGAATCAGAGAGCCACTTGTTTACACACTCAGGAGTCCATAAAACACTAACCTAAAAGCTGTAATGTGTACACAGAGGACCAGCTGTAGGCTCACAAAGGCCTTGCACTTTCTGCTTCAGTCTCTGTGAGTTCATATGAGTTTTACTCAGTTCATTTGGAGGGCTTTGAATTCCTAGTGTGCTCCATCTCCTCTGGCTCCCACAATGCTTCTGCTTCCTTTTCATGCGGTTTCCTGAGCTATAAGGGGAGGGATTTGGTGGAGATATCTCATTTAGAGGGATTTGGTGGAGATATCTCATTTAGAACTGCATGTTTAAAGGTCTCTCTTTTTAATGTCTGGCTGTGGGTCTCTGCATTTGTTTTCACCTGTAGGAGGATGCCTCTACAATGATGGCTGCATAAGGCACCTGTCTGTGAACATAGCAGAGTAACATTAGGGGGCATTTTATTCTCCCTCCCTCTCTCCCTTCTTTCTTTCTTTTACCAGTAGCATTTGGTTTTACTCTAGGTCTCTGGACTACCTACTGTCTTGCTCTTGGTCACTCAAGCAGTGTTGGGTATGAGCTTCTTCCTGTGTATTGGCCTTAAATCAAATCAGACATCTGTCAGTTACCCCCAACGCTTTGTGCCACCATTGCCTTAGCATATCTTGCAGGTAGGACAGACTGTAAATAAAGGTTTAAAGAGGTCTGGACTTCTTGGAGTAGGTGTGGCTTTGTTGGAAGAAGTGTCACTGGGGGAGGGCTTTGGGGTTTCAGATGCTCAGGCCATGCCCAGTGTCACTCTCTCTGCTGCCTTCAGATTCTGATGTAGAACTCCCAGCTACTTCTCCAACACCTTGCTTGCCTGGATGTTGCCATGCTTCCTACCATGATGACAAGAGTTGCTGTGGCCATAGTGTCCCTTTACAGCAATACAACCCTAACAAAAACGTGGTACACATACAGTCAAATTTTGTTGAGTTAGCAGGTTGAATCCAAAGCCTTGCACTAGGACTGCAAGTACTCTATCATGGAGCTCTGTCCTTAGCCCCCATAATTTAGGCACAAAGAAGAACAAAATCATGCTTCCAGGGAGATGGGTGGAACTGGAGAGCTTCATGTTGACATGCATCCAGATTGTGGTAATGCTTATGTCCCACTACACCCAGCTTTTCAGTGGTGCAGAGGATCTGAACTCAAATCCTCATGATTATATAGAAAGAACTTTACCCATAAAACTAACTTCCAGCCCAAGAAAAATATTCTGACAATCAAAAAAGACGCCCTGGCACATACCTTTATTTCCAGCACTCAAGAGAAGGAGGGAGAGAGGTGCCATGAGACTGAGGCTAGCCCAGGATACATGAGACACTCTCAAAAATATTGTCTAACTATATCCACTCATCTCCCTACAAGCTTCCAAGTTTGTATGTTCTTTTTTTTTAAGGCCTGACACATAATAACGCACTGTTTTTCGTCTTCTCAAGATTGCCAAATTATTTCTGTAGCCCTTGAGCTGCCAATTTTCCTTCCCAAAATATATAAGACACAGATAAAATAGGATACAGATATATAGAATACAGAAAAAGGGGGCTGGTGAGATAGCTCATGGATCAAAAGTGTTTGCAATTAAACTTAACACTCTGAGTTTGAGCCCTGAAGCTCACATGGTGGAGAGAACCAACTCCCTCAAGCTGTCCTCTGACCTACTTTTTTTTTTTTAACAGAAGCACACACACAAACATATATACAAATACACACAAATATACACACATGCAAACACACAGGAACATAGACACAAACACACATAAATACCAACATAGACACACAAATACACACACACACACACACACACAAATAATGTTAAAAAAAAAAAAAGCTGAATGTGGAGACACATGTTTTTATCCCAGCACTTAAGGGACAGAAGCAAGTAGATTGCTATGAATTTGAGGTTAGCCTGGTCTTTACAGTAAAGTCTATACTGTGAAAGCCAGTCTTAACCGTACTCCGTCTCAGCTCAAAAAAATAAACTGTATTTCTTCATTGCATAGGTGAAGTCTTTCGGAGACTGATATGTGTATTTGAATTACAAACAATTAAATACTACACTGGCCTATTAAAGTGATTTTAATATCATGCCTTTAACATGGCCATACCAGGCTTGACTGAGATGCAGATGCTGAGGAGACAGCTGGGACTGGTGCAGGAACAGTCTATAGTTGATTTGAAATCTGTTGGCACGGATAGACTAGGGACAGAAAGTAAAGTTAAGAAGTTTAGGGGGGAGAAATTTATCTTGGATCTACATTTGAAATTTGTAGGCTCATGGTCCTGGGTAGTCCATGGGGAAGGGCAGTCCCCAGACCGGGAAAAGAAGGGGAAGGCCACATATCAGGGGAGAGATCCAGCCTTCAGGAACGGACCAGTGGGGCATTTAAGCTGTGGACAGGAATACTTATCAGGAGTCTGAAGAACCTGTGACAGGCACATTCCTGTTGATTTCCTAAAGCTTATAAGAATTTTTAAGTTTATAGAAGAGATAAACGTTTTAGAAATGTTAGCATTTCCGACATTTGTTACCTGTATTGCAATTCACATTGTAGAAAGAGCAGTCCGTTTGGGGATTTTGGAGAGTGGGAGCAAATTAAATAGAGGCTAGGAAAGGAAGCAGGGTTGATGGTGAGGTGCTTTGGGAGCTATTGTCCTGGTAAAAGGCACATTTATGTCAATTTTCTTTTTTTTTTTGCTTTTTCTTTTTTTTTTTTTTTGCTTTTTTGAGACAGGGTTTCTCTGTGTAGCCCTGACTGTCCTGGAACTCGCTCTGTAGATCAGGCTGGCCTCGAACTCAGAAATCTGCCTGCCTCTGCTTCCCAAGTGCTGGGATTAAAGGTGTGTGCCCAAGCATGGTCTTGTTATGAAAATAACGAGGTCCCAGCACTGTGCCGTCCTCGGTGTGACAAAACTTTTCCTGGGGAGATTATACAATACACACAACTACTCAACCTCAGATGGGCGTCTACAACAGACCAAAGTACAGATATCACCAAAGTCCAACTTGGTGAACTAATGAGTGTTGGCGTTTTTTGTTTTGTTTTGCTTTGTTTTGTTCTTTTGTGTTCTTATAACTACAACCCTTTCAAACTTTATTTCACCCTAATCCCTTCTAACCCCTCAACACTAGGTAGGAAAGAAGGAAGGTTAGGGAAGAAAGAAGGAGTAGACTTCTTTAGGCTACTTCTGCTAATTAGGGGCTTAGAGTTCCTTGGGGCCAGTCCAGTCTTCCTTAGCAGGATATCTACAACTTCTTCTCATCTCTTTTCTCACAAACACTAGAAAAACCACAACAGCAACCAGGAACAGCAAGGACCAGCAGCCACCACCACAACAACCCAACAGCCCCTGCTGCAGCCTCCTCCTCCCCACCTCCTCCCCCTCCGTCTCCCCCCCCCCTCTTTTTCCTCTTATTCAGAGAACCTCTGGCCGCTCTTTGGACTCTGGCATTTATTTCCTTTCCAGAGTCCCCAGAATAAACTTATCTGCAGCTGGCAAAAAATCATGCTCCTCCTAGAGCACAAGACAATCATAGTGGAATGTATGTGGAAAAACTGAAGCAGCCTCATCTCCCACACCTGGGATTAAAACAAACATTCACATAACATAACTGGGTTTTAAAAGAAACCACAATTCTCACTACAAATGAGTTGTTTGGGGGTTACTATCAAGAACGTGGGTGAGGGGTTACTTCCAGGAGAAGAAATGACTCAACAATAGCTACTTCACCAAAGGCCCACACCAGCGTGGCTGTCAGCTCACAAAACTGGGAACATGGAGCAGGATGCCCAGCCTGCAGGCAGTTCAATGGTTGAAGAGTGCTTTCCAGGCCTACCCCTCTCCAGGCAGCGTGGCTGTTTTCTGTTTCTTCCAGGCACTCGCTCTGGTCTCAGCTTTGGTTTGCAGGTTGGCTCGTTTGGAAGTCTTCTTTGCTTACATCTTCCCTCAGTAGTCTGAGAAGGACTTTCTGCTTTAATGTTTTATTCTGCCAGAGATGGGCCTGGAGAATCCGGCCTGGAGAATTCCTGAAGCTATTTTGAATTATTTACCTTCTTGTTTAAGGAACTTCCTGCAGGGTGGACTGTTTCAATCCGAGGAAACTGTTACACAACAGGATCAGAGAGACGGGAGGATTGCCTGGGTTTTCCTGGCTGCCAGCATAGCCAACAAATACTAACTCCATGTTCATGGAGAAACCCTGCCTCAAAGGAATAAAGCAGAGATGGATAGAAGAATGATCATTACCCTCCTCTAGTCTCCACAGAAGTACACACAAGTATACATATGTACACACACACACCTGTGTGCATAACACACACACAGAGGGGTGGGGGGAGAAAAAATTAAAAGTTAGAAAACACCTCAGTGTGTGACTTTCTTTCAAGATAGCCAGTGGGTAGCTACCATGTTGGATAATTGTCTTTCAGAACTGTCCAATTCTGAATCTGGAGTGCAGGATATGCTAGGCAAGTACTCCATTATAGAATTACTTCCCCAGGATCTTTTTGCCTTTTATATTTTGAAACAATCTCTCAGTTGTCCATGCTGGCTTTGAACTTGCTCTGTGGCCCAGGCAGGCCTGCGCCACTATGCCTGGTTCTCTTACAGAATTCTCTCTCTCTTTCTCTCTCTCTCTCTCTCTCTCTCTCTCTCTCTCTCTCTCTCTCTCTCTCTCTCTCTCTCTCTCTCTCTCTCTCTCTCTCTTCCTTAAATTTTAAATACAGAGTTTTATGTAGCACAGGCTGGCCATTTACTAGCTCTGCCTAAGAGTGACCTTCCCCTTCTCCTGCTTCTACTCTATTAAGCTAGAAATAATGCAAGTGTGGGCCACTGTCCTGGCTTATGCAGTTTGGGGGATTCAACACAGAACTTCATGTATGTTAGGCAGATGCTGCCAATGCCCAGCTTTATGTTACATGCTTTTTAAAAATTAATTTACTAGTCATTTTATTGACAAACAGATACATTACTGGACAACATTGGACACATGAGTATTAGAACACATAAGAAGCTATTATAACTTTCTATGTCTTCCTTTATTTCTGTGATAGCTTAAATAAGAATTGCCCTCATAGGCTCATATATCTGAATGCTCGATCATCACTATTTGAGAGAGATGTTGTTGGAGTAAGTGTGGCCTTGTTAGAGGTAGATGATGGGGTTTCAAAAGCCCAAGCAAGTCCCAGTGTCTCTCTCTCTCTGCTACTTGCAGACCCAGATGTCGAACTCTCAACTATCATGTCTGTTTGTGCACAGCCAAGCTTTCTGCCATAATGACAATGGACTAAGCCTCTGAAACTGGAAGCCAGCCCCAATAAAATACTTTCCTTTATAAGAGTTGCCTTGATCATAGTATCTCTTCACAACAATAGAACACTAAGAAAATTCTTTTATAATATTTAATTTTATTGTGTGTCTGTGTGCTAGAGGGAATGCACATGTAGTATGTGTGTGTATCTGTGTGTGTACACACCTAGGTGACTCTTGTGTAGCAACTTCCTCTAAGATAAAATATTATACCTGATGGGTTTTGAGTCGCGGCAGAAAGCGTCTGCAGACACCAGGCCCAAGCAGTTTCATGTGTAAGA
>NW_022196897.1:39397429-39502129 GCF_008632895.1 Mastomys coucha
TGCCTTGGTGACAGGTCTGTGGACCCGCCCACATATCTGCTGCAGGCAGGTTCTTGATGCTAACAATACCAATGAGGGACGTTCCTTAAAGGACACAATGTTCTAAAGCAGTGGTTCTCAATCTGTAGGTTGTAACCTCTTTGGGAGTTGAACAACCTTTTCTCAGGGGTTGCCTAAGACCATGGGAAAACATAGATATTTACATTATGAATCATAACAGTAGCAAAATTACAGTTATGAAGTAGTAATGAAAATAACTTTATGGTTAGGATTACCACAGCGAGAACTATATTGAAGAGGTGCAGGATTAGGAAGGTGAAATATTCTATCCTGTAGAGCAGTCCATCAAGCTCAGAAGAAAGAAAAAAAAAGAAAAAAAAAAAAGAAAAAAAAAAGAAAATAAAAACAACTTAAAAGCTTTAGGAAGTTCCTGAAACTGACTAGATTCACTAGCTTTCTCCTTCTACCATCATATATATGGGATAAAGACTGCTAAGAAGCCTGGTATAGTGGTGTACCCTTTTAATCCCAGCACTTGGTAAGAATACCCTGCCTGTGACTGGATGGTAGCTGCTGAGACTTGAAAATCCCCCACCCCCATGACTTAGTCAGAAATCCCTGTCCCCACCAAACAATAACTTCCGGGATTGCCATACTTTTCCACTAGTTCACTATGCATGTTCCAAAAATCCATAAAAGCCCTCCCCTCTGTTGTCTCTCCCCCTGTTCAGAGGTAGCTACCATTCTGTGTCTATCCACAATAAACTTGTGTGAGGTTCGTTGTATGGTGTGATTTTGTGGTATTTTTGGCTCCTGACTGCCAAGATGCCCTTGCACAGGAGAAAAATCTTTACACTTGGGAGGCAGAACCACAAGCATCTCTGTGAGTTCAGTGCCAAGCTGGTCTATATAGTGAGTTCTAGGATAACCAGAGCTATATAGTGAGACCCTATGTCAAAAAACAAAAAACAACAACAACAACAACAAAAAAAAAAAACCCAAACCAAACCAAACCAAAAAAGATTGCCGAGAGATACTCACAGATTAGCTGAGCTGCCTGGAATTGCTCAGACTGAGTTACCTGGAAGAGACACTCTCCAATCTGTTGGGCTGCCTGCAGGCTGGGCAGTATGCTCCAAGTTCTCAGCTTTTGTGAGCTGTCACCCATGCTGGGGTGAGCTTCAGTGATCCAGCTGTCTTTGAGTCATGTCTACTCTTGTAAGAAACTCTGTATAAGTGTTACAACTTTGAGGGGGAAAGGTTTCCCTAATACAAGCATTGCAGCTCTGAAGGGAAAAGTGTCCTGGCAGTTGGGAGCCAAGGAATACCACAAAGTCACACTGCACCACAAACCTCACAAGAGATGTATTGGGAAGGACACAACAGGTGGCTGCCTCTGCTTTGGCTAGAAGCAGCAAAAAACTGAGCAGGAAGCAGGCTTTCTATAGAGTTTCTTGTGGGGATGGGGCTTTCCAGGATGGCCTGGGATTGGTAGGATTTTGTAGACTGATCTTGGAAGAAGCTCAGGAATTGGTGTGGCTTTGAGCTTAGGGACTGATGGATGTTTTCATAACCTGGAAGTGAGCTTGACCATCTTACCCTATACATATTCCTGTAACTAATCCCAGTAAAAATCAGTGGTTTACCAAGTGGGACTTGGGTGGTATCTAAATTTTGGTTTGTTGTAGCCTCCTTATTGGGGGGCGTGAGTAGTCGTGTGTGTTATATCTATCCAGGAAAAGTTCTGTCACACAACATTATGTCTTTCTAGGATTACAGCATGAGCTCATGAGTTCATGCTGGCATCCTACCACTCAAGAAGCTGAGGAAAGAGGATTTAGAGTTGGAGGCAAGCCTGGGCTAGATATCAAGACCCTATCTCAAAAAGGGAGAAAATGAAATTATACATTCCTAACATATTTGAAATATATGATAAGCTTATGTCCACATCTTTGTTCCCCTAAAGCCTGTTATCCTCTCTGACACTAGTGAATGGAGAATGGTAAGCAAGCACACTGCCTTAGAGTAAACCTCTAGATCCCCTTCCTCTCCGTCACTTTCTCATGTACAACAGAGCTCAAAAGTAAAAAGCAAAGCAAACAACAACAACAAAACCCTCTGCTCCTCAGAAATGAGCCTGTGATTGGAGCTTTGATCATCATCTTCTTTACACACTACCTCTCAGTCTCTGATAACCACCTTTCTCTCTTTGCTTCTGGGTTCCATTAGATTTGATATATGAGTATGAATTAGCTACTTGTTTTTCTGAGCTTGTTTAATTTATGACATATGATGATCTCTGGGGCCATCAATGTGATTGCCAAAAATAAAGTGTCATTCATTTTTATGACTGGTTACTATCCAAATTGCGTATGTGTACCATGTTGTCTTTTATTTTAATGATGCTGTGGTAAAGTTTCATTAAATATATTTTAAGTGAGACAGACAGATGACTAGCTCTTGTTCCCAGTGTTAAAGAGGTCTGGCAGCTAGTTAGAAGTGCCTAGTGTCCAGGGAGCACTGCAGGTGCCCCTAAGCTTATAGGAACTCTTTCTCTGCCCTGCATCACCATGCCTATACAACTTCTTTAGTACTTTAAAATGTATGGATTCAGCAGGCCAGGATAGAAGCACAGGGACATGTAATGAGAGAAGAAAGCTTTGCTCAGGAGTCTAACTGAAGCCTATCACCATTTGAGAATCAAGTCTTAACGCAAGGGACTGGAGAAATGGTTCATTGGCTAAGAGTACTAGTTTCTTTTCCAGGAGACTAGGTCTGATTCTCAGCACACACATGGTGGCTCACAACTGCCTCTGCATACATACACACAGACATACATATAAAAACCTTGGGTATGGGTACAGAGTTCTTATGAGAGAATGGGCTGTCATAGCTTCTTTATTCCTTCATCAATTGACTGATATGTAGGCTGTTTCTATTGCTTGGCTGTTGTAAATAGTGCTGCAATGAGGAGAGGTGTGCAGATCTCTCCTCTCCATACTGATTTCACTCCCTCTGGGCATATACCCAGGACTGTGACTGCTGGGTTACATGCAGTTCCATTTAAAAATTTTCAGGAATTTCCATAATATTCTCCACAATCTTTGTAGCTATTGATATCCCCCCTTTAAAGATTTACTTTTATTTATGTGTGTGCGTGTTTTTGTATGTATATGTACACCCATGTGTGTGTAGGTGCCTATAGAGACTGAAGAGGGTTTAGGATCCTTTCCTAAAGCTGCAGTTATAGGCAAGAATGCTCTATAAGAGCAGTAAACACTCTTAACCATTGAGCATCTCTTCCAAGCCTCTTCATCTTTTCTAACATAGCCATTCTGACAATTGTGTGGAGTGGTTTAATCTTTTTTTTTTTTTCTCTTTTTCTTTTTGGCAAAGATTTTGTTTGTTTGGGTTTTTTGAGACAGGTTTCTCTGTATACTTTTCCTGGTTGTCCTGGAACTTGCTCTATAGACCAGGCTGGTCTCAAACTCTGAAACTGAGCTCTGCCTGCCTTTGTCTCTCAAGTGCTGTGATTAAAGGTGTGTGCCACCGTGTCTGGCTATTGGAAAAGATTTTTAAATTATATTTAACAAATACACTAGAGAATCATGCTATGCTACCTACATTGGATGCGATTCTGTGCATAAGTCTGTACATGCCTTTGCAAGTGGACCTGTGATGGAGAACTCTTCATTTTAGTGTGACCCCCTGCAGTTCTTCTAAGTGAAGACAGCCATCTTTTCTCCATATGACTTCTATGGTTGAATTACCACTGCTTCATGAACCTTTTCCTCAGCTCTGGCTTGCCTTTCTTAACTGTAACTATCACCATGTTACCTATATCAGGAGCTGGAAGTCTGTCTAGCCATCCCTTGATTCCCTTCACAGACATGATATACAAAATTTTTCCTCCTGTCTTATTACATTTGATCCCAGTTTCTACTAGACAGGTCTGGTGGTTTGATGAGAATGCCCCCCACCCCCCCATAGGCTTATATGTTTGACTTATTGGTCTCTAGTTGGTGAGTTGTCTGGGATCAAGGAGATGTGGCCTTGTTGGAGATGTCTAACTGGAGGTGGACTTTGATACCACATCAGGCCCAGTCTTGCCTCTCTGCCTGCAACTTGCTGATCAAATGTATGCTCTCAGCTATTAATCTAGTGCCATGCCTGCCTGCCTGCCCCCATGCTCCCAACCATGATGTGATGGCCATGGACTAACCCTCTGAAACTGTAAGGAAGCCTCCAGTTAAATGGTTTCTTCTAGAAGTCGTTTTGAGTAACTAAGATACGGGGAAATGCAGAATTTCTCTCCAGAGGACCTACCACGTCCCTGCTTTGACATTTTGAATACCTGGAAAGAGCCACAAAGAAAGTTCAAAGGGTACTAGGATATAAATATGATGAATGGTTTTGAACACTATTTCTCTATTGTTTTTTGTTGTTTGTTTTTTTTAGATAATCTTGCTATGTAGTCCAAGCTGGCCTTGAACTTAAAGCAGTTCCATTGCCTCTGCTTCCCAAGTACTGGGATTAAAGGTGGGTGCCACTACTCTCATGTTTTAAAATATGCTCATTATTTGTTTATCCCTTCTTTGGAAAAAGGAATTTTTTTCTTCTAGTTATTGTGTTTGGAACTGCTGAATGTTAGGAGTTCCTGATGTGTTTTGGCTGTTGGTCCTGTATCAAATGCATAGTTTCAAACATTTTCTTCTATTCTGGAGGTTGTTTCTTTACTCTCTTGTGTCCTTTGCTGTGTAGAAGCCTTTTCCTTCTCTCTCTCTCTCTCTCTCTCTCTCTCTCTCTCTCTCTCTCTCTCTTTTTCCTTTTTTGGTTTTTTTTCGAGACAGGGTTTCCCTGTGTAGCCCTGGCCATCCTGGAACTCACTCTGTAGACCAGGCTGGCCTCGAACTCTGAAATCTGCCTGCCTCTGCCTCCCAAGTGCTGGGATTAAAGGCATGTGCCATCACTGCCTAGCTTTTTCCTTCTTTGACTATTTGACACAAGGTCTTTGTATGAAGCCCCTGGAGTTGCTCTCTCCAAACACTCTTAGCATGCCCTATTCCACATGCTGCTGGGATTGCAGGCTTGCCCCTTATTGCCCAGCTGGCTGTCTTTTATTTTGATGAGCTTTCTGAATAGAAAAGAAAAAACAAAAACAAATAAAGGGGAAAGGAAAGGACATGACTGCTCCTAGGTATGGTGGAGGAGAAAAGTCACTATAGATATAAGGGAGGCATAGTCAGAGGGAGACACATCTGGGAGAGTCCAGAGTGGTCATGACCCTGAACCATGTGAGGAGAGGGGAGGTGTGGGGAGAGAGGGGGACTAAATACAGCAGCAGGAGGACAAAGGTGCAAAAAGTAGATAGGTAGCCAAAACATCTGGATTATACAGGGAAGGGCAGCTTAGTCCCTGGGATGGGAAGTTCAGGGTAGAGAGTGATGTATACTGGCCATACTCTGGAATAGGTAGGGACTGAGGGATGCTGGGAGAACCTGGAGGCCAAGTTCTACTAAATAGGTTAAATAGTCACTTCAGCCACTTGTCCCAGGTTTGAAATTTAACACTTTTAGCCTGGCGCTGGTGGCGCACGCCTTTAATCCCAGCACTTGGGAGGCAGAGGCAGGCAGATTTCTGAGTTCGAGGCCAGCCTGGTCTACAAAGTGAGCTCCAGGACGGCCAGGGCTACACAGAGAAACCCTGTCTCAAAAAGACCTAAAAAAAAAAAAAAAAAAAATAAAAAAAAAAAAAAAAAGAATAAAAAAAAAAAAAGAAAGAGAAAAAGAAGAAATTTAACACTTCCTCCTTGTCTAATCTTTGCTTTTGTTTCTAGTGTTTTGGGATGAAGCCTAAAGAAATAATAGCTTGTGTTTTAGTAGTCTTTTTTTTTTTTTCCCATCCTTGACACAGGATCTTATTAGGTAGCCCCAGGTGGTTTGAAATTCACTATGTAGACCAGGCTGGCCTCAAAGTTACATCAATTTATTTGTCTGAGCTTTCTGAGTCCTGGGATTAAAGGTGGCTAGCCTCCTTCATGCCTCCTGCTAGCTTTTAATGTGTCTGTGTCTTTATGTAGGTAGGGGGCAGTGTGTGTAGAGGCTAAGAAACAAGAAGGGGTAAAATAGGCTTGGGGTGCGTGGGGGAGGTAAACTGTATAAGATGTGAACATAGAAGGGTGAAGACTGGGGCAGGGTCAGGGGAGGATGCAGGAAGGGAGATAGACAGAAGGAGTGTGCTGGAGAAAGGTCGGCCCAAACTAAAGACAAAGTTTCTTTCTTTAGGAAGAAAACTTGCTACTTTGTAAGCTATCAACTACACGTTATAAACTAAGCACGGCAATGGGAGGAATGATAACTTATACTAAAAACTTATATGATTCTATAGTCAATCTTGCTCTAGGCCCATATTTATGTTGCTTGTTTTAGAGATGGGGTCTCCTGTAGGCCAGGTTGGCCTCAAACTGATGATAGCTGAGGATGAATTCTTGTTCTTTCCCCCAAGTGCTGAGATTCTAGGCATGGAGCTCCACCATGCCAGACTCTGACCTTTCCCGATATGTGTTTAATTTTATTAACATTTAATTTTATGTGTATATATAATTTTTAAAAAAATTATTGTTTTTTCAAGATAGGGTTTCTTTGTGTAGTCCTGGCTGTCCTGGAACTAACTCAGTAGGCTATGCTTACCTTGACCTCATGCAGAAACTCTGTTTCTGCCTCCAGAGTGCTGGGACTAAAGGTGTGCACCACCAAACCTGTTTATTTTATTTTTTAAAGAGTCTTTCTGCATAGCTCTGAGTATCTGGAAACTTCTTATATATATCAGGCTGGCCTTAAACTCAGAGTCAGAGATCCTCCTGCTTCTGCCTTCTAAGAGCTGGGATGAAAGGCAAGCCACACCTGGCTTATTTTACAGAGTCAAAAAAAAAAAAAAAAAGTCGGGCTACGTAGCTCTGACTGGCCTGGTTCCCATTATGTAGACCAGGGTGGCCTGGAACTCACAGCAATCCTTCTGCCTCAGACTTGGGATTACAGATTTGTGTTGATTAAATTTTCTAGAAAATTTGGAGGTAGTTTGTGTAGGGAAGAGGATTTGTTTTGACTCTAATCTCTAACCTTTTCCTTTTTGTTTTTTTGTTTTTTTGTTTTTTGAGACAGGGTTTCTCTGTATAGCTCTGGCTGTCCTGGAACTCACTCTGTAGACCATGCTGGCCTCGAACTCAGAAATCTGCCTGTCTCTGCCTCCCAAGTGCTGTGATTAAAGGCGTGGGCCACCACCGCCTGGCTCTAACCTTTTTCTATGAGATAGGAAACACCAAAGAGCAGAGAACTCACTGACCTAGCAAAATCGCATGTGGATCTAACCATTTTATAAACCTAACACTTTTGCTGCAAGCACCTATGACCAACCAGCAGAAATTTAAGTCGTTTTAGGAGATCAAGAGCTGGGCGTGGTGGTGCACACCTTTAATCCCAGTGCTAGGGAGTCATAGGCTGGTGGATCTCTGTGGTTGAGCTCTGGGGGCAGGAGAATTTAAATCTCAATGGAAGGAATGTGGGTGGCGGTGGGGTAAAAAAAGGAAGGAAAGATTCCACTGATTTCAAATCCCACTCCATGAAGCTGAAGGCTTGTCAATATTTGTTTTTACTTCTGTGACCCCGGGTCCTGCTGTGTAAGTCAGTTTGAGTTGGAACTGGAGATCTCTCCTACCTCAGCCTTCTGAGTGCCTGGAAACAGGTGTGTACTACCATGCTTAACTGACCCGTAATTCTTGAAAAGGGGGATTTAAAATAAGGGATTTTCACAGGGAAAAGTGGGTTGTTCAGAACAAGCGGCAGACTTGAGCTTGGAACCTATGGCTTCATGTGTGCCTGGCAATTTCTCTAACAAAGCCTGGCTCTGGGTGGCCCTATTATTCTTTGTTGTTATTTTAAGTTTTTTTTTTTTTGTTTTGTTTTGTTGTTGTTGTTTTTTTTTAAGACAAGGTTTTATTATGCAGCTCTGATTGTCCTGGAACTCTTTTTTTTTAAAAAAAAAAAATCTCTCTGCCTTGCCAACTTGAGTGTTGGGAGTAAAGGCGTGGGCCACTAGGTCCTGCTTCCTTGACCTTTGGTGCTTAAAGTTGAAACAGTTCTGCCGGCTGTGGGACGTGTGAGAGGCACATGAAATGATTTTTAATGAGAACCACGTGGTTTAAGGGTTTACTGTAGTTTCCCCGGCACCTGTGTATCGCAGGGCCACACTCACCCTGAACACCTGGGGTCTAATGGAAGCAAACAGATTCAAGGCAGTTGCTTCAGTCTGAGGAATCTCTCGACTGAAGGGCGGAATTTTGAAATCTGCACCTCAACACAGCCCATTCCCAGGCCTTTGTTATGCACACCATTGGGCTCTTTCAGCTACACTTTTTCCGCCGAGAAATGTGCTGCAACTAGTCCCCACCTCATAGAAGAAACTAAGACTAAGTAAATTTGCTAAGGTCACAGACCAACGCTTGAATGTGTTTGTTGCTTTTGATGTGCCTCTGACTTAACCCATTGGGCTGGAGCTTAGAGACAGAAAGCTAGGTTTAGCAAGTGGACCTCAAGAAAACAAAACAAAAAAAAATCCAACACCCAAACAAGCCCAACTCTCAATCAAATGGTTTTGTTCGCTCATTTTGGAAGCCCTGGGTTTGGGAGTTTGCAAAGTTGGGCTGATGAGCTAGTGGATCGTGTCAGGTGGAGCTGGGCACTAATTTCCATCACCAATTTCGAGGCCCAGCTGGAGCGATACACGCCCCCCGAGGTGATCCGGGGGCGGGGGCGGGCAGCAGGCCATCGAGCAGCCCGGCGCGCCACCGCCCGTTGGATTGGCTCGAGCCTCTCCCGCCAGGCCTGCCCAGCTCCCGCGCGCCGCTGGGCCCGCCCCCCGCCGCCATCTTGGTCGTGGAGGAGCGGGCTGCACGCGTGAGTAAATAAGCGCGAGCCGGGAGCGGACGGCTGCCCGGGGCGGAGAGCGGCGGAGCGGACTTCCCGCGTGGGGTGAGGAGGAGCGGGAGTCTCGGCCAGCGCCGCCTCTGCCCCCTCGCGGCCGTGCAGCCTGGGAAGCGGCGGCGGCGGCTGCGGCGGGAGCCGGGCGGGCGGACGGGCGGGAGGTCGGCCTGCGAGCGCGCGGCCCGGCGTGCAGGTGAGGGCGCCGCGCGGGCTGTGCCACCGGTCACTGGTGTCTTCCGGCCTCACTTCAGGGTGGCCGACATGACGGCCCCAGGTCGCAGCCCCCTGGAGCCGCTTCTGGAGACTTGGGAGGACCCCTCGGTGTCTCCCGGAGAGCAGACGGACGCCTACCTATCTCTGACCAGGTGAGGCGGGCCGGCAATGAGCCGAGGCGGGAACCGGGGCAGCGGGGGGAACCGGGCGGCCGCGGGCAGCTTGGGGCGCATCGGGCCATGCCTGCGGGGTGACGTTGCGGGGCGCGGCGGCGGCGGCGGCTGAGGGCTGCTTCGGGGAGGAGCGTTGTTGTCCCGGCCCGCAAACGGGAGCCTTTAAAGAAAAGTTTGAGCCGGAAAGGAGTTTGAAGAGCAGGGCTTCGCACTGCCAACCTCCGACGCCGTGGGAAAGTTGGCGGACCGGGATGACTGGATTTAGTTAGAGTCTTTGACACAGGCTCACTCCAGGGCTTCCCTCCCGGACTCGAACTCGTGATTCTGCCTAAGTGGTTGTGATTCCAGGTGTGCGAGCCCGCAAACCGGCCCCAGAATGGGCTTTAAGAAGCAGAGGCAGGAACCCCGTTTTTTGTTTTTTTGTTTTTCTTTATTTGAAATACTTTAGAAAGTTTCTAAATTTTGTCAGGTGACCGTAAAATAGAAAATATGACTAGGGAAAGGGATTCCCTTTTCTTTACTCAACCTAAAAAAAAAAAAATGTTGAGGCCAAAAAGATTTGAGGCAAGTTACCGCTTATATCTGGTGTAATTTACAATTCTTTTCTATGTATCTTGAACCATCTTTAAGGAAGAGGTTAATTTTCAAAGGTTTGAAAGTAATCTTTAAAAACTTAATACAACAGAGCAAAACAAAAAACCAGTTACAAGTCGATACTGGTGGTTCCAGAAGCCAGACGTGTTGGATGGCCCTGGAACTGGAGCTACAGGTGGTTGTGAGCCACTTGATAGGGTGCTGGGAATTGAACACCAGTCTTCAGCCAGAGCCTCCATGTGTTCTTACCATGGGTCATCTCTCCAACTATGAAAGTAATCCTTAAAATGATGACAGTAGGTGGGCAGTGGTGGTGCACGCCTTTAAGCCCCCACTTGGGAGGCAGAGGCAGGTGGATTTCTGAGTTCCAGGCCAGCCTGGTCTATAGAGTGAGTTCCAGGACAGCCAGGGCTACACAGAGAAACCCTGTCTCGAAAAACCAAAAAAAAAAAAATGATGATGACAGTAATTTTTTGGTTTATGCTTTCGACTAAGCTTATGTTCTATTTCCTTTAAAGTCGGATGACTGGAGAAGAAGGAAAAGAAGTCATTGCAGAAATCGAGAAAAATCTTCCTCGGCTTTTCACAGTTTTAAAGGTCTGTGCTTCTTAATGACTCCATATTGCCTCAGTCTGATCCCACTAGACTGAGCCCTTTGAAATCTTTACTTAGCCTTCCAAATCTGGGATTTCAGGAGCAACTCTTCTTTCTAATAAAATGGTTTTTCACTGTGGATGTAGCATTATCCAGTGCATTGTTAATGCACTGAATACAAAATACCATCAGTTATATTGATTCGACTATTATGTCAAATGATTTCATATGGTTCATCAGGTGCTCTCAGTTACCTCATATGTGTTCTTTCACTTCAGTTCATGTATGCACCACTAAGCTACATCTGCCCTACTTTGCAGGTTAGCAAATTGGTTCATTTGCCTAAAGTGTTCAGGGTTGTCAGTTCAAAGCTTGTCTCTTATATAAAAATAAAATCTGTTTGTGTTTTGGAAGTATAGTTCTGAGTAAGTTGTCCTAAAATGCCAACTATCTTGGTCTACTCTTTAGATAGACAGTACTCATATACATACATTTTTTTTTTGTTGTTGTTGGGGCAGAGGGATTTTTCCCAGATCGGGAACCAGGTAGCTTAGCTAAGGTGACAATCCTGCCTCTGCCTTCCAAGTATTGTGGTTATAGGCTGGCACTGACATCCCCACAGTACATGTTATTTATTTTTATTTAATTAATTTTTGCTAATTTTGCTTGTTTGGAACACTTTAAAAAATTACAGTTAACTTGTTTTCCTTGTTTAATGGTAATAGTTAATATCAGACTGAGTGTATTCTTAGTCTCATCTGACCACTTGGTGACTTCATAACCTGCCATCAACACCTTTTAATCTTGTTTTTAGAATGAAAAGATTGAACTGAATATCCCAACCTTATTGAAATTATTACTATTTTTTTTGACAGGGTCTCTAGTCCAGGCTTGCCTTGGACTTCTTATATAGCTGAGGATGACCTTGAACTTCTGATCCTCCTGCCTCCCAAGTGCTGGGATTACAGGCATGTGCCACCACTTTGCATTTATGCAGTGCTGGGGATTGAACCCAGGGCTTCATGCATGCTAGACAAGCACTGTACCAACCGAAGTAGATCTCCAGTCCCAAATTTCTTGAGCATTTTTTAAGACCGAGAAAAAGTGCCTGATGTATAGTATACTTGAGAATTGCTACATTGCAGCTTGCTTCCCTTTCCTAGTCTTAGAGGAAGAAGGCATCAGTCCATTCTAAAGCTAGGGTGTCAGTTTTGCATTTGAGTCTTTGCTTATTCCTTGTAGAAGAACCATGTTGCCTGTTTGTTTCCTGTCTAATAATTTTAACATTTTTTTAATCTCTTGGCCTTTGTTTTTGCATGGGAGATGTCATTTGTCTTTTCTTAAAAATGTTCTTTCAGTTGATTTTTTTTGGCTTATTTTTTTATGTGTATGGGTATTTACCTGCATGTATGTCTGTGTGCCACATGTGTGCAGTGACCCCAGAAACCAGAAGAGGGTGTCAGAACCGTAGAAATTGGAGGTAGACAGGTTGTGAGCTGCCATGTGTGCACTGGGAACCAAATGTAGCCAGAGTAACTACTGTTATCTTTCCAGTCCCTTTCAGTTGATCGTTTTCTAGTTTCCTCCTCCTTTGTCACGCTTCCCTATCTTTTTTCACTTATTCCCAAAACATTGGGTGATTGGATTAAAATGTAATGAGTTTGGGTTGCAGCTGGCTTTAACTCTAGAAACTCTCTGCTGTCAATGTATTTTGTTTTGTAGGCTCACATTTCCAGTCAGAACTCAGACCTGAGTAGTGCTGCTCTACAGGCTTTGGGATTTTGTTTATATAATCCCAGAATCACCTCAAGATTTTCAGGTAGGTAAAATGATTAGTGCTATTAATATCTGTTGACTTTATAGTTTTAATATAGTTAAGGTACTGTTATCTGTGGATAAATATCACTCCTCCCTCAAGACATTAATTTGGAGCAAGTGCACCTAAACTGAAGTGCAAGAGTCATATCTACCATGTAGGTTCTGGGGACTGAATTTTCTAGGCTAGATGGCAAGGGCCTTTACTGGCACAATCTTTTTAGTAGAACATAGTAAATTGGAAGTTAATATCTGTTTGCTGTCTGACTTAGGATTGATGTGGCAATCATGCCCTTTAAGGTACTTATTAAGATGAAGAGTTCTTATATAATAGTAATAAATGTTACTCTGGAAATGGTAATAAAGTATAGTAGTGCTATTGTTCTGCAGTTGGTAGTTTGCAATTATAAAAGAAACCTACAAGATCACTATTAGAGGAACTGAGGGGTAAGCAATAAGGATCTCATAAGTTGTTATTATTTCCTTCTCTCAGTAGAGTTGCAGTTTTTTCTTTTGTGTAAGTCTCCTTAGCATCCTAAGATGACAATAGTTAATTGAGTTGTGTAAGATTAAAAAAAAAAGGTTAGCCGTCTGCTACTGTATATTTCCTCTGGTCAGGATTGTTTATCTTTGCAAGAAGTGATACTGATCAGCATCTCTGTAGGTTTCGTAATCATCTAATCATCTGCACTTTCTGAACATCCACATCTGTCTTTGTTACTTTTATTTTACTTTTGTAGTTGAGATTTTAAAGATTTTAACTATGCTACATAAATGAAATTAAAATGCTTGTTTTTCAGAGGCAAATATTCAAGAACTGCTTTTAACCTTGAATCGTACCATTAAGAGTTCAGACAAAAATGTGTGTACCAGGGCACTGTGGGTAATATCCAAACAGACGTTTCCTGCTGAACTTGTTGGCAAAATGGTGAGTGTTGTTTTGGGACATCTGAATTATATGCCCAAAAGACAGGTGTGACTCATCTGATTTGTATGTGTTTTTGTCATTTAGGTATCCAGTATTATTGATTCATTGGAAGGGATACTAAGTAAAGGAGAGATACATTCTGCTGTTGTTGATTTTGAGGCATTAAATGTTATTATAAGGTATGCAGTTGGTTCTTATATAAATTAGAATAATCAAGCGTTGGAATTTTGGGGTTCATATATTTGATGATGTGATAGATGTTAAGCAATGGGGCTGGCATTTGCTGCTAAGACTGATAACCTGAGTTGAATTCCTAAAGTCCATGTGAAAGGAGAGACCCTATTCTCTGACCTAAATATCATGAGTGTGTGTAGACAGTCACACTCGTACACATACATGCACACACATAAAAGTTTAAAACAATAATGTTTAAAAAAGTTGAAGAGATGGCTCAGCAGTTAGAGCACTGACTGCTCTTTCAGAGGACCTGAGTTCAGTTCCCAGCAACCAAATGGTAGCTCTCAACCATCTATAATGGGATCTGATGCCCTCTTCTGGTGTGTCTGAAGACAGCAACAGTGTACTCATACATAAAATAAATTTTAAAAAAATTGATTATCCTTTAGACCAAGTTAAACAAGCGAAAGGTAACAAGGTGGAAAACTATCTGTGAGTTGGTTCTAAAAATTGTAGGTTAAGGCTTTCAAAATAAAATGTACTCCTAAGTGAGCCTAGGCAGGAACATCTTTGTACCTTAGTCATAGACATGCTGACAGTACAATTTTGCTTAGTTTTAGTTTTCAAAGGTTTCTTGCAGTTGTCCAACTATTTAACTGGATTCTAATGCTGTGACTGACTTGATTTCTCATATAGTTCTCAAATAGTTGGGTCATGTTACGCATATTTCTGTGTGATGTTCATTTTCCTGATAATTGGAGACTAAATCTCATCAAATTGCCTAAGGTTGGACATGGCCCACCGTGGACGTGAAATAGGCCTTTGACCCTTGTGATTGTAGCCTCTTGAACAGTTGGATTTATAGCTAAGCCTAGCCTGCCCTAACTTCTTGATAATTTAGCTTGACCTCATCTTTTAAGTTTAATTTAGTCATTGGTTTCTTCATTGTAGGCTAATTGAACAAACCCCAATTCAAATGGGAGAAGAGTCTGTGAGGTGGGCCAAATTGGTTATACCATTAGTAGTTCACTCAGCACAAAAAGTACATCTGCGGGGAGCCACTGCTCTAGAGATGGGGATGCCATTGCTGCTTCAGAAACAACAAGAAATAGCCCTGATTACAGAGCACCTTATGACTACTGTAAGTATTTCCTTTCTTTTGTATGTGGTATGAAATAAATGATGGAGTGGCTGGTGGGGCCCATGTTACTGGGTCCTCCTGACAAATCATGCTATGTGACAGACTGGGTATAGTAAGGGAGTTTTATTTGGGGGAAGGGAGGGGAGCGAGGACCTGGAGAAGAGGTAGAGGCAGACAGATAGGAGTAAGAGCTAGGAGGGTAGAAAGGTAGAGAGAGAGAGGAGGACCATCCAGGAACACTGGGAACAGAGAAAGGGGGAAGAGGGGAGGGATGGGGGGTGGTTAAGGGAGCTAGGGAGTGAGCACGAGCAGTCCTTTTTTAATGTGCTCCAATACCTGGAGGTGGCAGCAGGTTGCCAGGACGGTGGGAGGAGCCTAGTAGAATCATCTCTAAGTTAACAGACTTTGCTGAGTTCTACATTTAGGAATTTCTACCTTGAGCTTAAAATTCAGTCTAAATTTATCTATATAGCTACACCTCTGAGGAGTTGTGTTTTGAATCAGAACACAGATTTGGACTGGATGTAGCTCTGTGGTTGAGTTAGTTTAGCATGCACAAAGCCTTGGGCCCAACCTTGGGCATCACGAAAAAATGCAGAAAAGGATTGTTAGTTTAATCAAATTACTCATATAATACATGAATTGAAACATTTTTTGCTACAGTTTAGATATTTTATCCCTTCTCTAATGAGTGAATAAAGAGGGCTTATATTCTGAAAAAGGAAGAGTTATGTTGAATTCATTTTCTCAGCAGACACACACTTAATGCTTATAAATTCATGTAATGCAGTTTCCTAGTTACTGTTTCAGGTCTTAAAAAAGTTTACCAACTTGTATTCTTGGCAATATTTAATGGACAATCGGTTTTTGGTTTTGTTGTTGTTTTCGCATGAATTGTTCTTAGAATACTATTGGCTACTGTGTAAACTTGCCAGGTTTATATATGAGGCATATATATAGTATGAAGAAAAGTGTGACCTGAATTGATGGGCACCTGGATGGTCAGTTGGGCATTAAACTTACTGGTAGAACTAGGTGCTTTCTTTTTACTTTTTTGCTTTCTTCAGAGGATGTATACTCTCATTGTGGAAAAGGTTATTTGGCTCAAAAAATTAATGAATGAAAAGTTCTTAAGTGGATGTTTTGCCTTTTAAAGTATTTGATAAATGTTTAATTTTGTTCACAGAAATTAATCTCAGAACTCCAAAAGCTATTTACGAATAAAAATGAGACTTATGTGTTAAAACTATGGCCTTTGTTTGTCAAACTTCTTGGAAAGGTAAGTGAATTACCTTGAAATTCTTGAATTATTTTGGAATGGATAGTGAATTAGTTGGTATTTTCATAATTTGAACATGCCAGAATTTTTACTTTTTAGTGTGTCTCTCACAAGCTTCTGTGGAACTCACCACTTAGCACATAGCTTAAGGCACACCCCTGCAATTTTCATCAATCCTCCTATATCAGCCTACCAAATTCTGGGATTGTAGATGTGAACCACTACGCCCAGTTTATGTGTATGCATGCTTGCGTGCTCATATGCACATACATGCATGTGGAGGCCAGAAGTCAACGTCAAGTGTTGCTCATTAGGTGCCATCTGCTCTTTCATTTCTTTTTACATTTATTTGTATGGCTGTGAGATATGATAGCCATCAGGACTGCTTGGTGTGGGGGTTGGTTTGCTTACTCTTCCACTGTGGGGTTCCCAGCAATTGAACCCAGGTTGCCAGATCCACCTGTCTTCTGTGCTGGGATTAAAGCATCTGCCACTGTCTGTCCAGCTTTGACCTTCTTTGAGGCAGGATTCTCACATTCCTGTGCATTCACTGAGTAGGCAGCGGTTGCTATGTTTCTGGCACTGGGATCACAGTGCTTGCCTCTATTTCCATCCTTAAAAATATATATGTGTGTTTATTTTAAAAATTTTAAAGTGTGCACAGGGGTTAAGGCAACTTTGTGGAGTTTTTTTCAACTACCACTGGAGATCAAATCCAGGTTTATAGGCTTTTTTGGGGGGAAGGGGAGTTGTGTTTGTTTTTGTTTGTTTGTTTGTTCATTTAGTATAGAGTTTCTCTGTAACAGCCCTGGCTGTCCTGGAACTCCCTCTGTAGACAAGGCTAACTTTGAACTCACAAAGATCTGCCTGTCTTTGCCTCCTGAGTTCTGGGATTAAAGGGGTGGGGTACACAGTAATTGCTCAGCCATGTTTTAGACCTTCTGTATGGCTAAGCAAAAGCATTTGTACTCCTGAGCCATATCACTGGCACTTTTGCCTAGTTTGGTTTTTTTTTTTTTGTTGTTGTTGTTATTTTTGGTTTTTTGAGACAGGGTCTCTCTGTGTAGCCCTGGCTGTCCTGGAAGTTACTCTATAGACCAGGCTGGCCTGGAACTCAGAAATTTGCCTGCCTCTGCCTCCCGAGTGCTGGGATTAAAGGCATGCGCCACCACTGCCTGGCAAGCTTGTTTTGAGACATAGCCTTACTATGTAATCCTGAGTTGAATGTAGGGCAGACTGACTTTGAAGGCCAGTTTTTTGCCTCTTACATGCTTATGTTTTGAACTGGTTTCTGAGGATTGGTTGAACTTGGGTCCTTAATGAATAGCAAGTACTTTATTGAACAAGTTATCTCTTTTCCTAGACCCTTAGCTTTTTTAACTTGCTTAATATATATTTATTACTCCTGCTATAGATTTTTATTTGTAAGTAATGTGACTTTTGTTTACTGGTTAGATTTTGAATTTGCAAGAACATATAGTAAGTGAATAAATAACCTTATGATGCCTTTTCTCCTTTCTTAGGCCTTGCACCGAAGTGGGAGTTTCATCAACTCTTTGTTACAGCTGGAAGAACTGGGCTTCCGTAGTGGAACACCCATGATTAAAAAAATAGCTTTCATTGCTTGGAAAAGCTTAATAGATAATTTTGCTTTAAACCCAGGTATCTAAAAAGTCTTAAGTCCTTTCTTTTGGCATTTATTTTTGTAAATTTAATTGTGTCTGCATGCTGGGTGTGGTGCGTTTGATGAAGGAAAATGTGCTGTGCTAAGAAGGATATTGGATACTTTGTGGAGTCCATTTCTTTTGCCATTATTGCATGGGTTCTGGGAATCAAACTTAACATCAGCAGAATTGTACAGCAAGCCTGAGACATCTTGCTGGTCATGTTTTACTTTTTTGAAGCAGGTTCTAAGAATGTAGGTGAGATTGGTGTTGAACTAACTAGGTAGCCCAAACTAATCAATTTTTTTTAAATATTTATTTTACTTATTTATTTAATTAATATATATGAATACACTGTAGCTGTCTTCAGAGGCACCAGAAGAGGGCATCAGATCCCATTACAGATGGTTGTGAGCCACCATGTGGTTGCTGGGATTTGAACTCAGGACCTTCGGAAGAGCAGTCAGTGCTCTTACCTGTTGAGCCATCTCACTAGCCCTCAAATTTTTAATTTAGCATTGGAATCATTTACTGTTCTGATTTTTTTGGGGGGCTTTATATTGAAATGTTGTTCTTAGTAACTTTACCTTAAGGGAATAGGAACAAATATATAAATAGATTTAAGAGACATTGAACATTGCTAATATATGACTTACCCTAAGTTATTTCAGAAGTTGAACAAAGTGAAAACCTATTTGTGGTGTTCTACCGAGTTAAATGTCATATGTGTCTCTTTAAAGTCACTACAGTAGGTCTGATTTTATGACTACTTTGGAAAACCTGATTTATCAGGAGGAATACAAACAATAATTGAAAAGAAACAGTGATAGCCATTGAATGAAGATATCAATAACTTAGTTTTCTCCCCATAGCTCTAGAAATGTGCTCCAAACTGGATTCCTTTAAACTTATAATGCTCAGGTGGGGTATTTGACATGTATATATGAAAATAGCCAAAAACATCAATATAGATATTTAACAGGCTAAGTTAAGTCTTATAGATTAGAGATGGTGCACTCCTAATCCCAGTTCTCAGGAGGTAGAATCGGTGGGTCTCTGTAAGTTTGAGGCCAGCCTGATCTACATAGTGAGCTCTAAGATCTACAAAAAACCCAGCTAGGAGAGATAGTTTAGATAGTTTAATATCCTAGGTTTGATTGGTAGTGTATGTTTGTATCTTTGTTGCATAACATCTAGATAACATCTTGATAAAGGAGACATACACCATTAAATACTGTCTTTAATGATGTCTCAGTCTTTCTGAAGTATTGTGATATGATGTGTGAGCAAAAGATTGTATCTTAGTTTTCTGTACCCAAGTCAATGAACACATCTAGTAAAAATATTTTTTAAAGAATTGGCTTTGAGGAGCTGGAGAGAGATGGGTTAGTGCTTAAGAGTGCTTACTGCTATTCCTGAAGACACACCCATATTGGAACGCTTTACAGCTGCTTGCATAATTCCAGCTCCAGGGTGTCTGACACCCTCTTCTGGGCTCCAAAGGCCCCTGCACATGGCATGTACTCCCCCAAACATACACACATACATGTAAAAATGAAAGCAAATTTCAAGAATTAGCAAGTAAACAAAACAACAGGACAAACACACATTAAGTTTCACTTTTGTGTTGAAGTCTGGCAGTCATTAAAGTAGGGGGCAAGGCTGACTAAATGTGTAGCTTTCTAAAAAAATTAGATGGCACTAGTGGTAATGGTGCTCATGTACGTATGTATGTTTGTTTTTTAGGACAGGGTTTATTTGTGTATCCCTGGCTGTCCTGGAACTCTGTAGACCAGGCTGGTCTCGAACCCACAGAGATCCACTTGCTTCTTCCTCAGATTAAAGGTGTGGGTCACCACTGCCTGGTCATTATTAGTTGATTTTTAAAATAGCCTTTGCTGCTGGGCGGGGTGGCGCATGCCTTTATTCCCAGCACTTGGGAGGCAGAGGAAGGCGGATTCAAGGCCAGTCTGGTCTACAGAGTGAGTTCCAGGACAGCCAGAACTATACAGAGAAAACAAAAGAAAAAGATTTTTGCCTCAAAACAACAAAAGAAATAGAGGCTGTCCTGGAACTTACTCTGTAGACCAGGCTGGCCTGGAACTCAGAAATCTGCCTGCCTCTGTTAAGGCAAAATCTTAAGTTGACCATGTTGTTGATTCTCCTGTCCCTCTGTCCTGCAGGGCATGAGCCACTATGGTTCTTTGTCTCTTTTCTTTTAGGAAATTAGAACATCCTTGGCTTGAATCCACTAAATGCAATAGCATCCCTTCAGTTTTAACAACCTGAAACATTTGCCACATGTCCACATTTTTGATGGGAATAGCTACCCTGTTATGTTACACTGTATCTGATACTACAGTTCCTGTTCTGGTTTTGGCCTCCTTGTACTGGAGTTTCTCAAAGCGAGAAGTTTATTTTGACCTTTTTTGCTATGGTAGTCTTTAACTTGTGTTCATATTTTCTTTTAAGATATACTTTGTAGTGCAAAAAGACTGAAGTTGTTAATGCAACCTTTGAGTTCCATCCATGTGAGAACAGAAACTTTAGCATTAACAAAACTAGAAGTCTGGTGGTATTTACTGATAAGACTTGGACCTCAGCTCCCTGCCAATTTTGAACAGGTAATATAATTATTATCTATTAACTTAAACATTCATGTTGCTTTTTGTTTGTGATAGTCTTACTATGTACCCCTACCTGGCCTGGAACTCCCTCTGTATATTCCACTGGACTCAAATTCATATATACCTCTGCTTCCTGAGTGCTGAAAATAGGGGTATTCACCACCATACCTGGCATATGTCCTTAAATTTTTACCAATCTAATCTCAGAGGGTTTTTTTTTTTGTTTGGTCATTTTATATCAGTATTGTGAATGTCTTTTATACTATAAGAACTTAAGTGTGTTTCAGAATCCTCTCCAGTGGCCTAAAATAGGGTATCATCTATAAACCTCTACTCATCAAATGCCAACATACCTATTAGTTTAGAGCAGTTATTTTTTATTTAAAAATTTATCTCATTTTTTATGTTTTTGGGTGTTTTGCCTGTATGTGTGCCTGTGTACTGCTTCTGTGCCTGCCAGAGCTGGCCAGAAGAGTGGATCCCTGGGACTGGGATGCTGGTTGTGAGGTGCTATGTGGGCACTGGGAATCAAATCCTGGTCCTTTGGAAGAGTAGTCAGTGCCCTGACTGCTGAGCTATCTCTCCCCAGATATACTTTATGAAATGAATTTAGTGTTTAGCAGTCAGTTAATTAACATAAATGTGCTATTCCATAAGGTTAGTAGAAATAAGATTCTTTTTTTTCCTCCTTAGTGTTTAGCAGTCAGTTAATTAACATTAATGTGCTATTCCATAAGGTTAGTAGAAATAAGATTCTTTTTTTTCCTCCTTGTTCTAGATGACATAGTTATAAGCAGTCATTTAAAATATATACTGACACTAAACACCAAACAGATTAAATTATCTGAACCAAGCCTATTTTTGCAATTTTTTGGTTCCTAATAAAAGAAAACATTAAACGATAAATTTTACTTGTATATCTGTAGTGACTTACTTTTTTGGAAGGTGTATTTGTACTAGATAGAGCCCTTGCTCCCTAATGGTGCCCTTTCATTAAGGCAGGTTCCTACAGTTTAAAATAGATTGGCCTTGAACTTGAGGCTGTTTTTCTCTTTGTTCTCTTGAGTTACTGGCATTATATGAGTGAGCTATGAGCTCCACCATATTGTTTAGGTTTTGTGTTTTTGAAGAGACTGCGTCTCATGTTCAGGGCTAGGACTTGCTTTGTAGCCAAGAATAGCCTTCTGATCCTCCTGCCTTCATCTCCTAAATGCTGGGATTATAGGTGTTTATAGCTTTAGAGTACCAGGGATCAAAACCAGAGCTTCACACATGCCAATTAAGCTACATCCTTAGCCATACTATTCTTGTTTGGAAGGCCTGGGGGACCCTGTGTATACTAGGGGTGGTACCAATGAGTTTTATCACTGGCCTTAGATCCTGAGTTTTAGATAGAAGCCTTCTAAAGTTTGATATAATTGAAAATTGACATTAAGGGATGGAGAGATGACTTATTGGTTAAGAGCACTGACTGCTCTTTCCTGAGTTCAATTCCTAGCAACCATATGGTGGCTCACAACCATCTGTAATGAGATCTGATGCCCTCTTCTGGTGTGTCTGAAGACAGCTACAGTATACTTACATATATAAATAAATAAATCTTTAAAAAAAACCTGACATTAAATAAACTATAATGAAATCCTCAAATTCTGCCAAATTAAGATCCTAAGAGTCTAATCTAGTTGTCTTAATTTATTAGTTGGAAGAGCATAGTGAATAGATGAGACTGGTAGTGGAAGATTTTAGAAGTAAGCTTTAAACTATCTTGATATGTTCTAATGTGACTTCACAAAAGCGATATATTGCTTAGTGGTGGTCAGTATGCTTAACTAGTGCCCCACCATGAGTTTATTTTTTGGTGTAGGTGTGGGTTGTGTTTGTTTCATTTGCATTTTCAAGACAAGTTCCTGGCTGGCCTTGAACTCAGAGATCTGTCTCTTTACCATGGGTTTTAATCTGTAATACCAAAGAAGAATTAAAAAACTTAAATCAGGTAGGCATCGTGGTACACACCTTTAATCCTAGCCTTTGGGAGGCAGAGGCAGGTGGGTCTTGGTGTTTGAGGCCAGCCTGGCCTACAAATTGAACTCCAGGGTAGCTGTGAGCCAGGACTACACAGAGGAACACAATCCCCAATTCACCTCCTCCTACCCCCCAACCCCCCTGCGAGCCAAACAAAAGAAGGGTTGGGGATTTAGCTATATTGACTGATGCTTGCTTAGCATGCCTGGTAGCCTAGAGTCAAACTTCAGAATCAGGAAAATGGGAATGTACTGGAGTGTAACCCTAGTACTGGAGAAGTAGAGGAAAAAATATGTTCAGTCATCTTGGCCATATGTTGAATTCAAGGACAGCCTGGGTGGCAGAAAACCCGATTAGGGGAAAAATGTACAGTAAATACAGGAGTAGCATGTGTAACTAACTGGGAATTTATTTGCCAAAACTAATGTATGCAGTTTTGTTTGAGAATTAGAACTAACCAAAACTCAGGCAAGCCAGGCAGTGGTGGCGCACGCCTTTAATCCCACCACTTGAGAGGCAGATTTCTGAGTTTGAGGCCAGCCTGGTCTACAGAGTGAGTTCCAGGACAATCAGGGCTATACAGAGAAACCCTGTCTCAAAAACAAAACAAAACAACAACAACAACAAAAAAACCTCAGGCAAATATAAGTGTAGAAAACTTGAACCTGTGTTTTAGTTTGTTTGCTTTTGTTTTTTGTTTGTTTTGTTTTGAGACCAAGTCTTGCTGTGTAGTCTTGGCTGGCTAGGAACTTGAGGAGATCCACCTACCTCTGCCTCCTGAATGCTAGTATTTAAAGACATATGCTTGTCCTTAGGAGGCTTCCATTTTAGTTTTTAATGCATGGAATAACCAATAGAATTTAATACAAGTTGAATACTTATTGAATAAAATACTTATGAGTATAAATGTTTCATATTTTTCTAGACCTTAGGAATCTTTTCTTCAAAAGAATTTTTTAGGTTTAATTATTTTTAAGAGTATAAGTGTTTTACCTGCTTATTATATCTATGTATCATATGCTTACCTGGTGCTCATGGAGGTCAGAAGAAGACATTGAGTCTCCTGGAATTAGATGGTTGTGAGCTATCATTAAGCTCAGGAAACTGAACCCATATCTGCAAGAATAACAAATGTTCCTAACTTCTGAGATCTTTCTACCTCCAGATCTTCCGATATTTGGATATAAGGAATAAGACTAAAGTTTAACCATAATTGTTTTATATATAGAATTGTACAAGGCAATTTTATTTTGCTACCTCTTCCATGAGACTGGTCGGTCATGTTTAGGATAAAAAAAAACTTCAAGCAGATCTTAGGGGCGGAGAGATTACTCAGTGGCTGAGAACACAGGCTGCTTTTCCAGAGGACCTGGGTTTAATTACCAGCACCCATGTGGCAGCTCATAACTGACTGTAACCCCAGTTCTAGGGGGCATCCTCACAATTAATATATAAAATAAAAATTATTAATTTTATTATTATTATTAAATTATTTAAAAGAAAACTTATCAGGTCTTAAATTTTTAAGTTGGCTTGCTCTGTGTCTGGAGAAGTTGCTTCTGAATAAGAATACATATCTTGTAAAGCTTTTCCAAACTTAACAATGAAATTATGTCTGGTTTGCTTTTTCATCTGTTAGGTTTGTGTGCCACTGATTCAGAGTACAATAAGTGTTGATAGTATTGCTTCACCTCAAGGCAGTTCATCTCGAGGGTCTGCTTCTCCTGGCTTAAGTCCACTGACTCCTGGACACAAAGGTGAGAGATTTTCTTTCTCTTTGGAAAAGTCTTTGAAGGAGATGAGACTAAGCAAAAAGGTGTCTTTTGTTGTTTTGAGACAGGGTATCTTTGTTAGGACTTGAGGTTAATCTTCATGTGGTAACCCTTTGCCTCTCAAGTCCTGGGATTAGAGGCCACGCTAATATATTCTAATATATTCTTATCTATATTGTCTTGGTTATTGATAACTTTTAACTAGATTATTGTTGGTGGTTGGGAAACAATTTTTTTTCCTTTTACCTTGCTTTGTCATTCGGTCTCATTATGTATGTAGCCTCGCTAGATTTTAATTTTTTCCTTTTTGTGGCAATACTTTACTGTGTAGCCCAAACTTGTTTGAATTCTTTGTTTTTGAGACATGGTCTCACTATGTAGTTCTGCTTAGTCTAGAACCCACTAGGTTGACCACACTGGCCTTGAACTGACATGAATCCTGCCTCCAAATGCTGGGATTGGAAATGGGTACAACCAAGCCCAGCTTTTTTTATGCTACAGTGCTTGTATGGAAAAAAACAGGTCTTAAAGTTTTACATTTAAACAAATTGCAGCTCTGCATTGGGAAGCAATTATTTGCTATTTATTTTAGTCGTTTTCAGCTTACAGTTTCTGTTCCAGTACAGAGAAGCTTGGTATTACTTTCAAGGTTTGTATTAATGCTTGAGAAATTTAACATCATGGTGTTTTTGGGGGGGGGGTGGTTTTTTTATGACAGGGTTTCTCCATGGCCCCTGGCTGTCCTGGAACTCACTCTGTAGACCAGGCTGGCCTTAAACTCAGAAATCTGCTTGCCTCTGCCTCCCAAGTGCTGGGATTAAAGGCATGAACCACCACTACCAGGCTATATCATGTTTTTAAAAGTATAGTGTCTTGAAAGAAAGTAAAACTTGAATAATTTGGTCTTTTTTTTTCTTAAAGGTGCTTCTCCTTATGGAACTCCTCGTGTGAACCCGAGTTCAAATATAGGTGGAATGGCTACAATCCCTTCTATTCAACTTTTGGGACTGGAAATGATGCTTCATTTTTTATTGGGTCCAGAAGTCTTGAGTTTTGCCAAGGAACACAAGATTGTATTGAGTTTAGGTATTTGATTTTGAAATAATTTCATGTGTTTGAAACATTCCAAAACATAACTGTTGGATGGAGGAGAGGCCACAGTTTCTCAACATTTTACTAATCATAATATTCTTGTATTTGAAATGAGTGTAATTTTTTCTTTTTTCCTTTTTTTTGTTGTTTTGTTTTGAGGCAGGGTTTTTCTGTAAAACAGCCCTTGCTAGCCTGAAACAGGAAGAGATCCACCTGCCTCTGCCTCCCACGTGCTGGGATTAAAGGCCTGAGTCATTACGACCGGCTGAGTTTCAGTCTTTTAAGGAAAAATATTTTTAGACATTTAAGAATTTTTTGGGGAATGAGAAATTTGCTTTATAAATGTGACTATTTGCCTTTTGATTTTAGAACCACTGGAACACCCGCTAATCAGCAGCCCTTCTTTCTTTTCCAAGTATGCGCATATACTTATCACTGCTGTGCATGATAGCTTTGTCGCAGTTGGAAGAGATGCCTCAGGTAAGTTTAATCTTGTGTGCTTGTGCATGCATGTGGTCATGCATGTGCCACAGCACATGTGGGTGTCAGAGGACAACTTTTTGGGATTCAAGTTCTCTACCATGTACATCTTCAAGTTGAATTTAGACTGTCAGGATTGGAAGCAGGTACCTTTACCCACTGAGTCATCTTAGCAGCCACCAAAAGTGTGCTTTAAAGGAGATTAAATTGCAAATACTTGTTTGCGGTTTACTCATTGGCCAGATTGTGCACCAGAAATTTTTTTTTTTTGATGTAACTTGTATTAAACCATTAAAAATGGGGAAATTGGAGTGGCTGACAGAATGGGGGAGGCAGAGACAGGCCAATGTCTATGATAATTGATGCCTGTGTTGTCTATGTAGCACATTCCAGGCATGTTAAAGCTACCTAGGAAAAGAAAGAAGGTAGTTGTACAAAGAGATAAATAATAAATAAAGATTTATAAGTGACTAATATAGAGCTCTGACTCAAGCCTAGCCTTTACAAAGTCTTCAGTCTTTGCATTTAAATTTGTATTCAGGGCCCAACAAAAGAAATGTAAAGCCTTGTATGATGGCTTACCTTTGTAAGGTTAGGAGGATTGAAGCAACCCTGGACAGCAGAGTGAGACCTTGTTTTCAAAGTAGACACGAGTAAGGTAGCAAACCACTCCAGCACTGCAGAAGCTGAGGCATGGGTCATTGATTTGAGGTTGACCTGATTTCCAGATCTAGAGCTTATCACCCAAAAATAAGTAGATAAAACCTCCTTAGCTGCTTGGGAAATGAAATATATTTTGTCCCATTATACATGTATGTGTGCATTTATGCATTGTCATGCCATACGTGGAGGACAGAGGACAATTTTTAGAACTTGGTTCTCTCCACTTTGTGGGGGTCTCAGGATTGAACTCTTGCTTATCAGACCTGGCAGTAAGTGTCTGAGGCCATTTCGTTGGCTCTTTTTATTTGTTTTGTAATAAATAAAAGGGTAGGTGTGGGTGTTGGTGTGGGTCGGGGGAGCGGTGGAGTCTAGACTTGGGGAAACTTGCACCTTTTGGAGAAAGCACCTTGGTCTATGTAGCTCTGCTGGCTTGGAATGTCCAGTAGTTCTCTTGTCCTTGCTTCTTAAGTGCAGGGAATAGAAATATCACCAAGCATGGCTATGGTGTCTTTCTAAATCATTGCTTTTCTTTCTGCATAAGTGCGTATACAGTATTAACAGGTTAAAAAAAAAATCCTACAGAAGGAAAAAGAGAAAAGTAGGAAAAGTAGAAGCATTTCTTCTTTGTTATATGGTTGGCCTGCTGTTAGCATGTTGTAGTCCTTAAAAAGTTTAATTTCTTTAAAGAAAGATTGAAATGGTAGTTTTATAAATAGTATAAGGAAGTAATATTCAAATTAGTTTTCAGTTTGCTGTTTCTTTAGTGTGAGGAACTGGAGAAAAGTTTTGATTTTTATGAGTTATGTGTATGATTATTGTCTGAATGTATGTATGTGTACTCAAGGAGGTTATAAGAGGCCAACATGTTCCTTGGAACTGGAGTTAAAGATCAGGTACTAGGAACTGAACCCAAGCCAATCTCTTTCCTTGACAGATGCAGTAGTCAGTGCTATCTGGAAGGAGCTAATTGGTTTGGTGAAGTCAGTAACTGAATCAGGTAAGTATTATCCATGTTCTATGACCTTCACACAGCACAAGTTCAGTGCTTTGATAGCCAGTGCTATCCTTGTTTTGTTGTACTATTGGGATCAGAATTAGGTTTTTTAAAACAAAGTGTTTACTTAACAGGGATTGTTGCTTTGTAAACAATTTTAATAGCTCTCTAGTAGATAATGCCTAAAAAACATGTTTAGAATTATATCCTTTCTTTTATTCTCTAATAGGAAACAGAAAAGAAAGATCAGGTTCTGAAGTTTTGACCCTCCTACTAAAATCTTTGGAAAACATAGTGAAGTCAGAAGTATTTCCTGTATCAAAAACACTGGTAAATAATGTTTGTAAATCACCTCAAAGTCTAAGTTTGAAGTTCAGTTTATATTGATACTTTTCAGATGAGATTTGGCACAGGCCTTTTGACTTAACAGTTTAAGTTCCATTCAAATGTCATTTGAAATCTACACAGTAAACAGTTGTAGCAGCAGCAGCTATAGGCACTGCAGTGTGGTTAAAGGGATCATCAACCTTTCATGAAAATGGAATGAAGGACATGCAACTTGAGTTAAACATTCTAATGTCGAAAGTGCAAGGTAACAATAGCATACTATCACTGACGTGTTAAATGAAAGACTTATTTAAGTAGTAGGAATGGAAAAAATAAATCTATGTAATTTTTATAATATATTGAACAAGTAATATTCTTAAATTCTGAGTCTTACTTGCCTTTTCAGACTGACATTTAAATAACACTGCTGAGTAGTATAGTAGGTAGTATCAAGGGTTGTGGAGGAGATTAAGTTGAATCTTTGTCCAACGAAGAGAATTTGGGTGATTAATTGCTTTCATCAGTTTAATTATTAATTAAAGTGATTAATTGCTTTCATCAGTTCTGAACTTGGGTTTGTAAAGACATTTGCAGTTGGTTTAAATAGTTGGTTTAAATGAATTTATGCTTGCAGAGCATTTTGGACAAGGCTCAAATAAATGCTGTTAACTTCAGAGTATTTCCAAAACAACTGGTTTGCTTTTACTAAGAACTATTATGACACTTTAACATGGTGTGTAGTTGACATTACTACAAGCATAGGAAGACGTTTTGGAGAACAGTTAATGGAGGCTCAAACCTCTCTGGATTTGTAACCTGTGAGTCAATTTGTAGTTAACAAGCTATTGAAATATTTGCTTCTAGGCCTTTTATAGTAAATATGTAATTGCAGAATTTCTCATAACAGTGTAAAAAAAACTGTGAAGGTTCATTTTTAGAAGAATGGTTACATTATGTATATGTGCCCATAGAGCTTTCTTCTCTTTAAAAACTGGTAATAAGGTAGAAGTCTGTTTTCTATATTTTTGAACTTTTAAAATAATGTGAATATGTACATAGTAACCTAAATGTTCTGTAGTGAATCATAAGTGATGGTTACTTCTAAGAAATTGCCAAAAATATAGATGACATTGTAAGATTTTTACTGTGTAACAAGTTTTCAGGTTTTTATGGCTAACTACTGTAAAATCTTTCTTTCTTAGGTTCTCATGGAAATTACGGTTAAAGGACTTCCTCAGAAAGTACTAGGTTCACCAGCATATCAGGTTGCTAATATGGATATTCTTAATGCAAGTATCTTAAATGTAGTGTAGTGATATGATAAAGATTGGCAAAACAAAAAATTCTTTTAGATATCTTAAAAAAATACTTAACTGTAACTGGTTGATTAAGTTAAAACTTGTATGCAAAATAATAGATTGCTGTGAAAAATTAAAGGCAGCGCTATGCCAGTAAGTAGGTGAACAATTTTTTTCCTGCATTGAATAATAGATTCCAGAAAGAAAGTTTTCTGTTAGTATGGAATAATATTACTGGCTACTGCTAAAATATTTGAAAGCTTAATAATATTAGTTTGATACTGTGACAAATTCTAGGTGAGTGTGTTAGTTGTGTTTTGTTTGTAACAGCTGAAGCCTCAGCAGCTGTGATTTCTCACAGAAGGCCTATGATCCAGAGAGCATAGAGATATATTTGATATTTATTTATTTAAAATGTTTATTTACTATTCATTTTATTTTTACTTATGTCTTTGTGTGTGAGTGCAGTACTTGGAGAGACCAAGAGAAGGATCATTCTCCTAGAGCTAGAGTTAAATAGGAGTTTGTGAGCCACTTGATTTGGGTATGAGAACTGAAGCCTGGTCCTTTATAAGAACAGAACACTCTTAGCCACTGGACCATCTATTTAGTTTCCTTTTTTAAAAGACAAACCTAAGACCATCTGTAGTTGGCCTAACTCTGTGCTGTAGATCAATCAGGTTTGCTTCCAAGGTCTCAAACTCCTATCTCCCTGCCTCTGCTTCCTGTGTGCTATCACAGCTTGTTTGTTTTGTTTGTTTTAAAGCCAGAGTCTCACTATCCCACACTGGCTTTGAACTCAAGACTCTTGCTACCTCAACCTACTGTGTGTTCTGATTACAAGGGTGTACTACTGTGCTTGGCATTGTGTGTGTTGTTTAGAACTTGTCATCATACCCTAAATAATGCTAAAAAACAATAACTATTCATGCTAAAGTAAGTCATGTTGAGTGACTGCAGAAAACAAACAGTTCTTTTTACTGGGGATTGTAACTTTGTTTCCTTCCCTTTGCAGGGAACTCCAGCATTGTTCTTAATCCAGTTAATTTTTAACAACAATCTTTTAGAATGTGGTGTAGAAGATGAAAAGTAAGTCTGTACTTTGTTTTTTATTTTAAATCCAGTTGTGGTCTCTTAAGTCTCAGGATGGCCTGGGATTGCTTTGTAAAGAAACTGATAAGAATTCTCTTCTCTCCACTTTCTAACTTCTAGCAGAACAGATGTGTATTACTATGCTCTTTTTGTTTGTTTTTTGTTGTTTTTATTTGGACCATGCCTGTCTAGCCTGGCTGTGTACCAGCCAGGTGTACAGCCATGCCTGTCCTTGAACAAAGAGATCTACCTACCTCTCCTGGGATTAAAGCTTGTGTCACTAATCCTAGTCCCATTCCTGATTATGTGCGTTTTCATGAACAATGATTATATCCAATGAGATTCTTTTGTTTTTCTTTTTCCCTGAAGGCAGGCTTTCTCTGTAGCTCTGGCTGTCCTGGAACTCACTTTAGACCCGGCTGGCCTCTTAATTCAAAGATTTACCTGCTGACTCTGTCTAGTGAGTGCTGGGATTAGAGGCTTGTGCTATTGCTGCCCGGTGAATGAGATTCTTTTTATTGTATATCACAAGTTTGATTTTAAAGTTAACAAATTTTTTTCCTACTTAGAGATGTTTTCACTATATACAACCCAGGCTGGCCTTAAACTTGTGGCAGTTCTATCTCTACCTTCAGAGTGTTAGATTACAGATGAAATGGTCAATTGGACATTTGTGTTTTGTGATGTGGCTTTGAATCTCAGGCCAGTCTCACTCTAGAACTTTGTCAGAGTCCTAGGTGCTGGATTTACAGATGCTTGCTGCCAGGTTTTGTGCCACATATTTTTTAAAAAGATTTTATGTATATGAGTGTTTGGCCAGCCTGTATGTCTGTATCATGTGCATGCTTGGCGGCCAGAAGGAGGGTATCAAATCCTTTGGATTGATGAGTCATGGTTTGTGACAATGTAGGGCTTGGGAACTGAACCCAAATCCTCTGGAAGAACAAGTACTTTAAATCCTTGAGTTATAATTCCAGCTCTTGTGTCATAATAAAAAATTTTAGGTCATGTGGTATTAGCGGCTGGGGAGATAAATAATAAAACTGACTTAAAAATTCATCATTTCTTGCGTTAACCCATTAATTTTAGAGTTTTGTTAAGGATGAAATGCCATTCTGATACACATTGTTCATATTTTTTAGGTTTTTTCTCAATCTAGAAACACTTGTAGGCTGTGTGCTTTCTGGTCCGACATCACCACTGGCTTTTAGTGATTCTGTACTAACTGTGATTAGTCAGAATGCAGAGCAGTTGGCAAACAAGGAGCATCTCTGGAGAATGTGGAGTATGATAGTCACTCCACTGACTGATGTGATTCATCAGGTAGGACACATCTGCTATGACTCTCTCACCCTGGTCTGGACTAATATTTATTTATAAAGGATGCTATGTAGTTCAGGCTGGTCTTCTGTTTGCCACTGTCCTGCTTCTGCTCACTCATTGCTAGGAGGTAGTAGGCTTGTGTTACCATGCTAGTTCTAGTCCCCGTTTCCCTCTTTTGGAAAGAGCATAAATATGAATTTAAATAAAAAATAGGATCTTTTTTTTATGTACTTAGTGATTGATTAGTGTATTTTATTCTATTTTCCATAGTGATAGGAAGTAGTATAGAGCAAATAGTTCCTTACCCTTTAATAGTGCCAATAATACCTACCTTTCTTTATATGATAATGGTCTGTCAGTATCTTACTGTATAGCCTACACTGACCTCCCATTTCCTGTGAGTTTTTTTCTTCCCCATCCTTCCAGTACTTGGATCATTTGAATACTTTGGTTGTTCCCTATCTGGTACAGTTCAACATAACATGGTCTTTGTTTTGTTTTCCCTTGAAACAAAATCTTACTCTGTAGCCAGGCTGGCTTCATGTCCTAGTTTCCCAAAGTTGGTCTTCAACTTCAAAAGGTTGTGTGCTTCACACATCTGTACTGTTATTACTTTTAAAAAGCTTATATGCAGAGTCCAATCATAGGGCCTCATTTATCCTTCCCTTAAGAGTTGAGGATTTCTTAACATTTAAGTGTTTATAGGTTTAGAGTAAGTAGTAATAAGATATGGAACACAAGCTAATTTGTATGTTTTTGTTTTGGTATATTTTGTTTGCTTTTGGGACATAGTTCAAATTTCTGTGGGTATTCATTCTTTAGGTTGATGACAAGTAACTCATGAGATGAAAACTCCACAGATGAGTTGGCTTCTTAAGCTAGCTAGCTTTTCTAGTAGTGCTGTGGTGGTACATGCCTTTAGTCCCAGCACTTAGAAGGCAGAGGAAGGCAGATCTCTGAGTTTGAGGCCAGCCTGGTCTATAAGAGCAACCAGGGCCACACAGAGAAACCTGTCTCAAAAAAACAAAACGAAGGATCCTCACCTTGAATGGTGGTTGAGACCTTTTGTGAGTCTACTGGTCTGACTAATGTTTTAGGGATTATTTTAGGTTCTGTGTGTTTTGAGATGCCTACTTTTATAGCAGTGTTCCCCTAGAACTCATTGTAGCCCAGGTTGGCCTCTGATTCTTTGCAGCCCTACTTCAGCCTTCCAAATGCTATAATTGCTGGTGTAAATAAACTTTAATTTCTAGCTTAAGAGCTTATATCTCTCTTTCTTGGTTTGTTCCCTAAGGTTTCTGAGAACAGCAAAGTTTAGATGAACCAGTTGGTGCAAACAAGAGAATTAATTACAAGTTTTTGTTTGTATTTCGAGACAGGGTTTTTCTCTATAGCCTTGACTGTTCTGAAATCTGACCTGTAGGCCAGATTGGCCTAGAATTTGGAGATCTGCTTGTCTCTCCCTCCTGAATGCTGGGATTAAAGTACTATGTTGCCAGTGCACTTAACATAAAGTATAATAACTGGGCTGTACTTCTAGCTCTAATAATAAATAGGAATCTATGTTGTCAGAATTCTGAAGGCTTAGAAGTCTGTTTTTCTGTTTTGGAGCCTTCTGCTCAGGTAATAGTGGTAGCCAGCAATCCATAACCTTGAATTGTGTCCATATCTTTTCCAGCTGTCTTCTCATGGTAGTCAGAATGCTAAATGTTGGGTTTGAGATCACCATACTTGAGTATGACATCTTGGTTCTGCACAGGTGTTTATTTTCATTTCTGATATCTAGGTCTAGAAGTGTAACATCTCTAGAATATTCTTTGTTATATATGAATTATATTACCATGCAGGGTTAGAATTAGTAGTTTGTAATTAGTAATTAGTAATTTGTCTATATTTTTTGTTTCAGACCAATGAAGTGAATCAAGGTGATGCCTTGGAACATAATTTTAGTGCCATCTATGGTGCATTGACTTTACCAATAAACCATATTTTTTCAGCTCAGACATTTCCCATGGTAAGAACATGTAATGATTGTGTAATGATTTTGTACCTTTCTAGAAATACTGCCATTATATTTGGTTAGCACCAACCCTGATTTTTCTTGAATTTGTGTTTGTGGGGTGGACATAGAGAAGACTGGAATGAGGATATGGTTTTTGGCCTTCTTTGACTTTTGACCTATGGTAATTAATGGTGCTCTTCATGTAGAACATAGTAGAGAGTTGTAACAGGTCCCTCTGACAAATGAAGTGTGTCATTCTTTCACAGACTTAAGAGATGTGTGCATTCTGCTATATATTTGGTATGGTGTTAATTTGTCAATTTTTTTGTTGTTGTTATTAGGGAACCATGAAAACTTTACTTAAAACTTGGTCAGAATTGTATAGAACATTTACTCGCTGTGCTGCTTTGGTGGCAACAGCAGAAGAGAATTTGTGCTGTGAAGAACTTTCTTCTAAAATAATGTGCAGTTTGGAAGATGAAGCCCTTTCAGTGAGTCCCCCCCACCACCTTTTTTTAAAATTGGAGAGAGCATTAAAAAATTAACAGTTTATTGGAACTTCTGTATAAGAGAAGATAAGTCCAAGTCTTTTGTTTTGTTTTGTTTTTTTGTTTTTCGAGACAGGGTTTCTCCATATAGCCCTGGCTGTCCTGGAACTCACTTTGTAGACCAGGCCGGCCTCAAACTCAGAAATCCACCTGCCTCTGCCTCCCAAGTGCTGGGATTAAAGGCGTGCGCCACCACCACCAGCAAGTCCAAGTCTTTATTACCTTGGAGTGCTTCTTTCTCTTAATGCTAACCCTAGTCTAAGCTTTTCTTAACAATACCTTCCTTGTGCTACATATACAGCTTAGCTTTCATGTAGGTTAGTTGCCAATCATTGAGAAGCACATTGTTGAGTGCCTAATCTAACTAGGAAGTACTTAATGACCATGTATTTATAGCATAAACAGTAAAAATATTTATTGTGTGTCTTGACTACTTAGTACTGTGGCTGTAGTAAAATTTTCTGATTATCATACTTAAATTTCTTAGGATTTGCTATTCTTGGACAGGATCTCTCATATTATTATTGTAATGGTTGATTGCATCGACTTTTCACCATATAATATGAAATATCAGCCAAAAATCAAATGTAAGTATTGTCTTTACCTCTGTTAATATAGTATTTCATAGCTGAAATTTCAGGGAAAATGCTTACAGTCAGCTTTTCTTAGTTCACTTTATAAACTTACCAGATTATTTTGCTAATATCAATTAAGCAAATTTTCAATGTAGAGAAACATTGTAAGAATTGTCTACACATCTTTTGGTTAGATTCTCCAGTGACAGTTATGGCTGGGCGCACTCCTAAATTCTGGGAGTTGGCTTGGAGGTTCACCTCCATTCTAGGGCTAGGATGGGCAACATAGTGAGTGAATACCAGGTCAGCCTCTGTTACATAACCTGACTTGGTCATAAAGGAACAAAATCCCAAATTTATTTTTAGTATTTTTTCCCAAAAGTATAAGGTTTTTTTCTTTCGTGTGTGTGTGTGTGTGTGAGTGTGTGTGTGTTTCCTGTTTGAAAGCATGATAACAGACAAGTGATGGTTAGTCTAAACAGCTTGGAATGTTTCCTCAGTATTTGTCTTTAAGTTCTTTACAGATGAGGCACTTGGCCAGCATTTTTTTGTTTAGTCTTTCACTTGAGCTTGTTATACTTCCTCAAGGCTGGACTCAAATTTTTAGTTTTTTGGGTTTTTGTTTGTTTTGTTTTGTTTTTGTAATAGAAATACCACAGAACTAATGTAATGGTGGTAATTTATGCTGTTGGTTGGTTTATGTCAAATTTTCATTGTAATGTTAACTATTAAGTAATAAATGGTATATTGTGGCTACCATAAGAGACTGAATGTCTGCCCCCACCCCCCTTTGTTTTTGTTGTCTTTTTGCCTCAGATCCGAATAGCCCAGGCTGGCCTATAGCTTGTCTTCTATGTGAGACAGTCTCTACTGTAGATTGGCTTCTAATTATGTAGTAAAGGATGTCCTTTACTTCTGATTTTCCTGTCTGTACCTGCTGATTGTTGGGATTACAGGCATGGTGGTTTTATTTATGTTACTAGGGATGCAGCCCAGGGTTTTGTGCCTGGCAGGCAAGCACTGTACCAACCGAGCTATATATCCTTAGCTCATATATTCCTTGTTCTCAGGAAGCCTGACTTAGGATTTTATCATCACTTGTTAATGCAGCTTCCTTAATCAGTGATAATTTGTTTTTCACTTAAAACTGTCTTTTTGGAGATAGGATCTCACTTGTAGGCTAGGCATAGCTTGGAACTTTAGAGCTTGTGAAATTCTAAAATTTGTTGGTGACTCTTCTGAGATTAAAGTCATGATCGTGGCCTCCACTCACTCTGATTTCTGAAGTGATCACACTACTTTCACTTGATTACATTAAATTAGTCTATATTAGAAATCAGTTGAGTTCTTATGAGTTATATCATAAAATCCCTGTTTTAAGTTGTCATTCTCACAAAGCTTATCTCATAGTTGTTGAATAGAATTATATATCTGTGTGTCTTATTTATAGTGTATGTGAGTATAGGTTTCAAAGAAAGGTCCATGTCTGGTGTCTTTTATTAGTGGTTTTCAAACTGTGGGTTACCATACCATTGGCAAACCTCTGTCTCCAAAAATATTTGCATTACTTTCCATAGCAGCAAAATGACAGCTATACTGAAGTAACAATTAAAAATGTTTTCCACTACAACATGAGGAACTGTATGAAAGGTTCGGAGCATTCAGGAAGATTGAGAGCCATGACTCTTCTTTTTTTTTTTTTTTTTCCTTTTTTAGATTTGTTTATTGTATTTATTGGTGCACTGTAACTATCTTTAGACACACCAGAAGAGGGCACCAAATCCCATTACAGATATTACAGATGGTTGTGAGCCACCATGTGGTTGATGGGAATTAAACTCAGGACCTTTGGAAGAGCAGTCAGTGCTCTTAGCTGCTGAGCCATCTCTCCATGACTTGTTTCCTACTGCCTAGTTTTTTTGAGACAGGATTTCAGTAACCTTTGAGTTCACTGATTGTTTGGGCACCAAAGACCCCCACCCTCATATTCTTGTTCCTTTTCCCAGCATTGGGATTATGTAACATGTTCGGCCTCTCCTCCTTTTTTTTTCCCCTGTTTTGTAGATGCTGAGGATACAGACTTATGTCTTCATGCTTGTATAGTGAGCACTGAGCCATTAGTCTGTCCTAAATTCTTTTTTCCTTTGTACTTGGGTATACATCCCAGTGCCTATACTTGTTAAGAGTGCACCTTAGTATAGAGTGACATCTCACAATATTTTGACATTACCACTATTTATGAGTTTTGCAGAATATTCAGCCTTATCTTGTACTTTTCCTACAGACTGGAATTATTCTCCCTAGAAACAGTTTTTGTTTTGTTTTTGTTCTTTTGTCTGAGACTAGGATGTAAAAACCCAGAGTAGTTCATTGCTACTACGGTACATTGTTTCTGGGTCCCTTTACTGAGGACATGGATGTTATCTCTGATACCTGTTTTTGTGGATAAGCTTCAGGTTGCAGTCAGATTCTTGCATTTGTACCTACCCAGTTTAGAGAACTTTGTTGCTCTTAGCCTGCCTTTCCTTTCCTTCCTTCCTTCCTTCCTTCCTTCCTTCCTTCCTTCCTTCCTTCCTTCCTTCCTTCCTTCCCTGCCTGCCTGCCTGCCTGCCTGCCTGCCTGCCTACCTACCTGCCTACCTGCCTACCTACCTACTTACCTATTGATTGATGGATCAAATTTGGTCAGACAGCTTTTTGTTTTTGTGACAGTTTCCTGACATCCCTTATCACCTTAGCCATATCCTGGTACCTTAGGCTCAACATTTAGTATGAGATTTTCTCAGTAGCCAAAATTCTTTTATTTTAATGTATACTTAGATTGAAGAAACTGCTTCTAGATTAGATGATTGACATTTTTAAGTGGCTACCTTGATTTCAGTTCATAATGAGGCTAGTAAAGTATGAGTTAGACTATACCCTTTCCTTAAACCTGAGTTTTCCCAAGACTTGATTGTTTTACAGAAACAAGTAACTTTAAGGTTTATATGAAGTTTCAGTTAATAGCAAGAACATGTATATTTGGTTTAAATGCATTTATGTATATTATATATGCAAATATATACTTGATTTAAATTCAAAATATAAGTTAGAGACATCAAAGTACTTAAGTTTTTAATCAACTCAATTATGTCTTAGCACCACAGAGATCTTCAGATTGGTCCAGAAAGAAGAAGGAGCCCCTAGGGAAATTGGCTTCTTTATTTAAGCTAATTGTGAGAGTCATCGATTCTTTCCACACTCTAAGCCTCAAGGAAACATATTCTGATACACTACTTGCTATTGGTAATTCTATCATTAGCATGCTTTCCAATGTATTTGGACATATTTCCTTGCCCTCTATGATCCGAGAAATATTTGCAACTTTTACAAGACCCCTGGCTTTACTGTATGAAAACTCAAAGTAAGTATTTTTAGCTTATTAATTTTGAATTAACTACATTGATTTTTTTTATGTGTTTTGTCTGTATATATGTCCATAAATGTATTTACATATATGCACATGTAGAGGTCACAGACTGCTATTTTTTATTACTTTGTACCTTGCTGCTGCTTCATTTTTCTTTTGTTCTTTTTTCCCTTTCTCTCTCTCTCTCTCTCTCTTTCTCTCTCTCTCTTTCCAGGGTTTTTCCTCTGTAGCCCTAGCTGTCCTGGAACTTGCTCTGTAGACTAGATGCCTCTGCATGTACCTCTGTCTCCTGAGTGCCTGCATTCAAGATGGATTGCACCACCAACCAGCTCTACCTTGCTTTTAGAGATAGGACTTCACACTAGCTTAGAGTTCACCAATTCCAGCTCCAAGCTCTAGGAAGTGGGTGCTGGGGATGCAAACTCATGTCCTCATTAATTACCTGAACCTCTGCTGGGCCCTGATATATGTAATTTAAACACAATAACTTTGTTTTTCTATACACTTTGTCTGAAACACTTAAAAATCAAAAAATTATTAGGAGGTATGGCAAAATAGTAAGTCACCAGACCCTCGAATCCACTCTGAACATTATATAAAGATCAGAGATATGCAAGTAGTTACCTTGAATGCTAGGGGTCTGTTTTGGGTGTTTAATTTTATTTTCTAAATGTTTATTACTTACATTTACTTTATGTTTAATATTTGGCATCTTATTCTTGAGACATTTTATACTACTGTTTTGACTGTTTGACCTTATTTTTGTGGCTATATTGCTTCACTTTGAGACTTAGTTTGATAAGTAGTATAGTGATAGCATTTAAAAATATAAATAGTAACTATCTTACATCTTTCTTCCTAGGCTTGATGAAATTCCTAAAGTATATACTAGTTTGAACAACAAGGTAAGTGGATAGTGTCTATAAAATAGACGTTATCAATGAGGACAGGGTATGGTTTAGGCGACAACCTTTTGTATACATAATTGGTTTTTGAAGCGGTTATATTATTGTTGTTTTGCACTTATGTTTCCTGTGTGCGCATATACATGCATGCATACATGCCATAGTGTCAGACATCAAAGGACTTGTGCAGGAGTTGGTTCTCTCCTATCATGTAGGTCCCAGGAACTGAAATACCATCAGCCTTAGTGGAAGGTCCCTTCTCTCCTTGCCACCTTACTTTTTTTTTGTTGTTTTGTTTTTGTTTTTTTTTTTCGAGACAGGGTTTCTCTGTATAGCCTTGGCTGTCCTGGAACTCTCTGTAGACCAGAAATCCACCTGCCTCTGCCTCCCAAGTGCTGGGATTAAAGGCATGTGCCACCACCGCCTGGCACCATCTTACTTTATTTAAATTTTTTTCTTTATTAAAAAATGCATGTGCATGGGTATATAATTGTACATAAATATATTCTACTATGGAGGTCAGAAGGAGTTCTCAGATGCTGTGGAGCTAGAGTAACAAGCAGTGCAGGTGCTGAGAACTGAACTAAGTAAGGTCTTCTGGAAGAAAGTTGCAGGTTGCTATCCACTGAACCCTCCCCAACCCCATTGTGTAATTTTTAATGAACATAAAATGATGGGATATAGATGCATTCTTAAGTAGAATTGTGTTTATTTTAAATTCATGTTTTCTCAGATATCCCTTTTTATGTGAGATTGTGGAATATATTAATAAGTTGTGTAGATAGTTATTAATTACTGTTAGAATTAATAAGAAACCTTTTTCCTGTTAATAAGAAAGAGCTGTGAATCAAATTACAGCACCCGATAGTTTGTTCATGTGTAAAGAGGAGTGCTTATTTATGATGACCATGGTGTTGCTTAAAGATGGTCCAGATTTTAATGGAAATAGTAACATTCTACAAATTTGTTTTCCCGTTCTTTTTCCTAGTTAGAAAAGCTATTAGGAGAAATTGTTGCTTGTCTACAGTTCAGCTATCTTGGAGCCTATGACAGTGAACTTCTTAGACAACTTTCTCCACTCCTGTGCATAATATTTCTTCACAAGAATAAACAGATTCGGAAACAGAGTGCTCTGTTGTGGAATGCTACATTTGCTAAAGCTACAGCCCTGGTTTATCCTGAGGAATTAAAGTATGTTAGCATCACAACTTCCTACAACATCTTGTTCTGTAATGATCATGTAAACTTGAATTTGGGTACACATAAACTGCACAGATTTCATCGTATCAGAATATGTGGAAGCCATTAAACTTGGGTTGATTGCTGTTAGTGATTTTAGGGAAACAGTATATGCCACAAGGGCAGAAAATCGAAGGTTATTAATAAAGCCAGACATTGGCAGTAATATTTAAGTTTTGGTTTTCTTTCTGTCTTGTCCCTTTTGGGGGGGAGGGGGCAAGGTTCCAGCTGTCCTGGAACTCTCACAGAGATTCACTTACCAGCCTCCTGAGAGCTGGGATTAATGGCATGTCCCACAACATCCAGCATATTTTACTTCTTTAAAACAAATTGAGAAAAAGATTATTTAACATGAATGGGTCTTTTGCCTATATGTGGGTCTTGCACCACCTGCATGCCTTGACCTTGTGGAGGGAGAGAAGGCATTGGAACTCTTGAACTTAGGACTGTGGGCTGCCGTTTCATTTAGAAGAGCTCTTAATTGCGAAGCCACCTTATTAGTTTTGTCTTTTTTGGTTTTTTTGTTTCTGTTTTTGTTTTTCTGTTTTTGTTTTTTTTTTTTTTTTTTGACAGTGTTTCTTTGTATAGCCCTGGCTGTCCTGGAACTCACTCTGTAGACCAGGCTGGCCTGAAACTTAGAAATCCGCCTGCCTCTGCCTCCCCAGTGCTGGGATTAAAGGCGTGTGCCACCACTGCCCGGCACCTTATTAGTTTCTAATATTTGAAAATGTGCGTATGCATTATTTTTAAACAAAATGACTTTATATCCATGAGTATTTTACCTACATGTTGTATATCTTTATACCATGTGCTTGCCTGGTGCTTGTGGAGGCCAGTGAGGGCATTGGATCCTCTGGAACTGGATTTATGCCGTGATATGGGTCTTGGGGAATGAACCTGACTTCTTTGGAGGAGCAACTAGTGCTTCTAACCACTAAGCCATCACTACTCCCTCACGAATTTTCTTTGTCTTTTTGAAATAGGCTTTGAGTTTGTCATTTATTTTAAGACCAAGTTTCCCACCTATAATATAGCTTGGCCTTGAACACATGGTGATCTCTCTCACCTTCCAGAGTGCTGCAAGTGTCTTGCTCTGAAAGTTAAGGAAGTTTGGGAAGGCTGTGAAAAGTACAGAGAAAAAATCCAAATATTGTCTAATTTCTACAGTGTTGTATGTGTGTAAGTTAAAGTTGAAAGTCATAGAGGTAAATCCCAAGTTTGAGGCCAGACTGAGATTCATGGGAACCTCTTTCATAATTAAAGTAATATTGTTAGCATTACTAGTACATTTCACTTATATATGTACTTTTTTTAAAGACCGATATTAAGACAAGCCAAACAAAAAATTTTGCTTCTTCTGCCTGGTTTGGAAAATGTTGAAATGATGGAGGAGTCCAGTGGACCGTATTCAGATGCAGTAAGTTTTTTTTTGTTTTTTTTTTTAAGTTAAATTTGAGTAGTTAGATATGAGTGTGCAGCAGTAATCAGAACTTGAACAGGAAAGAATTCAATAATACCTTTTCCTCAACCCACATGAAATGGGATCTTTTAGAAAACAAGCTTTCCACTCAGGAATAGGTATGTACCTATATTTTGATTCAGAAGAAAAAAAAATACAGTAGTTTACTGTGGGGATTTTTGTTAATGTCCAAAAGAATTCAGCCAGTGAAAACAGTTCAGCTTGTTAGTATAATCAGTATAATTTAGTGTGTCATAATTGTACACCGTGGTATGAGAGAAAAATAATGCTAGATACATTTGTGTTCTTCGTTGTACTTATGGTTTATTAACCTTTGTTCTGAAATGTTGAAAGCTTCAATTTTTTTTCTTAAATTTCAAGTCTATGTTGAGTATTTGAATTTAGTAATTTGTATTTTCTAAGTTTTAAGTTGATAAAAGTAAACACTATAAAACTGACTACACAAGTAGGTAAGTATCAGCACTGCATCTTTCCTTTGTTTTCAGTAGGCTTGGATAGTCAGAAATTTTACACCATATAAATTGTGTAATAATTAGACTAGTTTTGACAACCTGACTAGAAGCAGCAGAATAGTAGACATGTATTTAATGTGTTCATTTTATCTCAATAGACAGAGAATTCACAATTAAATGTCAAGATAAGTGGCATGGAAAGAAAATCAAGTGGGAAGAGAGATTCCATTTTGGCACATACAAAGGATAAAAAAGAAAATGTGAAACTGTCGGCCAAAGTATGTTTGCAGAAGTATATTTACTAGAATTTTAAATATTAGCTAGCTTAAGAATACAATTTTTTTTTTTTCCCAAGACAGGGTTTCTCTGTGTAGCCCTGGCTGTCCTGGAACTTACTCTGTAGACCAGACTGGCCTCGAACTCAGAAATCCGCCTTCCTCTGCCTCCCAAGTGCGCTACCACTGCCTGGCAAGAATACAGAATTCTTAATTGGAATAAAGAGCTTAATTGGAATAAATTTTGGTGTTGTGGTGGGATAGTAGTTGAAGAAAGTTGGCTTAGCTTGTAGATCTAGAAGCCCAGAGGGATTTCTTGTTAGTAATGGCAAACCTGTATGACGCTTAGTCTCATGGTCATTCTCATAAGAGGTGAAAGGATTTGTGAAGAACACAGTATAGTGCATGACAATAATGTAGATTTTTGGTTACAACTTTGATCATACAGCTTAATTTTGGATGATGTGGTGCGTAGATAAAACATGTATCTCTAACTCCATAGTCTTTGTGTCCTCAGAGGTTTACTGTTTATCTTCTGAATATTAGAGTTAGGAGAAAGCAAAGGGCATTTAATTTTTTTATTGTGAATATTATATTGGTTTTATTTACATGCTTGCGAACAGAATTGGTAGGGTGAGACAGGAGAATCATAAGTTTAGTCCAACCTGCACTGCATAAAGAGACCTTGTCTTCAAATGAGAAAGGTATTGATTTCATGCTTCTAATCACTATTGAAAAATAATGCCAGTGTTAGGAAACAGAAGAATGAGAAAATAGTTTGCAAACTCATACATTTATTTTTTTTAACAATCCACAGCTAAAACTAGAATCTTCATCTCCAAAAATAAAGAGTGGTAAGCCTTTGGAAGAGGAAAAGTCTACTGACTTTGTCTTCATACCCCCAGAAGATAAAGAGACAAAGGCAAGGATTCTAACTGAGCACCAGAAAGAAGTACTCAAGACAAAACGGTTTGTGGGCTTTTTAACTTGAGCTCTATGTAGATAATGTTCTATATCTTATGTGCATCCATTTTTTTTTTTTGTTTGTCTTTTTGTTTTTTTGTTTTTTGGTGCCTGGTGAAGAGATCTTACTTAGGACATTGGTTATGCTAGGCAAGTGCTGTACCAATGAGCTGTTATACCTAGCCTGAGTATACTAAGTTTTAAAGGCAGATGATGGGATTTCATGGTATTTTAATTATCTAGAAATATGCCCAGTGTTTCTAAACTTCCTAATTTTTTCAAATTGTTTATTTACGTCCCAAATGCTGCTCCCTTCCTGTCCGCTCCTCTTCACCTCTGAGAGGGCACTACCTCTCCCTCCCCCCAATCCCCACATCCTACCCCAACCCTGATTCATCAAGTCTCTGCAGGATTAGGCACATGCTTTCCCATTGAGGTTGTTTCTAAACTTCCTTTAGTGATATCTATGAATATTGGAAGGGAAAGTAGTTTCTTAGGGAAATCTATAAGCTTTTATATGATTCATTAAATATACTTTGATAGAATAATTTTGACTTTTGATGGTGTGAATATATATTACCAGGTTTTTGGAATTTTTATAAATAATGTTTTTACTAGGTGTGATATTCCTGCCTTATATAATAATCTGGATGCTTCACAAGACACTTTATTTTCTGCTCAGTTTAGTCAAGAAGAATCAATGTAAGTATAAAACTTTTATGACTGATTTTCTGATGATATAATTAAAACATAATCTAACTTGTCTGTTTATCTTAGGGAAAGCCCCACTTTAACTGAAAAACCAAAAGAAGATGCCAAGGTAATTAAGGTATAAGCAGTGTTTGAACTTAAGGTTTTTTTTATAATCATCCTTCTATTATGAGATCGCGTGTATTATAAGGTTATAAATTATAAATATGAATCTTTATTTCATTAATTGTTAAAATGTATATGAGTCTCCTAACTCTGAATCATATACTAGCAGAATTGTGCATATGTATGCATTTAAAATACACTGTAAATAAGTTTTTGCGGTTGGAAGCCATTAAAGCAGTGACTCACTCAGGTAGCCCAGGATGGCTGTGAGCTGTTGTGGAGCTCTAGTTCCTCTTAGCTGTCTGATCTGCCTCTTCCACCAGTCTTGGCCTCAGAGGCTTTAACTGCATCATCAGTTTAAAATATGGTAATAGTTCTTTATTGGTACTTTTGGAACATTAGCAGTATTTTGAAAGTTAGTACCTTTACCACAGTTTTTTGAGTTTCCCAAGAAAATTTTAATTACCACAATATTACATTTAAGTTTCCCAAGTAAGTGGTGTTTTTTATGTGATCTGTGTGCTTTTATGTAGGAAGAGCAAATGGAGAGTGCCATTTTCATCCCTCATGATGCTCCGGAAAACTGTGGAATAGACGAACATCCTGAGAAGCCTTCTTTACCAAATTATGGTGGCTCTGTTGCTGAAACCAATCCAGAAACATTGAGCACTGGTTTTGATGCTAAAAAAGAAATATTAGTTTCATCCAAGATAATGCCAGCTGAATGTTCATCTAGTACAGAAACTTCTATGGTCAGCAGTAGTTCAGTTTCTAATGCCACTTTTTCTGAAACTCCTCCACAGCCTACAAGTCGGAGACAAACCTTTATTACTTTGGAGAAATTTGATGATTCAGAAACTAGACCTTTTAGTCTATCCCCCTTGAATAACATGTCTTCCACTGTTACAGTGAGAAGTAACCAGGATAACACAACTAAGACTGATATGCCACCAAAAGCAAGAAAAAGAGAAGTGATTCACTCAAAATCTGATTCAGAAAAATTAGCGAATGCAGGTAAGAAATCAAGCCGGAGATGGAGTAAAGCTGAGCAGTCAGTTAATAGAAAGTCTAAGCCTTCACTGACACCTGAACAGGAAGAACATTCATTCGAAAATAACCCTCCTGATTTGCTCAGTCCAACAGAATGTGTGTCAGAAAATCATGATCATCCTTCTGAAGCTACCCTAGAGCATGAAGATAGAGAATCTAAACCAGCAGTAGAAAGTGCTTCATTGAAAGACCTAGCAACAGAAGAGAAAAATGTAGGCATTAATATGGAATCTAAAGAAAATACATCCTCAGTTGTAGCATCAACAGAGCAAATGGTAAATGAAGATAGTCAAGCTGCTGCAGTAGCTCCAAATCCAAAAACACTCAGACGGTCTTCAAGGAGGCGTTCAGAAGTAGTAGAGTCTTGCAGTGACAGCCAAGAGAAGGAAAGTGGTCAACAAAAAAAGGAAAGACGAAAGGAAGAAGAAAAAACAATTTCAAAGAGTCCGTTGCATATCAAAGATGATAAGTTGCCCAAGCAGAAATTAACTGCTGATCCACCTATACAGGAAAATTTAACTGAAAAAGGAAATAGTTTACATGCGAGAACTTCAGGGGAACCCAGTGCTAATGCTGAAATTGACCAAAATAGAAGAAAGCCAGAACTTGAGAATGTTAGTTCTGAAGGTATTGGTACTCTGGACAATATAGATAAGTCATCTGAGAAACCTTTAAGAGGGCGGACACGTTATCAAACAAGAAGAGCTTCTCAGGGTTTGATTTCTGGTGTTGAAAACTCAGAATCTGATAGTTCTGAGGCAAAGGAAGAAGTTTCTATAAAGAAACGATCAGGGAAATGGAAAAATAAAAGCAGTGACAGTGTTGATATTGAACAAGAAGAAAAAATGGTTGAAGAAGAAGTTATAAAAACTGGAAATCAGACACATGATGGTCAGGAAGTTCCTGATATTGGTATAAATGCAGCGGCTCCAGTTTGTGAAAAAAGTACAAATAACAATAGGGTGATCCTTCAGGATTCTTCTGGGTCTGCAGATTCACTGCAAGTTCTACTTACAGGTGAGGATAAAAGTAAGACTAGCAAATGTGTAGACAGTTCATTTGTAAGTCTACCTGTGCCAGAATCAAACCTCAGGACTAGGAATGCCAGTAAGAGATTATATAAACGAGATACTGATAGTAATGTGGACATTTCTGTGTCTCCTGAAAGATGCACCCAAGTAGTTGAATGCCAACACAAGAGAAGTAGGAGAGTCAGGAGATCTAAAAGTTGTGAGTGCTGTGGGGAAAAATCACAGTCCCAGGAAAAGTCATTTATTGGGTTAAAGAACTCGGAAAATTATGCCATAAAGAGCGTGGAGACAAAAAAGACAGATACACAAGTACCTGAAACTGCACCTGAAACTCGTGAAGCTAATGAGCATGCCGAAACAAAATTGGTAGGTGAACAGCCTATTGTGAGTTTTCATTTGGATCTTAAAGAAGAGAATTCTACTACTGGTGATTTAATTAAGTCTGAAGCTGAGTTGGAAGAAGATAGTAAAAATTCCCTTCCATCTGAAATAGTAAATATGAAAGAAAAAACTTACGATACAGATGCTAGTGAAGCAGTATCCAAAATCCAAGAGCCATGTAATGAAGAACACAGTGCTGCTGAGGCTCCTTTCTTAAGTGATTGCAAAGACATTTCACAGAAACACCTTTTAGATAACAAAGTAAAAAGTCCAGAAACTATTCTGAAAGGAGAGTTTGACATCAGCAATGTAGGGAAGGCATGCAAAGAAATAGCTGGGTCCAGTCCAGAGGGAGTTGACACTAATTTTAGAAACGATGCATTTGGAACGGCTGTCTCTGAAAAGAAGAGTACCCAAATGGATGTTTCCATAGATGAGGCAACAGAGGAAGATAATAAAAAGGATGAATGTGAAGCAGTCACAACTGAAGTGAATGTTGAAGGAGTAGCTACTGAGGACTTCAATTCAAGTATGGGTCTTTCTGATACTACCACACCTGTAAGCAAGGATGTTCAGACTGAGCAGCCAGCCAGTGGGGAACTAGAAGGGGATAGCAATGAATCTGATACAGGCTCATGTGAGGAAATGAACAAAGAAATGGAAAGTTACAAAGCCCAGATGAACACTGAAATTGACAATGCCAGGGTAAAGGATATGGACAGGATTGCCAGCACCTCCAAATCTGAAGAAGCATTGATTGGAAGACTAGATGTCAACACTGAGAGCTTTGTTAGTGACATTGAAATGAGTTCTGAAGAAGAAACTGTTAATTGCAAAAATGAAACAAATATTGAACTTATTAATGAATTAGATAAAGCAAAATTAAGTGGTAATAAAACTGCAGTGGGAAATGATACTCTGCAGGAAGTTTGCTTTACTTCAGTGAAAGTGGAGGATTTACCACAGTCTCTGGTATCTGAAGTGGCTTCTGAACTTGGAGCAGAAAACAGTAATGCATCTCCTGAAAAGTTAGAGCTGGATCCTTCTTTTGGATCAGCAAGTGAAAGTCCTAGTGGTATGCAGGCACGCTGTGTCTGGTCACCTTTGGCTTCTCCATCCACAAGCATTTTAAAGAGAGGACTAAAAAGATCCCAAGAAGATGAGATCTCACCAGTTAACAAGGTAGGAGAAATGACATGTCATTAATCTAATGTTTGCTTTTACTATGTGAAACCTAGTAAAGGATAGGGCATTAGTATCAGGACCACTCACTATGGAAAGGATAGGAAGGGTTTCAGGTAGTCTTGTACCTCATACTCAAGAACTTGATGTAGGTGTGCACATGGGACATAGTAGGTAGCTCTCATTTAGGATCTTCCTTTTCTAAAATCCAATTCGTGGAATCAGATTTAAGAAGCCAGGCAGCACTGATTGTTGTTGATCAAAAGGCTCAGCACTTAATACATGTTTGGACTTATTAATATGAAGACAATTTTAAATAATTTGTAACTACCTTATTTTTTTTCTTTCCTGTAATCTTTATCCCCATTTTTCCATTATTGAGATTAAATTGAGGGACCCATTTATATATGCTCTATTACTGTACCACATTGCCCAGGCCTTAGTTTTTTGAGATAGGTTAACTTAGGTGCATGCCACCAAATTGCTTCTCTCCTATCCAGTTTTTGTTCCTTTTCAAGGTTGGAGGAATCCAGTGCACAGTGTTGAGTATGTTTGGCAGATGGCACATACTCTGTCACTGAAGATTCCCAGGTCTTCATTTAATATTTCCTTAATGTCTGTTTCTCCTGCACTGAAGTATACACATGAAGAGTTTCAGAAAAAATGGATTATCTAGACAATTTACTTTAGCTTTTGGGCCTTTTGCTTACATAGGTTGTTAAATGAATGAAAAAAAATGTAACCTTTGCTTGACATAAAACATGTCCTAAAAAGATGTCATGTTCATCTTTGCAACTTAATCTTGAAATTGAGATGATACTGTAAAATATGCATTTGAACATATGTGTATAGTATTATATAAAGACGGTGCTTTGATGTTTACCTTCAATAAGCACATGTTTTTGAATTTTTTGGGGGTGTGTGTGGGAATCTCTTGTTTTCTATGCTGACCTTGAACTGTCATTCACGCCTCAGCTAAGGTTATATAGTCTTTATCACCATTGGCTAAAAAGTATATATTTTTAGATTTATTTTAATACTTTTAGTTATATGTATGAGTGTATTAGGATATGTGCACAATAGTGCAAGTGCCTATAGAAACCAGAGATCAAGTTATGGGCAGTTGTAAGCTGCTTAATGTGGGTGTGAGGACCTTTGAAGTGCAATGTGTGCTCTTTTTTTCTGTTTTTGGGGGTTTTTTTCTTTTCTTTTCTTTTTTTTCAGACACGGTTTCTCTGTCTAGCCCTGGCTGTCCTGGAACTTACTCTGTAGTCCAGGCTGGCCTTGAACTCAGAAATCCGCCTGCCTCTGCCTCCCAAGTGCTGGAATTAAAGGTGTGTACAACCACTGCCTGGATGATTTTGGTTTTTTGAGATGAGGTTCCTTTGTGTCCTGGCTGTTGTGGAACTTGCTCTGTAGACCAGGCTGGCCTGGAACTCATTTGCCTGCTTCTACCTCCATCTACAGGAGTGCTGGGGTTAAAGGCATACACCAACTGCCTAGTTGCAGTATGAGCTCTTAACTGCTTGAGTCTTCTCTCTACCTTTAGATTTACAGTCTAGGAAGATATATTGAAAATGCTTCTGAGACTTCAGAGATGAAACCATTTAGGAAGATGTAATAGCCTTTGATTTTATGTGTTTTGGTTTTGTTTTTATGGCAAAGGGCCTCACTATGCAGTTCTAGCTGGCGTGGTGTTCACAAATTGGTAGCTATATGCCTTTTTTTCTTTTCTTTTTTTTAATTTTCTTTCTTTTTTCTTAGAAAACAGGTTTATTGTGGACTGCAAAGGATAGTAAGGCAGGAATAAGATGACAGATTCTTCAGAAGGCTTATACAGCTTCACTAGCTATTACTACTGTACCACTGTTCGGTAGGAACTAAGATTTAGTGTCTCTCACTCACTCACTTTTCCTTCTTTCCTCCCTCCCTCCCTCCCTCCTTCCCTCCCTTTTCCTCCTTCCCCTCCTCCTCTTCTTCCTTCTCCTCCTCCTCCTCCTCTTCCTTCTCCTCTTCTCTTTCTCTCTCTTTCTTTCTTTTCTTTCTAAGATAGGGTCTTGCTATGTAGTCCTGGCTATAATAGTTATATGATATCTCTGTTGTATATTTAGCTAATTGCTCAATGTGAACATATTGTAGACCTTTAGAAGAAGCCAAATTAGCCACAGTGAGGTTAAAAATAGATAAAAATTGTTGCCCCGTGGCTATGATATTTGTATTGCCTTCAAAGAGTTTAGGACAGGGGCACAGGAGATAGCTTGGGTGGTCTAGTGTTTGCAAGGCAAGCATGAGGACCTGAGTTCAATTTTTAGAACCCACATTTAAAGTAAAAATCCTGGGCTGGGTGGCATGTGCCATCTTGGGGAGACAGATAACCATATTCTGGTCTGCTGCTTAGTAAGCCTAGTAGTGTACTTAGGGAGTTTCAGGTCATTGAGAAGCATCATCTTACAAAATTAAGTTGTACAACACCTGAGCAGTGACTTCGTCCCTTCAAAGTTGTTCTCTGACTTCCACATGCATATGTACACAAGTTTACAGTGATGATTAATAAGATATACCAGAAGCTTACCATCTATAGTGTGTATAATATAGTTTATTGGTTAACTAAAATCAAATTATACAAGATTTTTAAGAGATTTAATTTTTATTGGTGTGTATGTTTGTATATGCAAAAGCCAGTGCTCCTGGTGAGCACTGGCTGGTATCAGATCTCTTGGAGCTGGAGTTAAAGACGTGTAGAACTGGCTTGTTAATGTTGGTGCTAGGATTTGAACTCAGGCTGTCATGATTATGCAGCTGGTGCTTTTAACACCTAAACTATCTCTTGAGCCCTAGTTTTGTTCTTTGAAGCTGAGGTTTCAGTATGTAGCTCCAGACTGGCCTCAATTTGGTGATCTGCCTCAGTCTCCTGATTGCTGGGATCACAGGTATGCACTGCCATTCCTGTACTTTGTCTTTTAGACAGGGTCTCACTATGTAGCCCTGACTGATCTAGAACTTGGAAGTTAAACTGTGCAGACTAGGCTGACCTCAAACTTAAGGAAATCTACCTGCCTTTGCCTCCTGAGTACTGGGATTGAAGGTGTGCACCATTACATCCTGCATATTTATTGTACATTGTTAATTTAAAGAATTTGATTAAAGTTTTGATCATTGTAGAAGTAGTGTAGTATATAATTAGGATGAGCTGCAGTATCTGAAAGATTGAACAGTTATGCAGGAGGGTTCTAGTAAAATAAGCTTGGAAATACTTGCTTTTGCACAAGCTCAAGGTGTTGTCTTCTTAATGAAAACTTACTCTGTACTTCCAGGTTAGACGTGTGTCCTTTGCAGATCCAATATACCAAGCAGGATTGGCAGATGATATTGATAGGCGCTGCTCGGTTGTTAGGTCTCATTCTTCAAATAGCTCTCCCACAATAAAAAGTGTTAAAACTTCACCTACTTCACATTCTAAGGTAAGCTATGGTCTTCAAAATATGCATATGTCTTTATATAAACTTGTCTTTGAAGATCAAGAAACAGTCTGCTTTGCTTTGGATATATTGCTTTTTTATGGGGAAGCTAAGGCCATCAATATATCTCACAGGTAAATTAGTAGTTTATCCTATTCCATTTTCATTTCCTAAAATTTTACAAGGGTGATTTTAGTTGTACAATTTAACTTACACATTATAGTTGCCTGGGGTTCTGAGTGTTTTTTTTCTCTACTTCTATCTAGCATAATACCACTTCAGCCAAAGGATTTCTGTCCCCAGGATCACAGAGCTCTAAATTTAAGAGCTCAAAGAAATGTTTAGTAAGAAGTGCTTTAGTTTTTATGTAATTTTATACTTTTCATGTTCATCTTGTAACCTCTACTTAATGGCTCTTGAAATTTATTTTAAGATTACAGAAATGGCCCAAGAATCCATGCTATCTCCAACAGAAAGTGTCTATCCAGCTTTGGTGAACTGTGCTGCATCAGTTGACATCATTTTACCTCAGATTACATCAAACATGTGGTAAGTTGTTATTTAAGCTCATGGTTTATATTCTGAGGAGTAGGCATTCGGGTGTTTATGTTTGTTTTTCATCCTTATTTTGAGTCATAGTATTGCTAAAACTTCCCAGTTTTAGGAGGGGAGTTTAGCTACTAAGGAAGCTAAGGATCACCAGTTCATGGCCTGCCTGAGATGTTTTAATTTTCTATAGTAATGATGGGAATAATCTGGGACTAGGATTGAAGCTCAGTTGGTAGACTGTTTAGCATTGATGAGGGTATAAATTTCATCCTTAGTACTACAAAATCCAGAAGTGCTTTTGCAGGAGCGTTAGGACCAGCTTCAGGGCATCCTCTGACACATGGCGAGATTGAGGTCTGTGTCACATTTGATTGTTGATTTAAATTTCTAAGACTTACAATATGAAGGGACATTAAAAAAAAAAAAAACCTTAATGAGGTTCACCTGTATGAACCCATGTTCATACGTAATATACAGAACGTAAGTTCAGTGTACCAAAGAGTTCTTGATTTTGGATCCTTTCTCTCCTTCCTCCATACAAACTGGGATTATTAAAGGATTGAATTGCCAGGCATGGCTCAGGATTATCTTAATGGTCAAGCTTGTCAGTGTAGAATTAATTGGTATTTATTCTTCTCACACATTTATACTTCAGAAGTAAAACATGCATGTATCCTGATATGGATAAATAAAGGCTTAGTGTTTGCTTATTTTTGTGTGTGTGTATGTCTTATTTCATCCTACTGTTGACCCTCTTAAGATTAGAAGTATCATTGTAAAATCAAAGCTTATTTATGAAGGTTAGTGCACAAAATTTGCAGAGCTAAGTAGGTTGTCATGTAGTTTCATATAGGTAGACCTCATTGAGGGTCTTTTGTTTGTGCTTCAATTTAATCGTTTTCAGTGTTGTTAGAAATGTAATTAGCGTATTTTAGATTTATATATGCCTGTTTTGCCCACAAGTATGTCTATATACCATGTGAGGCTGGTACTTGGAGGCCAGAAGGTGTCAACATCCCTTAGAACTGGAGTTGAAATGTACCCCTAGAAGTGCAGTAAGTGCTCTTAACCACTGAGCTAACTCCCTCCATTCCCAGACAACCAAATCTTAAGAGACTTATTACATGTTGTTTGGGAAACTGAGATAATTTCTTTAATTACTAGACTGATCAATCAGAACATAATTTCTCAATAAGAAACTTATTCTCTAGAGAACTGTCAGACATGCATATAGAAGTTAGAAGGAAGCCACGTTTAGAAAGGGTCTAGGAGAGGATAGGTTAAAAAAAAAACAAAACCCAAAACTGCATACACCTGATGAAGGACCTGATACAGGAGAATTATATTTCACTAGATATTTGCTTATCACACTATATGGGTTAGGTGGACTATATATAAACTCTGACTGAGTTTAAGTGGAGAAGTGCTCACAGATAATTTATCAGTATAAGCATAATTATGTTTTCCTTTCTTTTCAAAAGGGCAAGAGGTCTTGGACAACTTATCAGAGCCAAGAATATAAAGACAATTGGCGATTTGAGTACACTTACAGCCTCTGAAATAAAAACTCTTCCTATCCGTTCTCCAAAGGTGTTCAATGTAAAAAAAGCCCTCAGAGTATACCATGAACAACAGGTAAAAACTTGTCATTTGCCTGCGTGTATATGCCTGTGTCCCATGTGTGTACTCTACTCTTGAAATTACTTGATTTTTGTATTATTTTTGATACTTAAAAAGAAAATTTGCTGACAGGTTAATTGTATAAAAGCAAGCAAAACCCAGAAACTAAACTACTAATTTGCAATGTCAAAGGTAGAATTTCTGAAATATTTTTACTTTTTAAGAGTATTTTTGTCTAATGTATGTGAGTGTGTTTGGTTGCCCATATGTACCATATGCATGCAGAACCCTGTGGAAACCCAGAGTGTAAGATCCTTTGCAACTGGGCATTATAAGCATGCTCTGTTTATTTTGTTTATTTTATTATGAGCTTATGTGTGCATGTATGCACACACACGCACATAACACATTTATTTCACATGATGTGACTAAGTCAGTAAAAATGCTGTTATTACTAAAAGTAATATCTTTATCAAAGGAGATTCATATAGACCCATTGTTTTTGGGGTTTTGTTTATTTGGTTTGCTTTTTGAGACAGGGTCTCAGTATATATCCTTGGCAGTCCAGAAACTCAAAACACAGAGATCCTCCTGACTTTGCCATCTTCGTGTTCATAGCAAAATTGTGTGCTAACATGGCTGGCTTCCCATTATCTTTTCTTTTGTTTTCTTTTCTTTCTTTCTTTCTTTCTTTCTTTCTTTCTTTCTTTCTTTTTTTTTTTTGAGACAGGGTTTCTCTGTGTGGCCCTGGCTATCCTGGAACTCACTCTGTAGACCAGGCTGGCCTTGAGCTCAGAAGTCCACCTGCCTCTGCCTCCCCAGTGCTGGGATTAAAGGCGTTTGCCACCGCTGCGAGGTTCCATTCTTTTTTTTTTTTATTTATTGTTATATGTAAGTACACTGTAGTGGTCTTCAGACACACCAGAAGAGGGTGTCAGATCCCATTATAGATGGTTGTAAGCCACCATGTGGTTGCTGGGATTTGAACTAAGAACCTTTGGAAGGGCAATATAGTCTATTGTTAATAACTAACCATATTAGTGAAGAAAATCTGAAGTCATTATCTATTCCCCATTTGCATTCCCCATTCCTGGACATTACTTTGTTTTTTCTGTAGGCTTACCTACTTTGAACATGGTTTAATATTGGAATAACACAAAATCTGGTTGGTGGTTATAGGTTTATTACTCTGACTTCCTTTATATCCGAATAAGTATTTGGTGGATCTACCATATTTTCTTTATCCATCCCTCAACTGATGGCTTATGTGTTGCTTTTCTCCTTTGGTTTTCATAAGAAATCCTTCTTTTAAGTTTTTATGTGGCCATAGTTTTATTTCATTTGTGTCACCATATAGGATTGTTGAGTCATGAAAACTTTGAGCAATTTTTTGAGCAGTAGTCACGAAACCTGGGATACCTTATAAGTCTTATTATGCTGTTGACCCTTTATAAGGACATTATGCGCAGTGAGCAGTGCTCTACCAATGAGTATCGTTGAAAATAAAAGGTATCTGTATCGTTGAAAATAAAAGCCACTGATTTCTACCATTTCCACATTCCTGAACTTGGGAAAGTTTATCAGCCTTTGATACTATGTTTTCTAAGAGATTATATAAAGTAATAAATTTCTAACTCTTTGAGGAAACACTGAATAAATAAATAAATAAAATGCAGATCCAACTACATTTGTTTCCAGAGTACTGGGATTGCAGAATTGCTCTACCACACCTGCCACAATGTTATATATGTCCAGCTTTTAGCACATGTTTTTTAAACAGCATTAACTGAATTGATGGGGCATTTCATTCAGTCTTGTTAAAAATGTTTTGTTATTTCTGTTTGTTACTGTTTTAAATGTATAATCAAGATGAAATCTCGCGGACTTGAAGAATTTCCAATTTTTGATATTTCTGAGAAGTCAGTAAATGGAGTAGAGAACAAGACCCTGTCCACAGATGAAGAAAGGCTTGCCTCAGGTATGCTAGCTACGCACAGTAGTTCCATATGGAACAGACATTCGTGGAGAACATAACTGTGTTAATGCTTTTACATTTTTTAAAAAACGGTTATTTTAGTATATACACTTTGCTTGTATGTATTTGTGAGCTTTGGCTCTTCTGGAATTTATATTAGAGCAGTTGTAATTTGCCATGTGACTGCTTGGAAATGAATCCTGGTCCTTTGGAAGGACAGACTTTTAAGTAGTGACACATTTCTCCAGACCAACGCTTCAATTTTAATTTGACCACAGCTGTTAACTCATCATATCCTCTGCCCTTTTCCTGTCCCCTGCCAAGTACATAAGGGAAAACCTATTTAAGTGTGTCTAACTGGTTTTCTCTAATTGTGTCAGTGTTTAGTCCATCAAGGTACAGATAAGGATGTTGACATTTTGTTCAGTTAATTTATGCAGAGTAACAAGATTTTTTCTGGCATTTTTTTTTTTAAGATTTATTTATTTTATGCATGTGAGTACACTGTAGCTCTACAGATGGTTATGAGCCTTCTTGTTGTTGGGAATTGAATTTTAGAACCTCTGCTCGCTCCAGTCAACACTGTTCACTCTGGTTGTCCCAGCTCGCTCAGGTCACCTACACTTGCTGAGGTCAGCCCCAGCTCGCTCCGACCCAAAGATTGATTGATTTATTATATAAAAGTACACTGTAGCTGTCTTCAGAAGTGGGCATCAGATCTCATTACATGTGGTTGCTGAGATTTGAACTCAGAACCTTTGGAAGAGCAGTCAGTGCTCTCTCCAGCCTGGCATTATGTTTTCTTGAGCAACTGTCCTGTAGCCTATTTCCTTCCATTTTCAGTTTGAGTCGAGACACAGATCAATTTTAAAAACTGGATTTATAGCCGGGCGGTGGTGGCGCACGCCTTTAATCCCAGCACTTGGGAGGCAGAGGCAGGCGGATTTCTGAGTTCAAGGCCAGCCTGGTCTATAGAGTGAGTTCCAGGACAGCCAGGGCTACACAGAGAAACCCTGTCTCAAAAAACCAAAAAAAAAAAAAAAAAAAAAAAAAAAAAAAAAAAAAAAAAAAAAAAAAAAACAGCAACAACAAAAAAACTGGATTTATTTATATGTGTGTGTGTTTCCTCTTCTAGATTTGATTGACCCTGTGAACCTAGATACCCCATTGTCTAAAAATCTTGTGGCACAAATTAGTGCTCTTGCTCTTCAACTGGATTCAGAAGATCTCTACAGTTATTCTGGAAGCCAACTATTTGAAATGCATGAAAAGCTTGGTACCATGGCAAACTCTATAATAAGAAATCTACAGTCACGTTGGAGATCACCAGCCCATGAAAATTCCTAGTATTTTAAGAGAAATGTAAAGTTTTTTCACCATCAGATTTTATTTTTTGGCTTTTAGAAATATTCACACCATTTAAAGAGGAAACTTTTGTAAAGTTGATAAAATAATCAAATCCTGAAAGACAGTGAATTCCTAGGTCAGTTTTATAAGTTCGTTAGATCTTCCCTACTGTATTTTCTTGGCCAGTACACATAGTTTTTTAAGGGACTTAAATGTTACTGAAACTTGAAAGCAAAAGAAATATACATACTTTTTTTTTCATGCTTTAACTCATGCATATTTTGGTATAGCTCATGCAGAAAAGATTTTAATTAAGATAGAAGAAACGTTTTATTTACACTTTATTGAATTGATAGAGATGTTTATACTCTTTCAAAATATTTATATTTGTTGTGCCTGGTGGAACACCTGTACTGAGTCATAAAAAGAAAGAGGGCATTTCCTGAAGATTACAGCTGTAGCGACTCTTTGAAATACCAAGTTTCAACTTTTTGGGTGTTAAAATAATAATGCTTCATTCACTAAAATTCTATTCATTTTGTATTTTCAAATACCGTGCAGCAGCCTTTGTGAAAATATGCTCTTTTTGAGGTAATAGTGTTCACCCTTAAATGCATGACTTTGTACATTATGTATAGGAGACAATGTTTTTAATTTATAAAGTTCAGCCTTCATTAATTGCATGAGTTTTTCTGCAGCCTTTTGTGAATATGATTGTTTTGTGTAATAAGAAACATTTGTATATATTTAATATCAAGATATCCGTGTGGATAGTAAAAGTGCTTCATTGGTCCCACTGTGGATATTTGTAGGAGTCTTTATCTACAAATACAGCAACAGATAGTTTTGTATTTAGTTAAAATATGAGTTTATTTTCTAAAATGTCCAGAATAATTAAAATTATTGGAACCAGAAAATGTTACATGCCACTACCTTTTTTTCTTATGGTTTGGAAAGAGGATCCCAGCCACTAGAAAATGTGCCTCCCTCATATGTTTCTTCTTAATGGAGAGTTACCCTGGATATTTTCATTGCAGGTTGTACTATAAACCGTCTGCAGGGATACCTGGTTTTTCACATATATTGAAAACTAAACTTGGAAGAAATTTGAAACTGCCATTTTTATATGTATGTTTCTGTCGAGTTAAAAAAATTAGGATATACATATATATATATATATATAATTAAACCATTTGTAAATTTTACCAAGTACTTAGTGCCTGCCTTCACATATTTGTTTCATGGGTTTTGTTTGTTTTGGTTTTTGTTCTTGAGATACAGTCTCTGTAGCCCAGGCTAGCTTTGAACTTGTATGATCTTCCTGTTTCTGCTGTCAAGAGTTCTGGGATTGCCTGTGTTTTATGTTTTCCCAAGGATATATTTTGCTTGTTTTCTGAGTAAAATTAGTGAGTGATCTTAGTTTCAAACATAACCTCTGCTTAGGAAGACACTGCAGCTTAAAGCAAGTGCCTTTTGTAGTTTAAGGTCTCCTTTTTACAGCAGAGAACCCCCCTGCTGCTCCTCCTAAATAAAGCTGGTGTCACTTTTCATAATCATAAATCATTACAGATATTTTTGGAACTAAGTATATCTACCCACAAAGAGGGTCATAAAAAATCTGGGATTGTTGCCCTAAGGACTTAGGAATCAATAACAAATGAGAAAAAGACTATTTAATGATAGATAATGAGCCGGGCGGTGGTGATGCATGCCTTTAATCCCAGCACTTGGGAGGCAGAGGCAGGCGGATTTCTGAGTTCGAGGCCAGCCTGGTCTACAGAGTGAGTTCCAGGACAGCCAGGGCTACTCAGAGAAACCCTGTCTCAAAAAACCAAAAAAAAAAAAAAAATCAATAATGGTGATTTGCATAGTCAGGTCACTTTAACTACTGAGGTATATGTGAATACTCAGTGAGCGGGAATGATGAGTATGGGGATAGATGGACAGCTCATTGCACAAACTACATTCTTTTTTTTTTTTTTTAAAGATTTACCTATTGTTATATGTAAGTACACTGTAGCTGTTTTCAGACACTCCAGAAGAGGGTGTCAGATCTCATTATGGGTGGTTGTGAGCCACCATGTGGTTGCTGGGATTTGAAGAGCAGTCGGTGCTCTTAACCTCCAGCCCCACAAACTATATTCTTTAACTTGGTTTACTCCCTTGTAGGAATAGCAAAGTTTAGGGAGCTCAAAGTTTATTAGTATAGCAAATGATTTGCTTAAATTCCTGAATTTAATGACAGCATATCTGAGTTAAGTCATATATCAGTGAGATCATGTTTTACCATAGATCAGCTTATTGAATCCTCATTGTTCTTAAGGTTGAGTCACCTTATTTTCAGTATTCCTGGCCTGGCTTTTTTATTTTCTCTGTTATTTCCTAAAATAGCAAAAAGCATTAATATTTCTGAGTTGACTCCAAAGAATTGTTTTACATGAAACCCCTTCAGATCTTTTCTAATGGTTAATTTTTTAAAAACAGAGGAAATATTGGCATTGTGATGCCCTAGTTGTATGTATTTAAACAATAAATCTAGAGCTGGCTAGATGGCCCAGTGGCTATGGTGCTTTCCACCAATTGTCATTATGGCTTTGAGCTCCATTCTTAATTTACGTGGTGGAAAGATAGTGGTCCTTTAACATCTGTTTGTACTTGGTGCACACACTTGTGCATGTATATGCACACACAAATGTGTAAATTGAATTTTTAAAGGTTTTATTTTCTGTGCATGAGTGTCCTGCCTGCATGTATAGATGTGTACCATGTGCATGCCTGGTGCCTGTGACAGTCAGAAGAAGCCACCTAATCCGTAGAAACCAGAGGTAGACGGATGAGCTACCTTGTGGGTTCTGGGAATCAAACTCAGGTCTTGTGAAAGAACAGCAAGTGCTATTAATTGCTCAGCCATCTTCTTTTTTTTATTTTTTTCGAGACGGTTTCTCTGTATAGCCTTGGCTGTCCTGGAACTCACTCTGTAGACCAGGCTGGCCTTGAACTCAGAAATCCTCCTGCCTCTGCCACCCAAGTGCTGGGATTAAAGGCGTGTGCTACCACCGCCCGGCTTTTTTTTTTTTTTTTTTTTTTTTTTTTTTTTTTCTCAGCCATCTTAATCTTAAAGATGCTGTAAAAATTTTCATGTCTGCAAATATAGTTGATTTTCATATTCAAACTGAATTTATTACTGTAGATGCCATTTTGTTTCAGCAAGTTAAACTGCTACTAAGTACTGCAGGGTCTTGTATTTCAAATACTGGTGATGGGTCCAATTAATAGGACTAAAACAGTTTCTAAATAGCATTTAAATCTAAAGATTAAAAGCACAGTTGTTGAATGTGAATGACATTGTTCTTGGACTTTTTTAGTACATCTTAAAGGTAGCCAGGAGCACACATAGTTAGAATGCCAATAATTTAAAATCTTAGTTGGAGGCTGAGGCATATGACATGTTTGTGCTAAGGTCAACATGGTCTACAGAAAAGAGCCTGTTTAAAACTCAATTAATTTGGGGAAAATAGGGTCTTAAAAATACATGTAAGTTAATGTTATATTCTGCAGATATTAGCTGCAAAAGTTTTGTTTGATCTAAGATACACATATGAAAATGATGAAGTATTGGTTCTGAAGTCAGTGGAAATATTTAATACCATTACTGCTTCCAGACTTGACTGATTAAGACTCAGGTTTCATGTGATTATATTTGTAGTTGATTTCAGAGGCCGTTGGTCAAGTTCACAGGCTGTAGAACAATTGTGGGCATTATTGGGGTGACACTTGGCTGGGGCAGCAGCCTATGTTTATTACCAAAACTCTAGCTCAGGCTGACCTGGAACTCAGTCTCAAACCCTTTTGCTTCAGCCTCCTAAATGGTTTTGCCAGCGGTCATAGGCATCTTAATTTGTGAGGTCTGATAACTTAGTTAATGGTTATCTGTGTTGTTCCTGGCTTTATATATTTCTTTTTGTATCCATTAAAATCCATGTCCTTTAAGATTTGTAGTTCCTTTTAAAAGTGCTTTTAGTAGCTATGCAACTACACTGAGTTCTTAGATGATATGATTTTGTCATAACATGTTTTCCTATACATAACAAACATTTCTGCAGTTAAGAGACCTGACCTGACCTAAGATGTTAAAAAGAATAACCTCTCCCATGTAACTGTTTATGCTTTAGTTAGAGCAGAGTGGATGTTGTCTTTGTTGATTGGTAATTGGGTATAGAACTAACTATTTAACGTTAAACACATATGCTTATTAGTGTACAGGGAAGTGATAGAATGAGTGGGAAACAGGAGAGCTGAACTTGTTTTTGAGGCAGTCTTACTTTAGCCCCAGCTGACAGTCAAACTTTGGGCAATCTCCAGCCTCAACCAAAAATTAAATTTGAAACAAATTTAAATTTGATTTTGTTGTAGGCCTGGCTTTCTGTATACATTAGGCTGGCTGGCCTCTTGAAGAGAGATCAGTTTGCCTCCAACTTCTCTGTAATCATTAACAGTGTGTACTACCATATGACACTCACTTAGTCAAAAATTTGATGATAAAACCATTTGGTGGAAGGACAGGCAATCCTGTAGTTTGAAAATAGTGGTTGGTTCGGAATGTTTTTCTATTATGCATAACACAGTACCTTTTCCTAATTAACATGATTATTTTAAAATACATAGTCAGGGATGTGGTAAGCAGCTTGTCTAATTCTAGCCATGTTGGGTAGAGATAGGAGCAAGTGTTCAAGGCTGGGAGAACTATTTTGTACATAGTTTAATAAATGTCTAAAGCATTTTAGTTTTTATGGAATTAAGAATTTTCTAGAAAACTGGAATTGAGTCTAGAAACCGAAGTATAGTAGGAGAACTTAGTTATTACGGCCCAAAGCAAACGATGTCTTACTTCCTGCATTTTTGTGTATGTGTGTTCGTTTTTGCCTGTGTTTATGCATGTGCACTATGTGCATGATGTGCCCACAGAGGTCAGAAAAGGGCACATCTTCTGGAACTTACAGTTCCATATATATAGTTCCAGAAGGTTGTGGTGCTAGGAATTGAATCTGGGTCCTCTAAAAGAGCAGCCAGTGCTCTTACTTACTGAGTCATCTTTCCAGCCCCACTTTCACTTGTTTTAAACTATTGGGAAGATTTTTTTACAAGTTATTTTGAAGCAGATGAAGAAATAGTTCTATGTCCTTAGTATCCAGAATTAATTGTATTGTGGTAGTCAGGCTGTGTTTGGCTGCTTTCCTAATTTGGTGACAGTTAAGTAATCTGAAATTAGCCTACAGTCCTCAAGTATTTATTTGCCTCTTAATTTAAGATTTTGTTAGTCCTTGTTAACAGAGGATGATTTTGTTCATGTTTGGTATGTGGTCAGTTTAGTTACTGCTAGACTGGCCTGAACTCCTTTCCTATTAGTCATAAAAGTTTGCCTTTATAAGATAGTCCTGATTGTGATTGTTCTACTGGTGTCCTAATACACATATAGTATGAAACAACTACTTATTTTTGGTGAGTTAGTTGCTTTCAGTCCACTTTAAACACTGTTCTGCTAATAGCCTTAAGAAAATTTAAACCAGTAATTTGTTAATATTTTGCTGCCCTTGGTGAAAGTTTAGTTTATACTCAAAGTATATTTGATGAGATTTTCTAATTTTAAATTAAAATCTAACAGAAATATCTGATAATTATATTAACACTAGTAGCTGAGAAATAAGAGCACCATCCTAAGGGGTTTGTGGTATTGACAGTCTTGGAATAGGCAGTCTACTCTTAGCATGTCAGGCACATGATTGTTGAGACTCTTTGCTTCAGAGTAAAATTGCTCATAAGTAATTGAGAGCTGGCCGTAATAATTTGCCATTTGAAACTGATTATTTTTAAATGTACTTTTATTTAAAATAAAAGTATAAAATGAATTCCTGGTGTTTATTTTTGTTTCTTGATTTTGATATCTGGTTTGTATTGAGACCTGAAGGGATTAAGGATGACATGATTCAGTACTAGTATTTACAGGCATTATGCCATGCCAACAAATAAATAGTAACCCCCTCACCCTGCATTCACCTGGGTGGCTCTGTAAAGTTTCTGGCTTGTTGTATTTTGTTTCATAGGTTTCTAAATTCATAGTTATTAAATAACGAGAGAAAGTGTTATACTGCATTTATTTATGTGCCAGTTTTGTGGGCACAAACTAGGGTCATTTGAAACTTTGGTCATTTGGAAAGCAGTAACCTTTACTGAGAAAAATACATCAATTTGGTCTGTAAGAAAGTCTCTGGGGGCAATTTCTAGGATAATGATTGAGATGGGAGAGACCACTCTACTGTGGATGGTACCACCTTTGGACAGGTAGTCCCAGATTGTATGAAAGACAGGCTGATCAAACCAAAGTAGAGTTTCTCCATGGTCCCTGCTCCATTCCTGTCTCCTAAGTTCTGCTCTGCTTGAGTTCCTGCCCTGGCTTTCCTCAGTGATGAGTTGTGATCAGTATGTATTAGTTATGTTTCAATTGCTGTGATAAAATACTATAACCAAGGCAACTTAAAAGGCTTAATTGAAGCTTATAGTTGTAGAGGGATTGGTGTTCATCCTGGTGGGTGGGGAACTTGTTGGCAAGCAGGCATAGTAGTGGAGCAGCAGCTGAGAACTCATCTTGATCTATATAAATATCATGGGACTGAGGGAAGCTCTTTAAGAAACCTTAAGCCTCCCTCCCCGCCCCTCCCCCCCCAGTGCCATACCTCCAGTAATAATACACCTCCTAATTCTTACCAAATAGCCAACAGGGTGTTCAAATGCCCACAAGCTTTATGGGAAACTTCTTATTCCAATTATTGCATGTAAGCTTACTAAATCACAGTAAGTGTCTACCCCAACCCCACGCCAAAAAGCCAGGCGGTATGGCACACACCTTTAGTCCCAGCACTTGGGAGGCAGAAGCAGTGGGATAACGAGAGCTACACAGAGAAACCTTGTACCAAATAAAAGAGTCTGACTAGAAATTGGTAATAGAAGCTTGGAACATGTTTTCCCATAGGGCATGTTTGGACATACTGCATGGGAAAGCCCTTGAGTATTGAGTATTCTTTGGGCACTTGGAAGATAGGAATGAACATAGAAATGCAGATTTAAGCTGTTTGTGTGTGTGTGTGTGTGTGTGTGTTGTGTGTGTGTGTGTGTGTGTGTTCACAAGGAAGTTTGATTCCCTCAAATACTCAATATTATTCATCTGAGTGGTGTTTTAAATTAAGAATCTGGCTTCTGATCAGCTAAGACTGAAGAATCTAATGCTTTAGAGCTCCAAAGACCAGCACCATTGAAGTGAAACTTTGGTTTTACTGAGAACTGATGTTACAGTAGCTGGGGTTGAGAACTCTGAAGAAAAGGCCAGCATCATCGAGGTGAAATCTGGTACATATTTCCTGTGTTCAGCAACCAGAAGTTGTGGTCTTGAAGGCACCAAGGAGTCATCTCAAGGTGTCAGTTGAGTAAATCTCCCACATAGTACTAATTTTGGCTGCATGGAAGCCACATGATTGAAGCTACTGAGACACTTCTATATTGGAGAGTCCAGGACTGTGGCAGGTGTGAAGTGGAGTCAGCCTGAGATTACAAAATGGGCTTCTTGTCCTGCAAATGACAGAGCTGAAGAAGAACTCCTAAGTAAGCCCTTTAGAGCCAGAAGATGGTGAGTCCTAGACAGTAGACAATGAGCTATTTGAAGTACACTGAGATTTTGGTTTTGCTTTGATTAGAACTATGCCCTGATTCTTTGAATAAGAATTTAACTCTCTCCTCTCCCAGTCATCCATAGTTGCCTTTAAAGACAGCTTAGACTTTTATTGAAGTTTTTTTTTGTTTGTTTTTGTTTTGGTTTTTCGAGACAGGGTTTCTCTGAGTAGCCCTGGCTGTCCTGGAACTCACTTTGTAGACCAGGCTGGCTTCAAACTCAGAAATCCACCTGCCTCTGCCTCCCAAGTGCTGGGATTAAAGGCGTGCGCCACCACCGCCCAGCTGAAGTTTTGACTGTATTATGCTTGTATTGGAGATTCTCAGGTTGCTCCCAGGGTGGTGGTTTTTTTTGTTTTGTTTTGTTTTGTTTTGTTTTGTTTTGTTTTGTTTTGTTTTATGTGAGACTTGGGTACAAGGAAAAGATTATAGATAAACAGCAATAATTTTGTATGTCAGATTGACAGGTAGTCAATTGGGCTGGTTAAGTTTTTCTCAGCTTGACACAAAAGAGCCACTTAGAAAGAGGGAACCTCAACTGAAAATGCCTCTGAGTAATTTTCTTTTTTCTTTTTAAAGAAATACTGTATATGAGTGCACTGTCAAGTCTCTTCAGACACACCAGAAGAGGGCATCAGATCCCATTATAGATGGTTGTGAGCTAGCCACCATGAGGTTGCTGGGAGTTACAACTGTGAAAGAGCAGTCACTGTTCTTAACCACTGAGACATCTCTCCAGCCCAAGTTATTTTCTTGATGATTGGTATGGGAGGGACCAGTCCAGATACTTCTGGGGTATATAATAATATGCCAAACAAGCCATGGGGAGTCAAGCCAAGTAAGAAGCATTCCCCCTTGGCTTAATTTAATTCTTGCCTCTTCTGACCTTAGGTTCCTACCTTGACTTCAGGTTGCTGAGGTCATGGCAGTGATCACAGTAGAAAGCAAACAGTATTAGCACCCAGCAACTCTGCTTGGAGTCTGTTTCAAAGATGTCAGCTTGGGTGTTTTCAAGGATTGAAGACAAAGTTCTGGGCCTCTTTCCAGGCTTCCTGGTCACATCCTGGCAGAGCAGGGCTTCGGGAGAGAGGCTTACAGAAGCATCACTCAAATCTTTGGCTTTAGCATTTCTTCCTGTGTGCCTTTTTGCCCACATTTACTTCCCTTGAAAGAACAGCAGACCTATTTGGCTAATCTCATCTAAACATGAATGGGGCAAGGTAGGGCATGATACAGTCCAAAATATGTTTAGGCACGAGTGTTAATTTTTTTCCTCTTTATTGCAATTAGAAGGTGAAATAAGTAACTGGTCTTGAGGCCCTGTGCAGCTTAGTAGTCATGCTTGTAGTGGAGATTCTCAGGTTGCTCCCAGTATACTGGTAAAAATAGAACAAGCAGATGTGGGGAGGGGAGGCCCAAAGGTAGGGAAGTAGGGGGAATGGGTGAAAGTTAGGACATTAGTGATTGTCCGCTTCTAGGATGTGGTCAATGTTAGGAATCCTTTGTGGGATTTACAGTGAAATCTCACTAGTTAGATTTATGTGAAGTTATAGGAAGAGTGAACTGGTTGGCTGGAAAGCAAACCAGCAAGATTAAACATTTTTGAGGATAGCTGATAGAGGAGGATTCTCTACTTCTGTACTTAAGTTGCAAATTGTTGAGGCTTTAAGAAAAATCTAGAATTAAGAGATTTCTTTATATTATTAGCAGCTGATAAATATGATCAAGACATTGTAAAAACTCACTCAGATCATTGTACTGAAGTGCAGCAGATGTTTTAGGTATTGCCAGAATTTAATGATAGATGGCTGCATATTGCATTAACTAATTTTCCCAATATCTGTTCACCCCACGTAGGAGCCAGTGAGTGAGTACAAGTGTACCTAAGTGTAATTAAGTGAGTTGGTGAGTTCACTACAGAGAGCACTGGTGAGGGGTTATAGGAGTCTAGGAAAGCTCAGAGGAGCTTCATCAATGTAGAGTACCACCCAGCACATATGGCAACCTCATGGAAGTTACATTATGGCCTGCTTTCAGTTAACCTTCCTCTTCCTATATACTCTGTTGCCCCAAATCTCTTGCAACTCTGGCAATCCCAGGGGTGTCCTATGACCTTTCCCTTCCTCCTACTCTAGAATGTTAATAATTCTGCTTCTGTTCCAATAGATTCAGCTATTGCTGTGTTTTCCTTAGGTGATTGCCAGGGCTTCCTGGCCCATGGTAATCTCTATATTATGTTGTTGTCATGGTGGACCTAGAGGAACACTGCACTCGGATTTTCACTGAGTGGAATTGAGTGAAGCTTGGAGACTAAGGTGAGAATGAATCATTGGGAGATTCAGGCATTGCTAGGGTTTGGTCTAGAATGTTTTCTAAGGCTTCCTAAGGTTTGGTCTCTGTGGTGCTTTTGGTGGGTGATGGGACTGGAGGTTTAGGTCACTGCAACCATAAAGGACTGTAGTGCCCTGGTCTTTTCTATTTCCAGCTATCTGACAAAATAGCCTCTTTTGTCATATGCTCTTATCATGATGGTTCCGCTTTGCCAAGCGGTAATGGGACTTGTTAGGGACTAAGCAGAACAGCTGATGGGGTACTCCTGTGCTGATGCACCTTTATAATACTTATTTTGAGCTAAAACTATTGTGCAAGCTGGGTATGCACAGTTATTTACCCTCTCCAAAGTGCCTTTTAAGAATGAATATAGGCCTTTGTGCTAGTTAAGAGTGTTTTTTGTTCTTTTGGCTTCTTGATTCAGTGAGTTAAGAGTCACCTGGGAAGGTTCTGTAGAAGATTGCCTGTAGAACAATTTATGGGACATTTTCTTAATTCATGATTGAGGTGCAAGGATCTAGTTCAGAATGGGTATTGCAACTCCTGGCAGGGGGAATAAGCCTTGAGGTGCAACCCATTAAGCAGCATTCTTCTGTGACCTCTACCCTGCCCTGGATGCTCTCAGTGACATGGAAATGAAAGATAGATAACCCTCTCTCCCTCCCCAAGTAGTTTTTGGTCAGAATATTGTATCACAACAATAGAAAGCAAATGAAGATAGCTTCCCTAATAAATTCCTTAACCTTCTTTTGTTGGGGGAGGACATAGAAAAGATTCCCATGCAAGGCCTTGCTTGCTGCATGTAATCTGTTTATTTTTTGTGTTCATTTTGGCTTTATAGTCACTGTGATTGGAATCCATTGTGTTCCCTTACTGGACTAATTGGACTGAAATCTTCACAAAACTGTTGAGTCCAGAAGTATTAAGTTTAGGACTTTTGTTGTAGTAATGAGAAAATCAACATAGGTATAGAATGCCCTTTACTTGGGACTGTGAGGACCCCAACTTTCTCATTAATATGACTTTAATTATGTAGTTCAGCATCTGACATATAGATGTTTTCTCCCTACATATAAATAGGTGATTTTTGCTATTCAACCCCGTAAGTCTCAGAATCATGTATTAAGAAACTTAAGGAAAAAATGGACACCTGCCTAGCATTCCCAAGACCCTCGGTTTGATCTCTAGCATTGTCCAAAACAAAAAACAACTAAAAAACCTGCTCCAGATAGCACTATTGCTGTAGCTATCATGTTATGGAGGCAGTCTTTAGATCTTTCAGAATGATAGTTTGTAAACAAATGGTCAGGCATTCATTGCTGGTTGTCTGGAAAGAGAGTAGAAACCTCCTGTCTCTTCACACAAGGATTTGCCCATTGCATTCAGGTGGCAAGAATCCCTCAAGTTAAGATTGCTTCAGGTGGGTCTCTCCAAAGCTCTTAAGGAAAGTTTGCTGAACTAAGTATGCATTAATGCCAACCTAAAAAGTTGGAATTGCTTCGATTCTCTAATCAAGAGACACAGGCTAGCCGAAAGAATTAAACAAAATCCAAAATATATGTAAAATGGATCATTTTGAGAGTGTTAAAAAATTTAGGTAACATAATGGGAGGGGTGGGTTTCATTTTAGGCATAGAGGCATTTTGCCTGTTCATACGTGTATACCATGTGCACATGATCTTTGGGGCTCCAGTTCTGAGCTGCCACGTGGATGCTAGGAATCACACAAAGAGTACCAACTCACCGTTCCAGCTCCAAATTTAAGTAACATTTAAATTCAGACTTTATTAAAGTTTAGCCCATGAACAGTTTATTTCAGTACTATAGATTTTATTTATTAGTTTCTAGTTTCTCAACAGTTTATATTGATTGTCATCCTTATAACTTACAGAAATTAAATTAGAAACACAAGCATTAGCACTTAAGTGGTTCTTTCTTTTTTCCTTTTACTGTTTGGATGTTCAGAATAATGTCAAAATATTTTTGTAATTGGGAAGGACTGGTTTGGTTACATAAGACTACAGAAGCATTTAAAAATTCTATTATGAATTTCAACTTACTTTAAAGTTAAAACAGAGTTCATAATGTAAAAGCTTATGTTAAAAATAAGTTTTTACATGTTTATTGTTTCTAGCTTCATGTGTAAATCCAGGAAAAAATGAAGCTGTAAGTCTATTATAAGAACTGAACAGATGAATTAATGTTAGGTTTCATGGAGAATAACCATGGTTTCTATAGAAGAGATTGTAATACATGAAATGATAACTGATACAGGTGAAAACATTAGGGAGCTTGAGAGCCTGGGGTATATTGAAGTCTCCACTGAAATGTTGCCTGCAGAGTTGCAGACACTGTAGACTGATGGAGGTCTCGAAGTGTTTAAATAGCTTCCACATAGTTGGCAGGGAGCATTCCGGTCCTGCCGGTCCTCTGCACAGTGCCATACATCCAGCCCTCATCAATTGCCTGAGCATTCACTATAGCATCTCCATCTTTAAAGGACACTTCATCTGCATCTGCAGCCATATAGTCATATATGGCACGGAATATTTTCTGTTCATGGGAATGAAAACAAGGAAAACAGCATATATTGATTGGTAAGAGTATGACTTTTTCCATATCAAGTTACAAAGGACTGTGCAGCTACTGCGAAAACAAAACAGCAAACACCTATAAAATATTTGCAAGTCATTCGCTGCTAAGTTTATACCTGGAATATATGAAGTCCTCCAAATCAATACCAAACGTATTTAAATTGCTAAGGCTAAAAGTAAAGACTTCCCCAAAGGAGCTAAGTGAACAGTCAAGTGGAACTGGAAAAGATATTTCATTCACTCTTAGCCACATACTCAAGCTATTTAATCATTTTTTCTGCTGGAGAGATGCCTTGGTTCGTTAAGAGCACTTCCTGTTCATTCAGAGGATCTGGGTTCAGTTCCTAGTGGCTCACAACTGTAACTCCAGTTCCAGGGGATCTGGTATCCTTTTATGACCTGTACTTATGTTGTGCACGTAAGTACAGGAAAAGCACTCATACACATAAAAATCTTTAAAATGTAATAAGTAAAGGGAAAGAGGCTCTCCGTAGGGAGCAGAGGAATCCCAACTTGAGTCAAGTACTGAGTTAATGTATATTATTGACATGACTTGTCCATACCAAGGACTCTAATGTAAAGCCTGTGTACAATGCTTTAGGCCTGGCAAAGCTTTCTTTAGGTGTCCTACCAATGTTTATGGTACAACTGATAACCTTGTACAAAAACTAGCAATGGCACCTTCTTCCTGGATTTTACAGCCTGAGACTGCTCAATAACCTACTGATCCATCAAACCATCTTTTCAGAAAATACCAGAAGCAATATTTTGGACTGAAGAGAATAAGCATAACTGAGAGACTAGGAATAAAAAAAATGAAGCTATAATAATTGAAATATGAAAAAAAGCTAAGACCATAGGCAGCAAGTAACTCCATCCCCAAAAGTTGGTATTAATGGCCTCAGTTCTCTAATCAAGGGATGGGGGTTAAGTGGAAGGATTAAGAGACAAAGACATAGTTCTTCTGTCTACAAGAAACTCGACTAAAGAGGTACCACGTTTAAGTGAAAGGATAGAAAAGAATATTTCAAGGACATGAGTCTAGGATACAAGCAAGTATAATTATCCTAATAGTCAACAAAACAGAGTTCAAGGAAACCATTAACCAAGAAGAGATTGTATTTCTAAACATAACGCACCAAACTCTAGCATACCCAGTTTAATAAAGTGTACTTCCAGAATTAAAGACAGATTAATTCTCAACTCAGTAGTAATAGATGATATAACTTACTTTCTCCAGGAGACAGACTATTTGGACAAAAAACAGTCTGAATTGAATGACACACAGCAAATAGGCCTGATATCAATGGAATAGTTCAACTAATACTAAAGAATATACATTTGTACTCCGCAACCCATGGACAGTTCTCTAAAGTAGACCACATCTTGAGATATAAATCAAATGTTAACCAAATTCAGAACAATTGAAACAAAAACATTCATTTGTTCTGACCACAATGCAATGAATCTTAAAATCAACTGTAAACAAATTATCTAGTAATGATGCAATAATACATTACAATAACACATTAGTTAATGATCAGGTCAAAGAAATAAAACTTGTGGAACACATTAGAAGCAGTCCTAAGAACAAAGGTGTGTGGGCTGGAAGGGAAAGAATATGATCAAAGAATACTGCGTGAAAAATATTTTTAAGTAAACCAGAGCACAAGAAAGTAAATGATTTAATGGTACAACTCAAGCAACAAGAAGCCAAATCCAGTGGACAGGATGAAATAACAAAAATCAAAGCAGCAATTAATGGGAGAGAAGCACAGAAAACAAAGAATGAATCTAAGAGATGATTCTTGAGATAAAACCAACAGACTTTTGGCCCAACTTGCCAAGAGAAAGAGATGACTAAATGAACAGTATCAGAGATAAACAAGGAAAACAACAAATTCTGGTTTATAAGGGAATGTTTTTTTTTTTAAAACCTATTCTCCATTAGAAGATCTAAAAGAAAGAAAAAGGAGAATACAATCTTGAATAGACCCATAAGAAATAAGATTGGACCCATCATAAAAAGCTTTTCAACTAATAAATGGCTAAGCCCAGACAGATTAATAGCAAAGAATTCCACCAAATTTTCAGAGATCTATAGACAATCCTCTTTAAAATAGAAACAAAGGCACTTCCAAATTTTTTCTATGCAGCCAGTATCACTCTTATCACCCAATTAGGTAAAGATGAAACAACATAAGTTACGGGCCCATAGATTATGGAGGCAGAAATCTTTAATACAGTACCCACAAGTATACATGAAAAAGATGACCATGATCAAATTGACTTTTTCCCAGAGATGCAGGGATGATATGTAAGTAAATGTAATGAGTGGACTTTCAGACAAAATTATATCCATTTATCTTATTGTAAATAGAAAGTTTTTGATAAAATCCAATGTCTTCATTATAAAAGTCTTAGTGTGTGTGACAAAGGCTGTGTTTGGCAAAAGTGCAGCCTTGAAGCACTTGCTATAGCTATAAGAAAGTTAAAGGAATGCAAGTTGGAAAAGGAGTCAAACCATATTTATTTGCAGCTATATTACCCATAGATCCCAAAACTTCCACCAGACAAGTAGAAATGATCAACACTTTCAGTAAAGTACCAGGACACAATCAACTCCATAGGTAACAATAGCAAACATGTTGAGAAAGAGATCATAAAAACATTCATATTCACAATAACCTCAAGAAAAATATCTTGAAATAAATTTAACCAAGGAAGTGAAAAACCTCTACTATGAAAACTGAAGTCACTGAAGAAAGAGATTGAGCCAGACACTACAAAATGGAAAGACTCCCCATGCTTATGGATTGGTAGGATTAATACTAGGAAAATGATTATCCTATCAAGTGCTGTTTGGAAATCTTTAAAAAAAAATCCTAAAATTTGATATGGAACTTCCAAAGCAACTCGGAGTGAAAAGAGCAGGTTGGAGGAATTGTCATTAGATTTCAAGATAGATTACAGAGCTATAGTGATAAAAAATAGTATTGCTCAGTAAAACCTCAAACCTTGAGTCCATATAACTTGGGCCATCTGATATTTGACTAAAGTACCAAAAAAACATGCACTGAAGAAAACAACAGCCGGGTGGTGGTGGCGCACGCCTTTAACCCCAGCGCTTGGGAGGCAGAGGCAGGTGGATTTCTGAGTTCAAGGCCAGCCTGGTATACAGAGTGAGTTCCAGGACATCCAGGGCTACACAGAGAAACCCTGTCTTGAAAAACCAAAAAAAAAAAAAAGATAACAGCATTTTCAGTAAATGGTGCTGGGAAAACTGAGTGTAAATGATCGATTTTTTTTAAAGGTTTATTATTATATGTAAGTACACTGTAGCTGTCTTCAGACACCCCAGAAAAGGGTGTCAGATCTCATTACAGATGGTTGTGAGCTACCATGTGGTTACTGGGATTTGAACTCAGGACCTTCAGAAGAGCAGTCAGTGCTCTTAACCGCTGAGCCATCTCTCCAGCAAATTGATTCATTCTTACCTCCCTGTACAAAGCTCAAGGACTGCTACAGACAGGATTTGCCTAATATATAGGTCAGGGAAGCTGTACCCATGAAATCTCAACATATAGCTACGTAAAGAAGGCCTGAACCATTACAATGATTAGTAGAGATCTTATAAGGCCGTACCCCTAGATGAAGAGCTATAGGCAATTGATGAGAGAGGAGAATTAGTCTGGAATGAGCCCTTTAATTGGCTGATACCAAGTAGTCAGCCCTAAACACACACACACACACATACACGCAACACTTTATGGACCTCGCTGTATTTATATATTTATCTGTATTTCTACATCTTATAATCTGAATTAAAAGCAAAAACAATAAAATTTAAAAAAATACACAAGTCTAGTGATTTGTGCCCATTATTCTTTACTTACCCCGGCAGTAGACGGGTGTGATGGTATAGAGGACAGTGTTGTCTGCTGGGTGGCAACTGAGGACGAGCGTTGCTGGGGGAGCTCAGTGGTTCTCACATGTTTATAAGCTGCAAAGAAGAAACAGGTTGGAAAGGCATGTGGAGGACAGCACAGCTGTGCTTGCCAGCCAAGCAATGTCTTTCTCAGTGACTCCTGTGGAGAGATGAGCTAGTAAAATTATGAAAGTCATTAAACATGCAACTCCATAATTTTAGTTTTTTTCTCAAGAAAGTAGTAACTTTTAAATTTTAAACATTGCTTAGGACAATCAGTGAGCTGACCTCATGACTGTTAGTACCACTCAATTGTTTTTGTTGTTGTGTTTGAGACAAAGTCTGTGTAGCACAGGCTGGCCTCAGATTTGCAGTCCTCCTGTGGGAGCCTCCCAAATGCTGGGATTGCAGGTGTGCATGGCCATGCCCATCTGGGAAAGTCACTCCTACCTGTTGAGGTTGCAGAGAAGAAGGCCCCGCCATCACTGTATGTGGAAAGGCGCTGGTCTGGTGCTTCCGAGTGCTCAGATTTTTCCTCGCCCCCACTGATACTCAGTGCACTGGCAGATCTTGACTGGTCCCGGCTCCGGCGTTGAGCTTGGACTGGGAGACATGTCGCAAAGATAAGATTTCTATGGGAGTGATGCCCCCATTACGGTTTTTTGTTTGTTGTTGTCAAGCACAGTTCTAAGTGGTTTCCTATGGCTGGCATACAATTCCTCTAGTGTATAGTTGTTCTTTATGGGCGAGAATCTAAGTGGCACAAGGAGGTATCAGACTCAAGTTATCTGCCTTCCCTCCACTATACCCTTCCCTGGCTCACTTCAATGAATAGAGAGCAGTCATTTTCACATTTTATTTTTGGTTTCTCCAGAAAGGCCTCCCTCATTTCCAGATGGATGGAGGTCCCTTTCCTATGTTCCATGATCTTGTGGGCAAACAATAAAATTATATGTGTCAGGGTAGGAGCAGGAGTTACTACTGGTCTCTATCCACAGACTACAGTATAAACCTTTAAAGAACAGCACAGCTTTCTTTACTTTAAAAAGAACAGCACAGCATGATACTTTAACAGCAACAACAACAACAAAAGATTCTGACCATATAGCTCTGGCAGGCCTGGAACTCAATATGTAGGACAATCTAAGATAGAACTCAAAGAGATCTGTTTACCTCTGCCTCCTGATTACTGGGATTAAGGGAGTATACAACAATGTCTGGCCCATTGGTTTATTTTCTACACGAGCAGACAGTATGAGTATCCCCTAACAAATAGTTCAAAATGGTTCTGAAGAACGTGTATATTCTCTTCCCTTTGCCCATGTATTTTTTTTTCTCTAACAAAGGCTAATTTTACTCATTAGGAGAATATAGAAATAACAGGATCTGAAGGAGAAAGGAAGTGAAACAGTTTGTCAAAATTTTTCCTAAACCAAACATGCTTGGTTTTGCCCACCAGCCAGTGAGCAAGCTCAGAAGATGCAGAACCCTGGAGGGAAAGAACATTCATTGACTCTAGTCCACTAGACAGTAGTGGATGTGCATACCATTAATCATGTGCAAACTTCGGGATTGAATGTTGTCTTCTGCTGGATCATAATCAAAAACTGAACCAGGGTTAGTACGCCAGACACGCAGACCTGAAAGGAAAGCCAGTGTTCAGAACAAATGTTCTAGCATTTATCTATATCTTGAGAACCAAGCAAGAGCATCAGCGATCGCAGGAGAGTGGGCTACTCTTGCTTAGTTTAGGTTCTGGTCTTCTCAGAACAAAGACGTCAGAAGATACTTCTCAGATCTCAGCTTTGCAAACTGGCTAACAGGGCATTCTTTCTCAGATTTCCGTCCTTTTGTCTTTCATTTGCTATCAATTCTGTCACTTTGTTCCCAGTTACCTGTAACAGTATCTTGATCCTGGTCGTTCCGCTTTTGTTCCATTTCTACCACTTTTCTCTGAATACCTCGGTAGTTAATGTCACTGAAGTCCTGTGTGTTTTTCTTTACTCGTTCAGTAATAGGGTCTGTCACCACTGGTGTGAAGCAGCCTTTGTGTTTCTCAAAGTCTTCATGATACTTCACCTGAAATATGAATTTACTTCATGAAAATATAATAGTGTGACATCTCTGTTTGAATATATTCCAGCAGGCTGTCCAGCCAATCATAAAGAACTCTGTGGCTGGAGAAATGGCTCAATGGTTAAGAGTACATGTTTTCACAGGGGATCTGTATTCAATTCCCAGTTCAGATGAGATAGTTCATAAACATATGTAACTCCAGTTCCAGATTTGATACCCTCTGGCTTCTACATGCATTGCACACACATCGTACATATACATATAAATAAATATATATTTAAGCAAGAGTTCTCGACTTACTGTTGAGATGTGCCGTTGGGTTTCCCTAACCCGCCTCATCTCTGGTGTATCTAGCACATAGGCAGCTTTCCCTTGTATTTGTTTCCGGAAGCTATCAGAGTAAAGAACCTATGGAGGAGAGACATACATGAGTCCATGGCATGGCCTTGTTCTAATTCTTAAGCTTAAAGACTAACAGATTGAAATGGAAGAAGCTGGCTAGGTTAATGTAAGTCAAAAGACAGTAGCCAGATATTTGGACCAAGTGTACCAGATCAGTACTTGCATCATAAGACATAAGACTTGTTTTGACTTTGGAAATGAAATGTTTCATTTTCAAAGTCAAAGGGGCATAGTGAAAGAGAGGAAGAAAGTGCCCTCTTGAATTTACTAGGAATTGCAATACAGTGCCAGAATACTTAATGACATTTTTTACATTAAATCTGATACTGACCGTTTTTCTTAGGTAATGTCCAGATTACATAAGCCAATATGCCAAAACAAAAAAGTCTTCCAGACACAAGAATATCAAAGTGAAGACAGAAATTTCAGAGCATTACCCATTTAATAAAGTACCTTAGAAATAACAGCAGAAGATAGAAGATGTTAGGGGAGGTCAATTTGTTATAGCTGGTTATGAGAAACTACCTTAGAGTCAAATGTAAGAGGAAGAAACCATAGGCGATTATTGTATGTTTAGTACACTTTGGAATGGAAAAAGCAGAGCTGTGTTAATTTTAGTGTACATTTTCAGGGAAAGAAGTGCACATTTTTATGATGTTAAAAAAAATCCCCCAAGATGTTGCATTATCCATTGTTTTTAAATTTTAGTGTGTTTTTCAGTTGAATGAGAAAGGCGTGTTTTCATGATGTTAAAATGTTAATTCCAAGGTTTTCCACTGTTCTATTGAATCGGGAAATACCGAGCTAATGTTTTCTTGGTTGCGTTTGGCTCTCTCCATGTCTGGAGTAACAGGTGTTGGTGTTGCTTTTCTCATGTTCTCTTTGTACAATACCTAGGGGAGCCAAGAGAGTATCCCGACATCAGAAAGCAAAGGAAAAAACAGTTCTGAGAAATCATCATTTAACTATTGTTATGGCCCAATTATGTCACACAGTATAAGAAACACTTCAGGAGGAGAAAGCCATTAAATTGTTACAGTAGAAAGCAAGAGATAAGTCTTGAACCCAGTGTGAACTAGTAAGGGTTGGCTGTTGTTTTTAAGTGGCCAAGGAAGAATTTGAAAAGGTATCAAGAGTCTTGGAAACACTGTGAGAAGAATTAGTGGTGTAGCCGTGATGATCAGGCTTGTTAGAACTGCAATGGTTTATTTTTGCTCTCAAATACCGAGCTAAAGTTTTCTTGATTGCGTTTGACTCTTTCCATCTCAGGAGTGAAGGGTGTGGGGGTGGCTTTCCCCAGGTTCTCTTTGTATAGCACCTGTTAGAAACAAAGGTGGATCTAGAGGTCACTCCCGGGGAGGCAGTATTCACTATTAAATATAAATACAGTTGGGGTGGGAGAGGGAAATGTTAGATGTAACCTATTACTACTAGTGAGAATAGCTCTCAAGAAAAAAAGCAAAATTAGTTAATGGCAATGATGAATGTTGTGTGATGTTTAGAGGAGATAAAAGCACAACTGGCATTTTACTTGGTTTTAACCTAGGATGGGATTAAGAGCAGGCCAAACTGCAAGAGTTATTTTGTGTAATCAGAAGCATTTTTCATTTCTCAAGACAATACCGAGCTAAGGTTCTCTTGATTGCGTTTGACTCTCTGCATCTCTGGGGTGACGGGGGTGGGGGTGGCTTTCCCCACATTTTCTTTGTACAAAACCTAAATGAGTCCAGTGGATCCAAAAATCCAAAAGGAGACATGACAAAAAAGAGTTACAATTACCAAAAGAAGAAATGGAATAATAGTACATTAACATTTGATGAGGCTCTGGGCACCAAGTCATTTAGGTGCTAAGGTTAGACAGCAGTCTATATTTTCAAAGGAGAAGTTGACTGTAGTTAGAGCAAGACACACATTTCTATAGTACAACTTTGCCCTGTGAGAACTAAGATGTTCCAGAAAGGAGTAAGCCCTACCATCATTTTACCACTAGTATGTGACTATCAGTCTCCTGACACATTATCAAATGTGGACTTGTATTTTGAATTTGCCCCAATACAACCACTCTTTAATTGCAGCATAGGCCCTCATAGGGATTAAAACTGTAGACTCCCAGGCAATTGTTTCTCTTCCTCTTTATATTCTGCTTATTTTATTCACTAAATATGTCACACTTACCAGCCATGAAAAGTGTTTTCAGCAATTACATTAGCAGCATGTAAAAGCAATAGACCTGTGTCATGGTAAACCCTTAACCTCAGTGTCTTCCTTAGTGTCCTTCTGGGTGCCCTGGGGGATTTGGGAAATGTCACTAAGGAGGGATTGCCTTCCAGCAGTTCTCAAAGTCCTTGAATAGCTGGTCAGTATCAGCTGAGAACTTGCTAGAAATACCTGTTCTCTGCTCTATACTGCAGCTACTGACAAAACAGGGAACATGGGCCAGACCCAGAAACCTGCTTTAACCAGCATTCAGGTGATTCTGATGAACAGGAGAAACCTTCAGGCAGTATAAACGCTGAGCAGGAACTTCACTACTGAAAGCTAAAGTCCCCACAAACTCTACCCCCAAGTCACTGACAGATTAATACCAGAGAGCACAAGCTTGAAGAAAATATTGTTACTGTTAGCACTGAGTTTCATAGTAGAAACAACAAAACCAAAATTAAGATCACTAAGACAAAAAGTCTTGACACTCCTTTTTCAGTGACTTATTCAATTGTGAAAAGACCACCATATCAAGTTGACATTATCTATGGATGAGGATCAGGAGCTACTTTCCCAAGATCTCTTTGCCCACGTCTATCATAGTAGGACTAGGGATCTAGATCAGTGTAAGAGCACGCTTTAGCCCGTGCAAAGCCTCGCCGACTGATTATATGTACTACGAAAGAATCAAATCTGGTGGGGTGAGTCAGAATCATCAAAAACTTCAACATCCAAGAAGGAGCCCCATTATACCTCCAATTTAACCCATCAAGGTCCCTACACCCCAATTTCTCAAGCACGCAAAACAAAGAGACCTTGGGTATAGCAGAGAGTAAGTTGGGTGTAGGAGAGATGAGCAGAAGAATACTTTGTAGGAAAATCTGTTACCTTGATATTAGAATTTTAAAGGCAATAAAGCAATTGTGTTATGAAGTTAAGGCTAGGTAGGAACAAAGGATAAATGTGGTCAAGAAATGGACAAGACTTAAGGTGCCTTTTAAAATAGGATTAATAGGAATTATTTTAAGTCATTGAGGTAGTTTTAAAATCATGAACGAAGTCATTTTTTTCTTTGTCAGAGTACCGAGCTAAGGTTTTCTTGATTGTGTTTGACTCTCTCCATCTCTGGAGTGACAGGTAAAGGGGTTCCCTTGCCCATGTTTTCTTTGTATAACACCTGTACAGTAAGAAAGTATCAGAGAAACGATGGTAAGTGACTTTTCATTTGCTGTGGAAATTTAAAGGTAAGGTCAAATTCTTTGGCACAAAATAATACAGGAGCCAGGAGTTATATGCTGACAAGATGCCATGTGCTATTTAAGGAAGCTGCTACTAGGCTGGGAAGCTGTGAGCCATGGAAGCAAGGACCTAAAGTGCTAGCGAGGGAAGGCTATTAGAGTCATCCACACTGTCGGGGTTTTTACACACACACACACACACACACACACACACACACATTTTTGTGAGCATGGTACTTCCTAAGCAATTGCATAGATTTGAGATGGTTAGAACTTGGTTTTGTTTATCTCCAAACTAAAATAGTTACTCCTTTAAAAAAAATGTTTAAAAGCATCAGGTGAAATAAAAAAATGAAAAACATAAAATGGGAAAGAATATGTTTTAACAAAGAGAGGTTAGAAGCAAGGAAGGGAAGAGGATTTAATGACGAGTGAGGTTCTGCAGTTAAATGGCATCTGACCCCCATTTCCTTTCAAATACCGAGCTAAGGTTTTCTTGATTGAGTTTGACTCTCTGCATCTCTGGAGTGATGGGGATGGGGATCCCTGTCCCCAGATTTTCTTTGTATAGCACCTGTATGAAATGAAGCATGCAGAACAAAAAGCCGTCAGTTACTTTTCCTCTCCTGGGGAGCAGTTGGCTGTGGGAGGGGAAGGAGGAAGAGGAGTTAGAGATGGGAAGGTACCAAAAGCCTCAACCTGTAAGACAGAAGGATTGCAGGAAGGAGCCACAGAAATGGAGAATTAAAGAGGTTCTGTTATTTTGTTGTCTGAACTCATTTCTGCAGCATAAATAATAAAGAACACTACGAAAGGAGACATTAGTTGTCATCATTATGTGGGAAAGACAGAGACAGAAACCAAACCAAGAAAGTTATTTTCTTAAATCATATAAAGGATGTTTGAGTTTTATAAGTATTATCTATGTGACGATTCCTACATATTTTTGTTGACTTTTTTTTTTAGTCTGGGTGAACATATTGGGAACAATTACTTTTAAGGTAACTAGAGTAAGATAAGGTGCTAAAAAAGAGACTTTAGAAGGACTATGTAAGTGCCAGGGGAGGGGGAGGTTAGGATGGGAAGTGAGCCAGTGGTCAGATCTTCACAGAACTGTGCTTTGAAGCTTCGTGTTCACGTCACATTTGCCAAAGCGAGTAAACACAGATGATGTTATTTTAAAAGCTGGAATACTTTTAATGATGACGTTAATGTTTAACTGTGGTAAGGACCACAGGGAATGGTAGCATTAGTTGGATACAAAACAGATCATATTTTAAAAACTGGGATGAGTTAAAAGTTTTGTTTTGTTTTTTTAATTTTTTAAATACCGAACTAAAGTTTTCTTGATTGTGTTTGACTCGCTCCATCTCTGGAGTGATGGGGATCGGAATCCCTTTCCCAAGGTTCTCTTTATATAACACCTGTATGACACAAGAAAGCATTGGAGGAGAATACAAGCCTATGAGATCCAGACATCCAGCAGGAGAGACCACACCCACTGCCCTGCATGGCTGTGTGATAAATCATTGCTCATCTTTCTACTCTAGCCTAAGAATTAAGGGAGAAATACAAACAGCTATATAAGATCATAGACCTGCTCAGTATATCAAGTTAGCAAACAGTTCTTTTTCTACATAAAACATTTGTCTTAGAGCACAACAGGCATTTACAACTACAGACTGAATCTGTATTCTCTGGCTACTTTGGCATTTGTTAAGGTTACAGAAATCATCAAATCTAAAAGTCTACATTTAATATATACAGTCTCGCCAAAGTATCTAAAAGGCTTGTGCACCACTGGACAGTGTTGTCTAGCATAACCTGTTTGTTATATGTGCATAATACAAATCATACTTTAACAAAGAAAAAGTTGTCCAGGGCCATTAGAATAATTTCAAATAGATATACAAGAATACACTGTAATATAGAAATGACTAAAATTTTAAAAAGTAATACCTTTCTCCCAAAAAAGAATAATGAGCTGATAGAAAAAAACAGTAAACACCCCAAAAGACATATCAACACACAATGAAAACTCACAGACTTTGAGATGTTGTTAGTAAGCAGTAATTATGGACAAAACACAAAGTGGACTCCAAATTGGTTACTGCTCCACTTTGAGAGAGAGCCAACTGTTAGGAAGTACTGAACCAAAATGAAGCACATTTCATGTCAACTCTGCTCCCCAAGAGTGGATCCTAATCAATACATGCATCTCCATGTCAAGCCTAGAAGTTCCTTATATGGAAGGATAACGAGTCATTTATTATGGTAGATTTTTTGTTTTTAGGAATATCAGTTAAACAAAAACAATAATGTAAATGCATGTTCTATTTAATTAGCATGTTTAAAAAACAAAAGCAAAAACAAACCATGCCTTTGGTTCTAGGACTAGGGAGGCTGAGGAAGGAGGGTGGTAGATTTAAAACCACCTTGGCCTACATAGTGTATGATCATACTTTTTGGCCTACGATCCTGTCTTTAAAAAAATTGGAAAGCATAAATTTCTAGTTATGAAATGGCTCATTTAGAACAACTATCTAAGTAAGGCTTTGGTTTTAATAGTGAGTCCATCGCTATCCATGCAGGTGGGACCTGTGGTAAAGTCACCACTTTCCCAATCCAGGGAGCTGTTCCCACACACAGCCTTGGATCAGTGTCTCGTTATTGTGCTAACCCAGAAACTTCAGACTGAAAGATTTCCAAGGAAATACAAGCTCTCAGTTTTGGGCCATTTGGAAGTCATTTAATTTCAAAAGGACCAAGACTAACAATGTTGAAAAGGACAGGAACCAAATTAAAGTGTTAAGGGAGGGGCCCGAGTGGTGGAGCACTTGCCTAACCCATGCAAGGCCATGAGTCCAATTCCCAACACCACATACAGACACAAAGTTAGGACAGATATACCTATATATCTAACAGAGAAGGGTTAGAGGGCATTTCAGAAAGTACAAAGCACTGGGATTAAATGGTAAGTAAAATATCCAGGGCAGAAGGATTCAGTTGATGAGGGTTTTTTTTGTGTGTGTGTTTTTTTCCCCCCGAGAATTTGTTAAATTATTATAAAGGGACAAATGGTAAGGATTTTGTTTTATCGAAATTCTTTTTAATATGGAGTTAAAGGAACTTTCTCGCAAATACCGAGCTAAAGTTTTCTTGATTGCGCTTGGCTCTCTCCATCTCTGGAGTGACAGGTAAGGGGGTCCCCTTGCTCAGGTTCTCTTTGTACAAGATCTGCGTGCACAGAACCAACAGTCACATCAGCATGGATCCATCTTTCAGTTAGATCTCATCTTAAAATAAATCACCACGAATTCCTGTTCTCACAAAGAAGGAAAGTAAAACTAAGATATAGACCAACTGCAGACTGCCTTTGTGCATTTAGTTGTCCCCTATATAACAGTTGCTCTCCTGGTGACATCGATGCACACACAGACAGCATGGAAGCTAACTGAAGTTACTATCTAGAATGAGTTACAGACAACATTGAAAAAAAAAGAGGACTTGGGGAGATTAAGTAAATCTTTGTGAACGCTCAAACTAAAATAGCAACTTAGCAGCAATCCTGAATATATTCCAAAGGAACGCTCACTTGTATGACATATAAACAAGTAACTAAGTAAATATTTCTGAGCCATATAAATATAAATTGGTCTGTTGTTTTCAAATGAAGATGTTTTAGAAGCATGACCACTTAGGAAAAGCTACAAATAAGAGGATGGCCCAGTCGGTCATCAATAGGAGGAGAGGCCCCTGGCCCTGTGAAGGTTCTGTGCCCCAGTGTAGGGGAATGCCAGGGCCAGGAAGTAGGAGAGGGTGGGGTGGTGAGCAGGGGGAGCGGAGAAGGAACAGGGTTTTTTTTTTTTTTTCAGAGAGGAAACCGGGAAAGGAGAAATCGTTTGAAATGTAAATAAAGAAAATATCTAATAAAAAACAAATTAAAAAAACATAAAAAAAGGAAAAGCTACAAATATTTTTTAAAAAATCAAGCCACAATAAATAAAATTCTGATTAGTACCGACCTTTGGGGAAGGATGTTAGATTTAACTTTTGACCTGTATCATACTAGTTAGACTGGAGGAAGGAAGCTGAGAATTATGGGTTTTTAAGGAAGGTGATTTAAAGAAAACAGTTAAACTTTCACACCATTATTAAAAATTTCATTAGATTTGGGTCGAAATCTGAAGTAACACTGGCACCATTCCTTCATTATATGAACTTAGTAATTTTACATTTGTTTGTTAAAGACATTAATGTGATTGTTATTTTAATAAGAATTAGGGTCGGGATTTTTTTGCCCCTAAGAAATACCGAGCTAAAGTTCTCTTGATTGCGTTTCACTCTCTCCATCTCTGGAGTGATAGCTGTAGGTGTTCCTTTTCCCAAACTTTCTTTGTACAAAACCTGTGAGATACAAGAAAGTACCCGGAAAACACTCAAAACAAGCAGAGACAGAGGAAGGGGCTGGGTTGGGGAGTAGATGAGGAGGGGGATTTAAGAGAGCAGTGTTTAGTCAGGGTAATGCTTTGAAAGTCACGACTTTACAGATGCACTTTACACTGCTATGTCTTAGAAAGGTACAGTAGGAAGCACTGGAATCTAGGGTTCAAGCACCCCAAGGAAGCTTGTTAATGCCGCTAACAGGGTTTCAGATCTAGCTCACACCAGTCAGTTGCTGAAACTGTTAAAGACCAATGAGAAGAGTGGCCATTCTGAATCAGGTCAGGTGGTTTTCATCGGAGGATGATACACAAAACACACACAAGGTCGTTAAGCTGTTACTTTGAAAAGTAGAACGGTAGGTTATTCTGGTAGTTGTTTTATGGGAAAGAATTTATTTCATGTATCTGTCAATACCGAGCTAAAGTTCTCTTGATTGCGCTTGACTCTCTCCGTCTCTGGGGTGACAGTGGTTGGGGTGCCTGTTCCTGGGTTTTCTTTGTACATAACCTGCAGAATAATTAGAATACCCAGAAAGCAGAGTCACCACAAATGGTTCATATCAGAGCTCTGGGAGGGAGCTTTGGTGAGCGGCCATAAAAGCAAGCAACCTTTGCAAGATGCACTCAGGGACAGAGGAAAAGAAGGCCATAAATATTTGTAGAAATTTTGCCATCTAGAAAGCTGGAAACTAAATTTTGCATTTTCCACAGCCAATACTTAGTATGTTCTTAAAATGCTTTAGATGATGATAATAAATTTAATAAGCTTTGACTGGCACGTGTAAAGCCTTGGGTTCAGTTTCTAGTAACCACCCCCTCAAAAACCAAAAATGAAACCAAACCAAAGCCAAAGTAACCATTGTATGGCACCCCAGCTTAAGGTCTGCAGCATGAGTATGTCTACATCATTGTACTCAAAGCACATGTCACCTATGTTTATAACTTTCTAACCGTGTGATGCTCTAATCCTCACTTCTTCAGAGTCATTTAGAATTTTATAAATTTCTTAGCGTTTTAGCTTTTATTTCTTTTTTTTTATCTTTTATTTCTATATATGTTTTTGGGACAGGCTCTTAAGCTACTTAGCTGTGACTTGTGTTAGCCTCCCAGTATTCCTCCTGCTTCCGCTTCCTGAGTGCTGGGATCACAAGCATGCATCACCACTCCCGGCTCTGATGAAGCCTTAGGTGGACAACTGATGTGAGCAGGCATACTTTACTTTTCAGGAAGAGCATCTTCCTCTGAAGCATTTGACTGTGATTACAGAATCAAGGAAGTCAGGATCAAGGAAGCCAGTGCTTGTTGGCTGGTCTTTTTTCCCTGTGTTTAATTTTATGTTTTATTTGTACTGTTGGGACTGAACTCAGGGCCTAGTGCATGGCAGGCAAGTGTTCCCCCACTGAACTGTGTCCCTTGTCCCTGTTCTAAATCTATGTTTTCTTTTAGAGGTATCATCAACAGACTTAAAATTAAAAAAAAAAAAAAGTGAGGGATCCCCGCTTTCTAAACCTCTTATCTCTTCCCTTCGTTCCTTAATAAGTTTCAGCCCGAGCGTGGCTTCGTGGTACACACCATGAATGCACATGGTGGCAGAGGCAGGTGAATCAAACAAAATTACAGAAAGGCAACCCAAAGCAACACAGAACCCCTGGGCTTGTTTTGTTTTCTTCAGGTTAGTGGACAGAGAATTGAAAAGGAAGTTGGCAACTGAGAAGTTAGAGTATAAAGAGTAGTAGGGAGTGAACTACAGCTAGATTGAGGTCTCCTGGCAACCCGATGGGGACAGGGGAGGAGTCACAGCATCCCCAGGTATTAGAGGCTTTTAGCAGAAAGAAGGGATGGATGAAACTAGGGTGCTGATTGAGAGGGTCCTACAAATGCATGCCAAGTAAGAGTCAATACCGAGCTAATGTGCTTCTGGGTCTCCTTGACACGTTTCACTTCAGGGAGGTCAGGGATCGGAGTTCCTTGTCCGATTGCTTCTTTATACTTGACCTATATGGAAATGGGGACACAAAGGTGTTACTGCATGCTGAATTCTACCAGCCTTCTCCTATCCAACAGTCCATTTGCTTAGGACAGATGGAGCCACACACGAGTCTCTGGGAAGGCTCATTCTTTGATGCAGATATAGTTTCCCATAAGCCTCTGCTTTCCACAGGTACTATCATCTTCCTGAGAACCTCCACTAGCATATAGCATACGATGATGGCGGTGTACAGACACCTGCTTTTTAGGTTGGACACTGTTTCTGGTGACAAGTTCTGAGTATAACTCAGAAGTCAGAGATTTACCCAAGTCAGGTCGAGAGTGGCACAGTGACTGACATGTCCTTACCGAGCTAATGTGGTCCTGTGTTTGCTTCACTCTGAGCATCTCAGGGGTCTTTCCAATTGCTGTTCCCGGGGATACATCCTCTTTATACAAAACCTGGGCATTCAGAATCAGGAGAGCGTTAACCACAAAGAGGGAAACCTCGGCAATGCCCGGAGAAAGGGCAGTGCCAGGCCTCTGTGAAAACCAAGACACTACATGGTGTCTCCAGGCGAGAGCTGAAGTACAGCATCTGATGTCCTCCTGTCAGAGTCAAAGTCTGAAACCATATAGGCAGGGCTGGTGGCTTTCCAGCTCGAGAGTCTATTTAGAATATCGAAGGATATTAATACAGGATGAGAAAAAAACCCAAACGATTAAAAACCACAGAACTCATTAAAGAAATGCACAGTCAGTCAGTTATTTTGGAGAAGGCTAATAAAAGAAAACCACATCACAAAGAAATCCACCTTCTTGGAACAAGACAATGTGTGTTACTGTCTGAGTTACTATTTGAGATTAAAAGGTACAAAGAGAAGAGTTATTTTGTTAGATTTAAGTTATTCCAAATGATCTCAGGAGTGATGATTTAGAAGTTTGGGGGCTTTTATCAGGGACCTACTGGCATTAACTGGGCAAGTTAGAGGTTAATTGCCTGGGTCAGCATGGGTCCGTGGACCTTCTTAAAGAGGACGGCATTATTAGGTTAGCATTAGATGGAAAGTAAACAGTAAATGTACCGAGCTGAAATTCTTTTGGTTTTCTTTAACACGCAGTATTTCTGGCGTGTCTTGAACAACTGTAATTTTCCCTTTACTGTTTTTAAGGTCACACTGGTATTGAAGCTATGAAGGAAGAGTAAATATCCTGTTAAGATTTCAACATTCTCTTGCACGCTGTATAATTATTCTATATTGTGGATGGGAGGCTAACATTTTATATTAATGAAAATGCATGCCACAACCACCACAGTGTGGAAGCCAAAGTCAATCCTTTAATAAAAACTTTGGAGAGAATCCAGTTTTAGTGGTGGGGTATTGCTAGAAACTTCCTGGGACCGAACCTGGGACTGCACACTTCCTGAAACACATGCTCTAACACCAAGCTATGTGTGCCCCCGGAAACAGAAACTAATTTTTAAGAACCTTCAGTGCATAAAAAATTTAAAAGTATTTTTTGCTTAGAATTAGTTTTAGAAGGCCCTGTCCCAGCTTAACTGATTAAAAGATAGCGATAGTTTGTATTCAATGACACGAGGGCCACCTACTGAGCAGGGGGGACTTTCATGCTCACTTGGTAAGCCCAGAGATGATTCATGTGCACCCCTCTGCCCTCATGGGATGCCAGATGTGGATGCCCAAAGCCACCCCACTTTAGCCTGCTGGATCCCACCAGTGGGTTGGGCCTTAGTGGAATAGAGACTTACCAGGCTGAAGTTCTTCTGGTTTTCACGGACTCTTTGCATTTCTGGAGTATCCAAGACAGTCTCATAATATGACATGGACTTCTCTGCATCTTCCTTGTACTTTTTCTGGGAAAAGGTTCCAAGGAACAGATAGGATGAGCCCCATAGTTATATAGGCCGGGAAACCTAAAAGAGTCCTTCGACTGTAGCAGATGGGAAGTGTTTGCATCCTGCCCATGCAGGTACAGCCTATCACCCCAGACGAGGACCAACAAATATGTCCTGTTTGTCTTTATTTTGTTTTTAGATCTGTTTAGTTTGGTTCGAGGGACAGGGTCTTGCTGTACAGCCCACACTGGCCTCCTGTCCCCTTGTCCCTAAGTACCGAGGTCACAGGTGTGTGCCACCCCACCCAGCTTCCGTGCCTTTTGTCATTGGATTTGCAGGAAGGTGGGAGCTATCAAGCCTGGGATGCTACAGGTTGTGGGGCTCAAAGCTGTTCATTCGGCCTCAGCCAGGAGTGGGTGGTCCACTTTGGGTCTTCCGCTTATGCTCACACACCTTAAGCCCACATTATAACACATGCTAAAATAGTCATGGATCTGGAATTGTATCACGGATACCCTCTTCAGTACTTGGAAATTACCTCACAGCATTGTGAGGTTTTTCTTACAGTGCTTAGTGACCCTGGGTGTCACACTCCACCACTGAGGTGCCCATACCCAAATCTTTCTTACAATCCATTTTTAAATCGGATTTGGATTTCTTCAGTTCTGACTCAGATCTGCATTGGAAATAAAGGCCTTCTGGTTTGGTGAGGGAAACTGAGATATGAGAAAACACTGCCTTAGGAACACAAAAAACCTTTGCCCTAAGGCAAACCTTACCTGGCTAGAAAGGTTCTTGACTTGCTGAGCATGGATAATTTCTGGGGTATCAACAACAGAAGTGAAATTGGCTTTTTCCATTTCTGCCGATTGCTTGTACTTAATCTGTAAAAGGACAGCCAACAGTCTGGTAATATAATATGCACAGCAATATGCATAACACTTCTTAGCTTGGTTGAATGAAGAGGTGATCATATTTTTTTCCTGGCACTCAATACATTTCTTTCTGTTGTGCTTATACTTTTTAATGTTTTAAAATTTTATATGTATAAGTGCTGTGCCTGTATATACGTTTTCCCATCATGTACACCCCTGTTGCCTACAGAGACCAGAAAAAGCTGTTGGATCTCCTGGAAATGAAGTTATAGAGGGCAGTGAGGAGCCATGAGGGTGCTGCAGTTCTGATCCAGGCTCTCCGCAGGGCCATCTTTCCTATCAGTGTTTATTGTATTATATTAAATCATGAGACTCAGAAGGCTCTTGGCTGTTGAAAGACAGACTGTCCATTTAGATAGATGTAGGATGACTCCGGGCAAAGGGATAATCGGGTAGAGAGACAGGAAAGCAGGGGGTGGTTTACGTAAGACCTAGTACCAGTAAGACTTAGACAACACTGGATGTCTAAAAAGATATGTTTTAAATTTAGGTGTATAAAGCAGAGGGAAAAAAGAACACAAATAATCTAATGAAGGCATTCTTAGTGCCACATAAGGAGTGGATTGACAAAAAAACCACAGATGTCAGAATCTGCCCCAGTTCCACGCAGTAATTTGGTCCTCCGGCTTTGATGTCCCCAGGGGTTGTAGATTCAGGAAGGCAGAGACAGAAGTAGCCTGACAAAGGGACCCTGGGCTATACATTATAATTCATCCAGCAGATGCTTAATTATGCTAAACATATAATGTCACTGTCAAATAAGGAAAATGACAGAGGACCAACAGTGCATCCTTATAACCATGGCCACCATTTGGAGAGGCGCGCCTTCCCAGAAGCGCTGACCTGGCTGGCAATGTCGGTAGCATTCCTGGCCCGCATAAAATCTGGAGTCTCGTTGGCCATGGCATTCAGGCCTCTTCCTTTGACTTCCAGCTCCAGGTCTCGCTTATATTCTTTCTGTAGAAGAATTGTTTGTTTTTTTTTTAAAGAAAAAGTTCCCTACCTTCTCTTAGTAGGGTGACTACTGCATGAATTAAAAAAACCCACATAACATGCTCCTTGGTGGTTGTAGGCGCTGCCCTTACCAGCTACCTCAATGGACAGGATGACATGCTTGTTCATCCTGCTCTATGTACAGCAATGTTAATCAAGAGAAGTCCGTTAACACAGAAAGTAAAATTTAAATCTGGTGTGGTATATGTTAGTATTAAATTTAGGTGCAAACCATGCCAGTGTGGTATGATGTTTTCATTTAAATGGCCATTGTGAACACAACACAACTAAGTCAAGTAATATTAGATACTAGTTGGTTATGACAACCTCTATACACACAAACTGATTTCATATCTACTCATCAGAAATTGACATTATTTTATTTCGCAGTTAGTAAATATTCTGGATATAAAGTTCAGAATGCAAAAATTATTTTCTCTTTCCCTTGGTCTAACTTGGGTAGGATGAAGGTGCATTATTAATTATGTACATGTGGTAGTTGGCTATGATCTTACCTCGTTGAGGATTTGAGTGGCATTCTTTGCTCTCAGCATATCAGGAGTATCTTCCATTTCAGTGAGACCTCTGCCTCGGATGCTTTCTTCTAGGTCTTTCCTGTACTCTTTCTATATTACAAAAGTAAAATCAACAAAACTGACAAGAAAGCTCGAATTGTTCTCTTAGGTGAGGAGCCAAAACCAAACCAAAATAAATCAATGAATAAATCAATAAGACAATGATTCTAGTTTTTAACAGTCCATGGTTGAGTAAGTAAATATATGAGTAAATGCAGGGTGTATGGTTCACAGTTGATGTTAATAATTAAATACAAGACTGGAATTAATAGAATGATAAGGTAGGCATGTTTTTATTAGACTTTTCTATAGAATACTAAGGTAGGCATGTTTTATTAGATATTCCATTTTAAAAATTAGAAGAATTAAAACGGGTCATACATTAGACAGTAGTACCAAACATGGAGATGCCATCTGAAGGGCTGAGTCAGGTGGGACCCAGGCAGGAGCACAACGATGAATCATTAGTGTGATTATTGGGTGAAGGGGGAGGCGGGGAAGACCACGTGATTACTACCTCGCTTGCTATTTTGGTTGCATGTCTGACATGTAACAATGCTGGCGTGACCTCCAGGCCCGTCAGGTTTCTGCCTTTAATGGACTCTTCATAATCTTTCCTATATTCTTTCTAATATGAGTGGGAAGGAAAAAACAAGAAAGACTCTGTTAGAATCCACATTTCAGTCCATAAAAGGAAAAGTATGTTTTCTTTCAGGTTTTGGCTTCTTAATCACAGTCCTGACAAAAGTCACATGTTGGAAACTGTCTTATTGTTCTGGAAATACTGTGCTGGCAGTAAATGGCTCCAAAGAAACTCTGAAGTTTGTTGATGGCTCCCCTGAAGTCTGTCTGAGGTGGTGTTGGAGCTGACCCCAACAATATTGGGAGGATGGATAGGTCATCGGCTTTGAAATCTACTCTCTTCTGGAGTCTTTCCCATTTATTTACTTTTATTATTTCCAATATCATGGGTGATGTGTGAGTGAGAACAGGAACATACACATGCCACAGTATGTATGCCGCAGTGCATAGATGGAGAGCAGGGGACACTCCCAGCAGTCGTTTCTCTCCTTGGGACTTGTGGGACTTCAAGATGGAACTCAGGCTGACAGGCTTTTGCTTCAAGTGCTTTACACACTGAACCCACTTTAAACTTTATTGTACTGTACTGTATTGTATTGTACTGTACTGTATTGTATTGTACTGTACTGTATTGTATTGTATTTTTATGTGTATGGGAGTTTTGCCTGCTTAGACCAGAAGAGGGTGTTGGATTCCTTGGGAACTGGAGTTCCAGACAGTTGTGAGCTGCCATGTGGGTGCTGGAAATCAAACCTGGACCCTCCAAAAGAGCAGCTACTGCTCTTAACTAGTGAGCCATCTCTTCAGCTCCCTTATTATGTGTATGTGCGTGTGTATACATATATATATGTATATGTATATATATGTATGTGTATATATATATGTGTATATAGATATAGATTTTTTTAAGGGGACAATGTATTTTATTTCAGATTTGTAGCAGCTCTAGGGGATGAAAATAGAAAGGAAAAGCCTGGGAAACTGAATCTGCATTGGCACTGTCTATTCTTATGCATTTGACTGTTTTGGGAATGTGGTAGGCTGGCTTTGAACCCATGATCCTCCTGCACCAGCCTCCTGCGTGCTGAGGTTACAGGTGTACACCACCACCCCTATTGTATCCTCCTTTACTATCTCTTCACTTAACAGCCAACATCTACCATGTGCCAGAGCTTTGTTAAGCTCTGGCATTACAATGCCAGACATAGTCGTGTCCTCTTGGGCCCAAGGGAAGCAGCAAGGGGCTCATGGCTTATTATTTTAATCTCTGAACAGACTAAGTGAACATAGTCTAGATTCTTAGGCAGGAGCATAGGAATCTGTGGTTCCATCCATGATTGAGAGAAAGGTCTATTCTCCCCTCTCCTGATGTCTTCAACTCTATTCTCACAGAGACCAGGCATAGATGTTAGAAGCATGCCTTTGCAACTTCTTATCTTCATAGTTTTAAATTTCCCCAAAAGTTACAGGAGCACTCCTATAATGCCTGATTCGAGTCGCCAATTATTTGAACTTATTTTAAACTTTCCATGTCCTGCATTCCATATACCAGGAAAGTCCACAAACTTGAAAAAAAAAATGCTGTTATACTTGGAGATAGGTTACATGAGGAAGAGGCTAACAGGACCCCAGGAGGCTCATTTCCCTGGGAGTCTAAGGAAAACCCCTCTCCACTCTGATTCAAAGTGAATAAGATTTGTTTTAAAAATATCTCTGCTTTTCTTTATAGGGAATATGGCATTTTGACTTGAGTTTTTCATACATGTATATAATATGCTTTGATCATAACTACACACTCTCCCACCCCAACTCAGGCTACATCTCTTTTCTCCCCTTCTTCCCTTCTGGTCTTCTTCACAAATAGTTCCCTCTCTGTATTATGTCCTTTAAAAGAATCTAGATTCCGTAAACATAGGACAGTTGTCTGAGTCTGGCTTATTTAACACGATGACCTCCAGTTGCGTCTATTTCTGTGTAAGTTACATGACTTTATGGCTTAGTGGGACTCCTTTGTGTAGTAAAGAACATCACTTTTCCCATATGTATTTATCTGTTGATGGGCAGGCAGGCTGATTGCCTCACTTGGCTGTAGTAAATACTGGCACAGTAAACATGCATGTGCAGGTATGGATCTACTCTTGCGTGGCTTGGGTCATCCCACTAAGTGGCATTTATGGCAAAGCCACGATGTACCTGTGCAGTGGGAACTTTTCCATTCAGTAAAGAAAAATTCAAATTGTATTCTACACAATGTCTTTTCAGTTTTAGAAATAAGTACATTCTGATTTTATGAAAATGTTGGAACAAAACATGTATGCCAAATACTACTCAAAACATCTTAAAGAAAATAATTGAACTGTAGAATTTCTGCAGTGAGCGAGATTTTAGGTTACTAAGCTGTACCTCCTACCATTTTTGGGTAATGTTTTAGGAGGCTGGAAAGGTCCCTGGGCTGAGCTGGTGTTCTTTGGTTTGATGATGTCATTGTTGTGTGGTGTAGGACTCACCCCGCTCTGCATCTGCTGAGACTCCTTGGCAGTGATGTATGTTGGCGTTTCAAAGTCCAGCATGGGCTTGCCTCGTTCTTTTTCGTATTTTTCTTTATATTTCACCTAGTGATGAGAAGGTCTGTTAAGTCTTTCACTCCTTGTCAATTTCTGACAGAGACTCTATCTACAGACAGCAATTTACTGATTCATTTAATATTATCAGAGACAGGTTCTTACAACACATCACAGGCTGGCCTTGAACTCAGAGTCCCCTAGTCTTATCTTCCTATGTACTAGGATTATAGGGATGGGCCACTGCCCAGCAAGGGAAAGAACTTTCAATTGATGAATTATGTCTAGTTGGCTCATCTTATTGCTATTCAAAAGACTTTCCTATTGTGTTACAGATGTAGCTTTTGAGTTGATGCCTGTGGATGGAGAGGCAATGCTGTCTGAAAAGAACAATCTACAATGTTTAGATTTAATTTAGAAACACAAAAGAGTGCTCGCTTTGGCAGCACATATACTAAAATTGGAACGATACAGAGAAGATTAGCATGGCCCCTGCACAAGGATGACACGCAAAGTCGTGAAGCGTTCCATATTTAAAAAAAAAAAAAAAAGAAAGAAACACAAAAGAATCATTGGCAACAATTAGCTGGTAAAAATACTGATTTTTGGAAATGATGTTTGGAGAAAACTGCCCATATATGAGGCATTCAAGATTTGATATGGATATATGAATTTTGACAATAAATAGCATCTTTTGATATTTCTGATAAAACCTCTAGTTCTTTCATAAGAACTATTATTACCAGACATCGGTGGTCTCCATTGACTGTAGAACATGTGAGGCTTTAAAAGCAAATAGCTCCCTCTGGGACACCACTGTCTGTGTACTTTACTACTCATTATAACTTTGCACTTAAGGCAAAAGTAATTTATAGATGGACTGAATAAGTCTGATATTATCAAGTAAAATTGCCTCCTCCTTACAACATGCTATTGATAGTGGTGTGTGTGTGTGGGGGAGGTTGCCACATACACAAAAGATTTCACAGAGGAGAAACTGAGAGATAGAAAGACAAGGGCCCTTCCACCTGTAACCTCAATGACGTTGGTCAACTCAGTGCTTGTGGTTATGAATGGAACACAGGAAGAGGACACACACTGCTTTACATGGGATGCGGGAGCACCTATAGGAACTCAAACCTCTGGCCAATACCCCAGGACACCCCATAATGGTGAGTTTGTAGTAACAAGACTAAGTGACTAGTAAGTTCTTTCTTTTAAGAAAAATTATAACACTCAGGGACTCCTCCAGTGTCAGATGTGATCATGTCACTTGTCTAATAAAATCTTCCCCTTGGACTCCCTGTCATCTCTTGGTGTTTCCTGGCTTGGGACATAGGGTTACTGTGAGGGGTTTGTCTCTCTGGGAAACTAACTGCCATGCTTCCAGCCCTGTCATAACATGAATAACAAACATGGTAGCATGTATATTTCTCTATTATGTATAAATACTGTTAATATACCAATCTTAAAATGTTACCAAATTCAAGCCCCAGCATCTGGGAATATTTTCTCAAACAATGGCTATTAAAATGAGTCCACCCATTCCCAGAGTGGACTCAATACTGGTTTTTGATCCTGTGGTGAATGGAAGCTTGTCGTGGGGTAGCCATCTTGATGGACTTACGATACTCTGCAGCTCTGTGGCTTCTCTGAGGTGGAGCTGTTCCAGGTTGTCGGGTGTTGTGTGGTAGTGGCCTTTGCTCTTCTCATAGTTCTTCTTGTACTGGTACTGAGGGGTAGCAGCAAGGAAACGCATCAGTGGGAGGGCTCTGAGAAGTCTGTCTTCCCGCCTTAGATTAGAAAATTGGGGGGCGAGGTGTGTGGCACACGCCTTTAATCCCACAAAGGCAGAGGCATCAGATGTCTGTGTGTTCAAAGCTAGACTGGTTTAGATAGTAAGTTCCAGGGCAGCCAGGGCTATGCAGAGAGCCTTGTCACCACCCCCTCGCCCCCCCCCCAAATCAACCAACCAACAAATAAACCCCTCCAAAAAGAAAAGGAAATGGTTGGGTAGATAAAAGACCAAGTGCAGTACTGTTGATGAATACCAGATGCAAACACTACTCTGGTATGGCTGTTTCTAAGTAGGTGTCCTGGAAAGCAAGAGGCTGTTTCAGATGACTCTTGTACATCCTTACAAGAACTGGAGCTATTTGGTTTTTGTTTTCCTCCTGGGCATCAAACCCATGGGGTAAACCTTATGGAGCTACATCCCCAGCCCTAATAGAAGCAGTTTTACAATCTGAGAGGCTTTGCAGCCGTTGGTATTTTATTGGTAATTGTTAGTAACTGGTAGACTAACGTAATTTGGAGGAATATCACCAAATAGTAATTTTGTGATAAACAGAATGGGTCAGTAGCAGAGAGGAGAGCATAGGAGCTCAGAGGAGGAAACGAGCTGCCAGTGCCTGAAAGATGCTGTTTTCGGAACCAATGATGGAGCTTACAGAACTGGCAAGCTGGCTTGTATTCAGGACGTGGTGCATTATTAGAGATTCCTTCATGTCGGTCACAGGTTTGTGGAGTTTCTTCAGGTCAGCCTTATATTTGACCTAGTGGTAAAGGAGGAAATCATATGTATAGGAAATCAGAAACAGCACTAAGGAAGATGGCCGCCCATGAAACAAATTCTGGGGATGGCTGAGAAGGAAAACCACTTTGTGCAAAGCTGCCAAAAAGTAGAAATGACCAGAGTGTCCATCAATGGATAAACGAGTATCTTTAACAAAAGTGTAGCATACACACTGGAATATTACTCAGCCATGAAATGGGATGCAGTGCTAATTAATGCTGTATTATGAAATGCTATGCTAAATAAAATAGGGCACAAAGAGAGGCACTGTAGGATTCCATGTACGAAGGTGACATTAACAGGGCTAAGGGAAGAAAGGGTTGCTTCATGGTTTTGTTTGGGGCCATTACAAAGCTTTGGAAATAGTGGTGGTAATTAGAGAGGACCATGAATGTGATCAATGCTCCTTAAATAGGATTAATGGCAAACAGTATGTTATATCCTTTACCACGATAAAGGAACATACCTCACTTGCAAGGTTGTTGGCGTCTTTCATGGTTTTGTAGAGCTGGCTGTCTTTTGGGTTGTATTTGGGTGTTTTGCCCTTCTCCTTGTCAAAATTTTCTCGGTATTTAACCTAACAACAAATGCAAACATCCAGATTATTCCTGAGCTTCTGACCAGGGAAACATAAACAGTCATGAAGATGTGTGTGTCAAAATGGCCACAGAACTTCTTACGCCAGTGGGGCAGTTTCAAGAGTACGAGGGAATACTGTCACAGTTACTCAGGGCCACACATAAGCAGAGTTGATATGAAGTGATGCAGGACAGCACAGGCTTTGCCATCATATTCTCTGGTGACAGTAATGTGACATCCTGCTAATACAAGTCAAGACTAAGCAGTAAAAGCTTAGGCTTGTTGGGTGGTGGTGGCACACACTTGTAGTCCCAGCACTTGGGAGGCAGAGGCAGGAGGGTCTCTGGGTTTGAGGCCTAAAGAGTGAGTTCTAGGACTGCCAAAGCTACACAGAGAAACCCTGTCTCGAAAAACAAAAACAAAACCAAACAAGCCAAAAGCTTTAGGCTGAGGCCAGAGAGGCTATCAATGATGCTGGGATCATTTTAGCTTCCCACCTGGGAAAGCTAAAAGATTACCTCAAGCATCATAGATTTGTACGGAACTGAGAGCAGATTGTAAATATCAAATGTCGAGAGGTAAGAATTTGTTAGTCTAGGTGAATTTATTATTATTTTAACATAGGATTTTAAAATAGGATAAATTGATTTTATCATCACCATCATCATTATTATATTAAACTCACAGGCAATGAGATGGATCAGCAAGTAATGGCTCCAAGTTTCATATTTGAAATAAAGAGAAAGTGAGACACTTTAGAATAACAAGGAATGTAAGATTCACTGTACTTCTGGAGTATGCAAGAGTAAGGATATACAAAGGAGTGAATAAAAGAAAGAGATGGTCATTATGCCCAAAAGACAAAGTACAAGATGAGTACTCATTGGAGAATTCAACCAAATAATGGAGTGACAGAAGACATTCCTTATCGACAAACAAATTGCTGCCTTATCACTAACATTACAGGATCAACTCTATTAAGCAGTCTGCTCTTATTACAGGTTAAACCAAATAAAAGGCAGTGTTTGGCCCTTAGGTTTGGAACATTCCATCCCAACTGAAACCCTTGTCCCAGGAAGCATACAGGGGATAAACAAAGGCCAGTGGGGTGGGGGGAGGGGATGCACCTTGAAAGATTCTTGAGTGTCCCTACCAATGTTATGAAAGGGTAAACAATGGCCAAGCAGCCAGATACAGAAGGAGAGGTCACTGTTTGGACTGTGGGGTTGCCTGCAAACTGTGGGAGAGGCCAAGGGTCCTCACCATGCTCCTTTTTTTTTTTTTTGTTTTTGTTTTTTGTTTTTTGTTTTTTTCGAGACAGGGTTTCTCTGTGTAGTCTTGGCTGTCCCGGAACTCACTCTGTAGACCAGGCTGGCCTCGAACTCAGAAATCCACCTGCCTCTGCCTCCCAAGTGCTGGGATTAAAGGCGTGCGCCACCACCGCCTGGCACCATGTTCCTTTAAAACATCTACTTGTGAGTTATCCCTGCTCCTTGGATGTACCCCCTCATTCATACTCTTGTTAGTAATAACCCCCCAAACAACAACAACAACAACAACAACACCTCCTTGTTCACCAAATTGGACTTTATTGCAATCATTACTTTGCTCTGTCCAGAAATCCCTATCTGGAGTAAGTAGACATGTGTGTTTCCTCTACCCAGGAAAGGTCTGTGACACAACCTAGGGCAAATCATAGCTTAAAACCTCCCTCGACCCTCCTCTAACCAATGGTAGTTAACACAGAGACTCCCAGAGAAAGATCCCTATACCCACCATGCCCAGCAGAACAGACACAGAGGTTTTGAATTAAAGTGAACAAAGCCTGCCCCACAGGGGACGATGCCACCATAGCACTAGGGTCCACACACTGTCTGCATCCAGACTGGGAAGCAGCGGGGGTCGGTGCCTGAGGTTGGTGGTCATTGGTGGTCATGGTAGTACAGACACAATGACAGTGCAGAGGGGTGGAAGGCAAGCCACATCCCAGGAACAAAATGTAGCCAGTGCTACATGGCTCTATTCTGAAAGCAATTCTCCCCCAAACAAAGGGAAACCCTGTGGGAACAACGTCACAGCGGGAAGGACTGGTATCCAGACCAAAAGGCAAAAGGAAGATTCTGGATGGCCACCACTGCTAAGACACCAAAGTCGGAATGGCGAAGACCACCCGCAGCTGAGGTCCCCAGGGCCTGCGACTACACCAGACACCATCAAATACTATCGAAAGAGCAAGTCTTTCATGGGATGTGAGCCAGGAAATGAACTTATAAAGATTTTGGGTGAGATGTGTTCTCCGTGACATAAGGTTTACTTAGGATGCGAATTTGCATGGGACTTACAGGCCTTTTGATGTTCAAGAACACTCAAGTTTTCAGTTTCAACATCAAGTAATCTGATAACTGGAAAGCCTTGAAAAACTAAAAATATTAAGAATTTAGATTTGTAAGCTCTTAACTATTTTTCACAACAAAACTGTAGGTATTTTTTCTAGTCATATTATGTTTTGGTCTCAAATGACTACATGATTCCATTAATTTATGATAAAATATGGAACAGAAAATTTAAATATTAAGTTCAAGGAATTGTGGGGTTGTCCTGATCCAGCTGTCCTGAGGGGCATGCACCATAGGTTTTTCAGGTTAGAGTCTGTGGCTCCTGGGAACACTATGTGACTTTCAGTTCCTGAGAAACTCAGGCACTCTCTCAGGCAGTGAAGTGTTCAGGCCGCCTATGTTTTTTCATGCTCCTTAGAAGTCTGTGAAGCGTATAGAAGCTTGGATGGACAGTTAGTCTTAGATGTTAATCTTGTATGCCCTGCATAGCTTGCAAGCAGCATTGTATCCTGGCAACTACAATCGTATTGATCTTTTCAACCTCCATTGTATTCTGTTTCTGATAAAGATATAAAAAGTCTGATGGCTTGCAATAAACTTGTCATAGCTCAGTCTTGCTGTGACCCCTCCAACCCAAGCCTGGCTAAGATTCATTTCTCATCAGCCGTATCAGCTAACCGTGGTCTGGTAAGTAAGAGCTGGTGCTTATTCTATAAATCACATTTGGCTGGGCAGTGATGGCACACGCCTTTAATCCCAGCACTTAGGAGGCAGAGGCAGGAGGATTTCTGAGTTTGAGGCCAGCCTGGTCTACAGAGCGAGTTCCAGGACAGCCAGGGCTATACAGAGAAACCCTGTCTCATAAAACCAAAATACAAAACAAAACAAAAAATCATATTTGTTTGTTAACAGTCATGTGAACCTTTTGTCTCAATAATTCCAATTTTTATAATTTGATATTTTCCTATTTTATAACTTGATATTATTGGTTTAAAACGTCATGTTTGATATTTCTGGAGGGCAACAGGCACAACCACATGCACCCTGAACCTATTTCTTTGCACAAAAAGTTGACAGACGATAAAGGACAGTGAAGAAGATGGAGACAGGGTTTCCATACTGGAGGAGAAAAAAGATATTCTTGATCTGAAGCCAGGTGGACCCAAAGGTTGTCCTAAGAGAGCTGACGTTAGACTGTAGCTCTCTAAAAACCTGTGTAAACTTGGAGGCATTGCTGAGAGATTAGGGAATATCAGGCAGTATGCTTTGGGCAACACATTTCTAAGCCTGTCTTAATAATACAAAGTCCACTGAGATGAGGAATTCCTGACACACTGTGCATGCAATGACCAAGCCCTCATCATACAAGACTAACTATTTAACTTCAGAGACAAGAACCCCAAGTCAGCCACGCCTAGCCAGGGCACTCGCATCTCTTGTTAAATGCAGGAAGAAGGGTTCTTTTTACATGGTTGGGTTTTAGAACTTGGAATCTTATGACTGTTATACAGTACCAAGTCTCTCAGAGGTGACTGACGCAAGTACACAGCAGACCTTCTGGATATAAATCTGACTGCCTAGCAAAAGGCACTCATAGTCACAAGAGAGCAGTTAAATGCACGAGTAGCTAGCTGCGTGCCTGTAAATGGAGATGTGGAAAACTAGAAAGCCTAGGTTGGTTAGCAGATGAGTCAAGGTCTTCCGTACTGTGTAAATGCTACAGTACAACTTAAGACCCCATGTCTCTTTGGTCACTGACGCTGTTCTTTCTGGGAATTGCTTCTCACTGAAGAGTTTTTAACATCTCACACTGAGGTTGGGGGTGTGTGTGTCACTGCTGGGCATTTTCTATTACCTGGCTGCTCAGCTTGGCTGCCTTCTTGGCCATTTCAATGTCTGGGCGGCCAAGCATGCTTAGCCCATGACTGCCTTCCTTGCGATGCTTGGCTCTGTACTCCACCTGTATGAGAGAGAACCGGAATGGGCGGTGTGGTCTCAGTGGCATTCACCCTGTCCTTGTTCACAGTGGCCTTTCAGTGCCAGGTCATTTAGTGACACTCTTACCTCACTGGCCTGTTTGGCTGCCTGGGTAGCCTTCTTGATGTCTGGCCGGTCAGCCACTGTGGTATAATGCAGATTCTCTTTGGCATCTTTTTTATAAGCAACCTTTATTCGAGGGAAGAAAACGTTTACTTGAGGCACACAAAATTTTCCAATAGTCTTCACTAAATACAAACTGCATGCATGTATGTAAAAAAACAAGCCAATTTCCACCCCTGTTTTTCTAAAACCACCAAACAGAGAAAACACTACGGCAGGAGCATGAATGCGTTTGAGGTCTGCTGTGTCAAGTGAGCCTTCAGGATGCTGAGGGGAAACTTACATCACTCTGCTTCTTGGCCACTTCCATGGCATGCTTCACCTCTGGAGGCTCTTGCATGATGGAGTAGTTGGACTTCCCTTTCTCTTTGACAAACTTCTTTTTGTAGTTTGTCTAAATGGCAGCAGAGTTGTCCATATGAGCAGAGGGAGGGGAGGAAAAGATTTATTTGAGGGATCTGAGAAGATCTTCAGGAAAATCCATGGCTCCCGATTGCAGTGTCAGTTGGAACTTTGATCTCTGGGTCATAGTCTACTGCCTCCCGCTCTTTTTTCTAGTGGACCAACACCAGAACTATGCGGCAAGCTTGGAGAACTGAATTCAATGCTAACTCTTAATTCTTAGCTTTAAAGTATCTGTTATAGGTTATAATAGCAGGATACAGTGGGTCAAAATTACTGAGGTACACCAGGTGATTTCAGCTCTCAAACTATACATCTCTTGATGACACAGAGGCTACTTTCGATTGGCATTACTCTCTCCCACTGATAGCATTAGTTACGCCTTAGATTGCAAGATATGCTATGAAGCAAAGCCTACATCTGCTTCAACGGGCACAATTGGAATACCAATACATTTCTAAAAAAAACTAGTGTTTAGGGTTCATATACAGGTATTCAGGTTAAGAGTGTTGATGCTTAATAGAAAGCGTTTGTAAGCAGGAAGTTGGCTGTCTTTGACCTAACTCATAGTTGCCATCAAGAGCTCCACGGCTGGCCACTTACATCACTGACGTGCTTGGTCACTGCCTTGACATGAACTGTATCCCTGGTCTCTGGCAGTGTTGTATATGAGCCTTGGGCCAGGTGCTTCTTGACATGGTCCTTGTACTTGTTCTGGAGGGATTCACAAAGAGCTTGTTAAGGACTCTGCTTGGGGCCTCAGCCTGAGATGGAAGTGAAGCATATGGGCCGTGGGTGGGTTACCTCAGACACCAGATTGCTGACAGTCTTTGCCAAGAGGATCTGTGGGGTGTCAGGCACAGCATGACATGTTCCTCTTTCCTTTACGTGTTTCTCTTTGTATTTCAGCTGTGGGAGTAGAAAGGGAAGAGACATTTCTTTACCTTTTTAAAGTATCTTGCATGTTTTCATTCAGCTCCCAAATCCCTCAACAACAGTCAAGAGCATAACACCACCGATAAACAAGGAACACATTAAAAGATTTAATGCTCGTTCAAAATGGGGCTTTTCCCTGACAACTTGAGGTTTTAATAAAGATGAAAACCTCTTGGTAAATCTTTGCCTTTAGTTCAAAGCACTCTCGGATATGCCATCTGACACCCATCAGGCCTGGAAACACACAATCTTTCTTCCTTTACAGAGGTGGCAGGTACCTCAGAGTATAGAAACTTAAGGATCCCACAGAAAAGAAACTTAAGGTTTAGGACAGAATGCAGCCCGTCTTTCAGATTCCCTGTGCTATGTGAACGGTCGGCTGCAGTATAAGCCAAGAACTTATATAAGCCAGACTCGAGCATTGTCACAGATGGTATCCAGCTCATCGCAGATGCCACTGAGGGCAGCACCATGTGCTAGAACTGCAGCTGAGCTCCTACAGAGAGGACTTCTGTCCTGTCCTGGATGTTTCTGGAGACTGGAGACTATTGAGTCAGAGTAGACTTTGTAGAAGAAGCCACGTATGGCCTTGAATCAGGGCAGACATTGTAGAAGACTGAATACTTACATCACTTTCTATTAAGGAATTCCTGAGGGCCAGTACCATGTCCTTATCGTCAGTGACAGAAAGCTTGCAGCCTTTGAGAAACTCTCGGTCCAGCTTATATTCAAACTGCAATAGGAGAAAGTAGAGGAAGCAGGTCATTTGATTCAACCAGAAAGGAGTCTTCAGAGGGAATACCCATTCTCAGAGTAGAGGGAGGGGCTTCCCCGCCTTTCACTGTTACCACATGCTAGATCCATCCCTTCTAGCCCCAGGAATCAAGACTCTAGCTTCAGGTCTCCAAGCCCTCATGCCTGGGACCAGTTGTCAGAGGACAGGCTCAACACCCAGGCTTGTTCTTTCATGAACTTGCTTCTCCCCTCAAACTTCCTTCTGTTTTGGAGCCCAAACCAGCTGGGACGGGTGCCCTGACAGTGAGTACTGGAAACACCCACAGGTCTGTTTCCTCTCTTACGTCACTCTGCTGCAGGGATGACTTAGCAGCCTGGATGAAGTCTGGGCGGTCAGGCGTCCACTTCCAGTATGCTTTGTTGGCCTCATACTGCTTCTTGTAGTCCAGCTGTTTTCAAGGTGACAGAAAGACAATGCTCAGGCTGAGGTGACACATATATGCAGTGCCCAGTGGGACTCTTGCAGTTTAACATCTTACAAATCGTAGCTCACAGAACCCTCAATGAAATCGTCTGTTCTATGCAGCTTGTCAGTCACTCAGGCCATCAGTGGATACTCTTTGATTCCAACTTGGTGCTGAAGCTTTGGAATACTTCCAGGTGAGATGATTCTACAATCATCTGCCTTAATTCCACCATCATCACCTTCAGAGTCAACTACTTGTTAACTTGTAAGGAAATTACAGGCACTTCTGTAAAGGTGGCCAGAATATTACAGACACTACATACAGCGACCACCCAGATTCCACAGAGTGGAATCTTCCAACATCTGTTTACCTATTTATTATCCACCAGACCATCCTTGAGACTCCTGCTAGCTTCTATGACACCTTAATCTACTGGCCCCTGTAAATGGATGCTTCTGGAATGAACAACAGTCAGTTGGATTTCTGATGTTTCATAACACTATTTTATGTATTTTAAAAAGTTGGCGCCCATCTAAGTTCACAGAGTTGTTTCTGTGGGTGAGATTTTAGGATGCTCCGGCTAAAGAAGTGCATCAGTGTAGGGAAGATCTAAGCGAGTAGAGCGTCCAGACAGTGTACCTGACAGCAGTTAGTGACTCTGGTTCCTCCTTCAGAAGCAGATACTAGAGCTTAGGGCAAGAGGAGAGCAAAGACTGAAAGATGCTGAAGTGTTTTCCAAAGCACTGCCTTCGCTTCAGAGTTAACATTTGGGTCTCAGCCGCCCACAAACACTAAGGAGACGTAGCATGTGACCTACCCCTTTCATGAAGAGCAGAAGGAGCATTTGGTTTTTAATATCATGCCCTACTCATTCTCCTGGAGCTGAGCTTCTCATCTGGATAGGCAGAGCTTCATCTCATGAAGAGATTTGGAAGGCCACATGCTTGCTGAAGTGGCTAAATACCCACCACGCTTGCTATGGTTAAACAGCAAACCGTAACAATCTCCAAACCCCATGTTGAGGTTTTACTGCCACTGGGATGGTGAGACCTTCAGTAAGCCATGTGGTCACGAAGGCAGAACTTCCAGGGGGACTGCGGCTCAGGTGGCAGGAGAATGAGCAATCACTCTTAGACTCTTACACTTGCTCTCCCCACCTTATCTACTCTCTGCCATGGGAGAATGCAGTAAGAGAAGCCATGCTGGATACTCACATACTCTTGACCTCCCTCTCTCTAGACCTCCCTCTCTCTAGAGCGTAAATCAACTTCTGTAAACTACCCAGTCAAAGGTATTTTGTTTCGGCAGCAAAAGGAGACTGAGGCTGGCATGGGACTTACATTTGTGTTGACTTTGTAGGCATCTTTTGCTGCTTTGATATGAACAGCATCTGGCTTGATGGTGCAGTTAGATTTATTTCTTTGGTAAACTTCCTTATATTTCAGCTATGGGAGACAAAGATGACAAGGTTAGTTTTTCACCCCAGGGAGTTAAACATTTTAAAGACAAAAAAACTAAAACATTGTATACAATGTTGCCCATGAGAGAGCATCTGGTCAGTGGTTTGTTGTGAGGGAAGATGCCATGTGGAGCTGATCTTTCTTCTTCTTCTTCTTCTTCTTCTTCTTCTTCTTCTTCTTCTTCTTCTTCTTCTTCTTCTT
>NW_022196897.1:39502140-39564937 GCF_008632895.1 Mastomys coucha
CCTCCTCCTTCTCCTCCTCCTCCTTCCTTCTTCTTCTTCTTTTATTGGACATTTTCTTTATTTACATTTCAAATGTTATCTCCTTTCCAGGTCTCCCCCCTGGAACCCTCTATCCCTTCCCCCTGCCTCTCCACCACCCACCCACCCACTCCCATCTTCCTACTCTGGCATTCCCCTACACTGGGGCATCGAATCCCCTCAGGCCCAAGGGCCACTCCTCCCACTGATGTCCAACAAGGCCATCTTCTGCCACATATGAGCCATGGGTCTCTCCATGTGTATTCTTTGGTTGGTGGTCCAGTCCCTAGGAGCTCCGGGGGTGGGGGAGGGGGTCTGGCTGGTTGACATTGTTTCAAGTGCACATGTGTATGCATGGGCCAAGAAGCTCAGATATCACGGAGTTATTTAAAACATTGAATTTTGGTGAGGTATGTTGATTCATGCACTTTGGAAGGCTGAGGCAGGAGAATCATAGTGAGTTCAAGGCCAGGCTTGGCTAGAAAGTGAGCTCTAGGCCAGTCTGAGCTACAGAATTAAACATTCTAAAAATAAAAAATATTGAATCTTTTTTTCAATGAATCAATGGTGGTTTTTCAGTTATAAAGATCAAAACAAATATCTGGTTTGGTATTGTTTATCTTTTGAAACAGGCTCTTTCTACACAGCTCTGCCTGGCCATAGTAAACCAGCAATCTTCCTGGCCAGGCTCCCAAATGCTAGGATTATACGCATGTACTGCTATGCCAACCTAAAGTCAAGAATATGAAAATTTATGAATACAAACTCTCCTGATATTCAGAGTGTGAGAACATAACAGCTAGTTCATTTTCTCCGGGAAGATAAAGCTGGCAGAGCGGTTTTGGTTGGGTCACGCTGCACTTTTTATAATGGCCTCCATGGGACCTCTTCCACATGCTGTCCTAGAATGTGGCTATGCTGTCTGCTCTTCCAGAACTGGTGACCATTTCTTTCTCATTTGCCATAGTTTGAAACTGTAACTTCCCTAAAGTCTGATAAGCTAACTAACGTCTTGGCCCCCAGCCTCAGGTGCTGCTGGCAGGCAGTAAAACGTGGCTTCCCCTCCTACAGGCCTGCTACTTCCCAGCATTGTAGCCTGTCCTCAGAGGGGACAGTGAGACGCAACTCCTTTCTCTTCCTTTTTTGTATCTCACACTGAGGTTAGTGTTTTGCTTTGCTGTGTACCTCTGCAGCAAATAAGTTGCAGCCTTACCCAGGCTCAAGCAACAGGGTCAATCAATCACAGAGTAGAAATGCTCAACAAGGAGCCAATATACAACTTTCTTTTTCTAAGGGGATGCATCTCAGTGACAGCAAGTGAACACATCTTTTGGAATAGGTGTAAAAGGTAGGGAGAAAATGATGTTTGAGTTCTAGGAATAACTCTCAACTGACTTCAAAGCTTTGGCCCTCTGCCTCCTAGAGCTTAGACATTACACTGGTAGATGCCAAGCAATACAGAAAAGAGGCACAGAAGGGGCCTCATTCATACAGTCAGCCATCCACTGTCAGTTGTGTGAGTATGGCTCTCTGCGGACTCAGCTTCACAGAGCTGTGCTCATCTTGATCAGAACTGCCACGTCTGTCTGACGGTCACCCTGGTCACCCAGCTCAGCTTTTCCTGCCAAGTTTCCTAGCAAAACACTTGGACAAAACCACTGTAGTGACATATAGACCTTTATCACCAAAGGCTGGTGCCAGAGAAGGACTTTTATCTTTTTTTAATATTTATTTATTTATTTTATGTGAGTACACTGTCACTATCTTTAGACACACCAGAAGAGGGCATCAGATCCCATTATAGATGTTTGTAAGCCACCATGTGGGTGCTGGGAATTGAACTCAGGACCTCTGGAAGAGCAGTCAGTGCTCTTAACTGCTGAGCCATCTCCCCAGCCCAAAGGACCTTTTGAGCTTACTGTTTCCTGTTGGTTTTGTCTGCTTTTGGTTTTGAGATGGGCTCTCACTATACACTTCTGGCTGGTGTAGAACTCACAGGGACCTGTCTACCTCTGCCTCTGTAGTGCTGGGATTAAAGACATGGGCCATGTCTCAACTGACATTATCTCTAGAGGAGCAGGTCCATTTCTGGGTCTGGTAAAGTTGCCTTTGACCTGACCAATATTCATGTCTCTCCCTCTGATACAAACTGCAGGAATCAGCTTTGTCTTGCTGCCCTGGGCTAAGCTTTGCCACTGAGTTCTCTCCAATTGCACTCTGTGCCTCTGGATCTACCTGCCCTTTCCATCCACATCGGTGTGGCTCTGATAACCTGGGACCAGGTCTTGGAAGAGCCACCTTGAATCCTGGCCTAGCCGTGCCCCTGTTGTCTGCCAATAACATTTGGAACAGACCTATTTTGCTGTGTCCCATCAGCTCACAGAATCACAAGGAAGATGGAGGGTTGTCATTTTAGGGCATTAGGCTGCTGAGTGGTTTTTCCACAGGTCACTGCCTAGAGTTTACTGCATCACATTGAAAGTCCAAGACAGAGGGGCTAACAAAGGTTACTCACATCACTGACTTCATCCTTCACTTTGCGGACATGCAGCAGCATGGGTGTGTCGTGGATGGTGGTGTAGCCTCTGGGTCTGGCCTTGTTGTATTCCAGTTTATAAAGTATCTGAAGCAGATCAAAAAAGCAGGGGGGTACAACATCATGTCTCTCCATTTACAATTTAAAATACACATGGCAAGTGAGTAGGAAGGACAGGCAGTTCTATAAACCCGACAGGTATTCACATGCTATCTGCTGGGGCCTCTGTCTCTTCCTGGCTTGCTTGCTGATTTGAATGGCAAGTCTTCAGTATGAAAGAAGAGCCCTGTGTACAGCGGGCAGGAATCCCCCTTGCCTCCCGCCTCCTGACAACCATTTCACACACAGTCTACAGTGGGCCTTGCCTGGGCAGATGTGCTGAGCCTGAGCATGCAAGTCCCTTTGCTCTGTACTTACATCACTGATTTGCTTGTTGACTTTTGTGGTGCGCAGGTGCTCTGGCGTGTCCACAACTGAGGTGAACTTGTCCTTTGACTTCTCATACTTTTTCCTATACTTGATCTAAATTGTGGAAGAAAGGACAAGTTACATTCGAGAATGGAAGCCTTAACAAAATCTCATGCAGCCCCAGAGTGTGTTGGCATCACGGTGGCTTCTGCCTTAAATGCTAACTGGAGATGTTTAACAAAGTTTGTATTTCATTGCAGTAGTGTAGTAGCATGGGCAGATACTTTCCAATAAATTTCATATACATGGAAGCAAAGGGGTTCTCAGATGTTAGGAGCCTGAGCCAAGGGCATGTATGCAGTAAATCTCAGAGGAAGACTGGACTCTTCTCTGGACTGACAATCTTACTCTAATATTCCATATTACATTGGTATTTTTCCATGTCCAAGTAAAATATATATCCAATAAAATGAATATATATGACTTTTAAAGTATTTTAGATTTTTTAATCTATCATCTGTCTATCTATCTATCTATCTATCTATTATCTATCTCTACTCTATCCATCTATCCATCCATCCACCCACCCACCCATCCATCCATCTATATATATTCTATCTATCTATAATCTATCTACCCATCATTTATTTTTCTTTCATATAATATATCTAAACAGTAGCCTCCCCTCCCTCCACTCCTCCCAGTCCCCCCATCTTCCCTCTCCCCCACATCCAAAATGGAATGTTTTTTTAATTCCCAAGTCACATTTTTTTTGTGGTTTTCTTTTTTTTTTTTTCATGCAGATAAGCTGTTTTAAGCAGGACAGATACAGAGACCAACAAATTTTCATGCACAGTGTTTTGATGATCCTATCAAGGCCAAGGATGTTATGTGAGAATGTATTCCTTTCTTGTATAGATTATTTTGACAACAAACTAAAATCGCAAAGCTTTCCACTAATACAAAAGATTGGCCAAGAGTTACCACATTTCTCTTCCAGTCTCTGAGGGAAAGGTGGCAGTGTGTGTGCAATGGACCTTGTGGGAAGACAATATTACCAACATGAATATGGCCAATGTCTGCAGGCTACATGGCTAGCCCTAGCTCTCTGAAACAGTTGCAGCGAGAACTGAGCAATGGGGCAATTAGAAGAAAACATTAAACATTCAGACCTTTCGAAGTCACTAATGTACCAAAGAACCTTAATTTCTAATTAATTTCTAATCTTCCTCTCGAAGCAAACACTAAAAAACATGAATAAATGTTATTTGAAACAAATGTCAACTTGAAAAAAATGCACGGAGACTCTGTTGATCTTTGAAGATTTCTAAGCATTAGATGTGCAGACAGTGGCTGTCTGGTATACTAGGCCATAGTCAGATTTTATTTCTAAGGAGTGAATATTCATATGCTTTATCATGGGAAAGCAGCAGGGGCAGAGGTCAGGAGAGGAGGCCAATGAAAGCGTAAAAGGAACTGCACCGAAGGTCTAGGCCTGCTTTTCACACCCTGTTAGACATTACCTGGCTCCACATGTGTGTATTGTAGAGAGCAGTCAACATATCTGGGCGCAGGATTTCATTACAGCCTTGTTTCAGAAGCATCTTGGCACTAGATTTATATTTTCTCTGTCCATGCAAAGAGCAGTGAAGCACAAAAGAGACTCATGAAGACAGAAAGAACATAGCTCTATATCCCAGTCACCTCTGAGTGAAGAGATGTAGGCTTAGCACACTTTGCGCACTCACAGAGCTGTACGGTGAAGCCCCCGTGTGGAATGCAAGGAGAGTGGCTGAACTATTTATACTTTGGCTCTCCGCAATCCTTGCAAATGAGTAGGACAGAGGTAGCAATATGTATGTCACCACCCAGAGTGCCTTACGAAGATGACATCATCAGAACAGAAAAATATAGTAGGGATTTCCTCTGTCTTTTTTCTTCCATAACTTAAAAAAACATTTTTTTTAACAACTCAATTTGCAGTTTATAGTTGCTGTTAACAAATGGGTTCTACAGAAGAATAAAACAGAGAGAGCCCTGGCTTCTGTTTTCACCTTCACCACGGCACAAGTGAGTACACAGAGCATTGACTGGCACACTCAAATAGCTCACAGGCTCTTTGGGTGGCTAGACAGATATTTTGAAACAGAACATCCCAATATCATAGGCAGAACCTATGACATCCTTGCAGCAGACGGGACGACACCTTGGGAGAAATCGGAGCACAGTCCTGCCTGGGCCGAGCCGCTGGCCTCATCACAGTACCTGGCTGATCTGGTCGCCTGCGGTCTTAGCCAGCAGATGTCTAGGTTCATCGACTACCAGGTGGTATTTATCTTTCCGCTGCTCATAATCAGCTCTGTATTTTTTCTGCTCAAACATCATATTAAATTATAGCAAGAATATGACATGGAGGGTACAAGGTAATGTCTCAATCAAAGCACTCCAGAGAGTTTGAAACCTATCAATCCCCAGGACAATGTTTAGATGATCATACGGAGAGTCAGAATGACAAGTGAACATAGATTTTCTGGAGAGAGGCTGGAACCTGGGAGAGAGCAACCACTGGAGCTAACCGAAGGACCTTAGGCCCATATGTTTTCATCTTGGCATAAGACAAAGATGTTAGTGATGCCAGGCTGTATAGAATCTTACGCTGTATTTAAAATGAGGTCCCAGTAACCTACAAGTTTAATATACAAGGCAGCAAGAATCTAAAAGTATAATTAATGCTATACATAAGTATAACTAACTATAATATCCAAAAGTATAACTAGGTTTACTCAAGGGAAGTTGTACTAACTTACTTGATGATTTAAAAGACACTTGGAAATTATTCATGAAATAGGGAAAATAAAATATATCAAGACTGTCATGGGAAGCTGCTGATGGTATTGTTTTGAGAGTTTTCCTGCCTGGAAATGTCTTGAAATGAAATAGAGAAAAATGAATTAAAATTGGCAAAGGCCATACATGGAAATGCACCGCTGGTTACAGTCTCATTGTTACTTCTCCCTTATTAACTATCTAACATGTTTGAACTTATGCAAGTCCACGGATTATCTGAAAGTAGAAAAGTGTAAGTTTAGTTATGAAAACATCTAAACATTATAAAAACTCCCCAGTTAGGACTCACTGCTTGATTATTTCAACTTGCTCGAATTATATTCGTTATATCACTATAAAAACAGATATAAGAAAGGAGGAGTAGAATATAAAGGGAGCTGTAAATAGATACTACTATGCATCCAGTCCCATGGGAGTAACAATAATATATTTGAATGCATGATTCACATAACTATCCCTATTAAGGGAACCAGAGTTCTAACCACTTCCATTTTGGTACCTTTCTGGGATTACTGAATCAACCTTGACCATCTAGGTCTCCCAGGTCTTCACAGGTTAAAGGCATTTAGATGATAGTTCATAAAATCCATCCTCTCTCTGGCACCATAAGACTGTTACAGAGGTGAAGATGAACGTAGGCCTACTCAAGGTTTTGGCAGAGCCTACCAGATAATGACATTGTATAGTCTTTCCAAGTCCTTAAATGGAATGGACATTTAGGACAGATTTTCTGTCATGCTATATATTAGATTTTAATGAAATAGCCCTATAGATTTCTTAAGAGAACTGGATAGGCCTAATCAAATTAGTTGTACGTACCTCATTCATCAATTGAGTTGCATACTTGAAATGTCTGTTAATTGGACAGTCAGCAACATACTTGAAGTTTGACTTTGTTCTTTCAAATACTTCTTTATACTTATACTGGGGGAAAAAACAGAATTATTTTATTGTTTATCCAATCTTACGGATGAGCAATGCTCTTTATCTTATAATTGTAATAATGCTGATAATAGAGCTAACAAGTCTTTATTGAGTTTTTTTTTTCTTTATCTCCTGGAGCAGTGCAAAGCGGAAGGGTTGACATCCTGAAAATAGTCCTAAATACACAGTATGCTACTAGATGCTCACCAAATACAAATTCCATGCTGTGCAAAGACTGAAAGTTTCTTCTTCTCTGTTTTGGCATAGTGCAATGATTCTACTTTAATGTATTTTGATAGGCCATGGGAAAGCAGTTTTTGGTCCATTAAACTATAGTTTTCTAGCAACTAAATAAAGTTTTACAGAGCAGAGTGGGTAATGACCTAGTTACCCTGCAACTTGTTTTTAAACAGCTCTACAAATTAAGAATGTTTTAAAAATATAACTTTAAGTGATTCTAACAAAGAAAATAGATGCTATAATAAATAGGACCCACCAAGTCTACTGTAAAATATCTTCTGTCTGGCACCTATCAGAGAAGTTGGATGTTTTTTATTTTAGATTAAAAGCAAATTCAACTGATTTATTTTTTTAATAGAAAAATGAGGTCCCCAAACTGTAATTCGCCTCATATACATTGTTTGTATATTAAAATAACCATACTTGATATTTGTTGCTGTATTAATGCTCTAGTCAGGTGAATCATCCCTATACATTCATGAGAGGGAACTCTGGAATAGTCATAAATAGTCATACTACATAATTCTTCACCAAATACAAATAAGCCCCATTAATGAGGTCAGCACTAAGGAAATCTCTAGCCAGGCATGACTGCACATGCCTTTAATCCTAACTCTTCAGGAGGCAGAGAGAGCCAGAGCTCTGTGAGTTCAAGGCCAACTACTCAGTACACATAGTAAGTTCTAGGCCAGCCCAGGCTACATAGTAAGACCCAGTCAAAAACCAAAACAAAACAAATTTGAAAATCTCTAAAAGTGAAGAGTTCAGCATGGGTTGAGTTACAGGGTCTAGAAGTGAGGACAGAGACAAAGCTATAAAAGGCTTTCCCAGGGCTCATCTCTGCAAGCTCCGATATTATATTTAATGACAAAGCCGCTCTCCTGGAGAAGATAGTAGGTATACCTTGCTGTAGAGAGTCTTGTTCTGTCCAGCTAGCGTCAAGTCAGGAGTATCATAGGCATAGCAACCAATGCCTTTAAGCCAGGTCAAATCTTCTTTATATTTTACCTAAGAGAAGAGGAGTATCAAGGCGTTTTAGTAATTCATCTCTAAGAGGTATAGGTTAGGAGCCATCCAAGTGAACAAATTGGAAACTTTGATTCCCAAAGTTTGTCAATGTAATGAAGATTTAAAATAGTCTGTTTTATTAAATAAATTTCTAGAATTACTGATTTCTTATGATTTATAATATTTAGAAATTTTCATTTTTATTATTAATTAAACTCAACCTTAACCAGTATACTTTTCTATAGAGAATATCATTGGCTTGGCAGCTAATCTGTCACGCAGACAGGTGAAACCTCTTCCTAAATGGGCCTTGCTTCCTGTCATATTCTCTTCAAAGGACCCACGATAGGTATGAACTATATTGCTTTAAGTCATTGAGGAAAACAAAGGGGGACAAATTTGAGTATAATTTTCCCTCTCCTAAGCTCAGGCTTAATCACTTAGGAATTACATTTTAATTAATAAAACCATACCCAAGATCTAAACTCTATGGAAGTGGGGCCAACTAAATGGCTCAGCAGGTAAAGGTACATGCGACAGAGATCCCTAATGGTAGTGGGAGACCCAACTCCCACAAGTCGTCCTTTGAACCCAATGCATTCACTGTTTCTCATGTGCCGTGGCATGTGAGACCTACTCCCTATCTCTGCAAAAAACAAAAGAGTAAACTAGGCAAGTAGTGCAGCAGTTTTTATGCAGTGGCTGATGTCATAACTCACAGGGGAGAACAGATTTCTATGTGAAAACGGATGATAATACTCACATCGCTGACAGCATCAGTGACGGCCCGGTGGTGGAAATGTTCAGGGCGATCGGGAATGGAACTCCAGATTCCCAGCTGGCTCATGTAGTTTTCCTTGTATTTCACCTGTAAAAATGTAAAGGCAGCTATAAAGTTGACTCAAAATTAATATAAAGCACATCCCCTGTAGTTTTAGAAAAGTGAGAAGTGTTGGGTCACAGAACCCATTTCAAGCGGTCACATCCAGGGACATACTTTACTGATGTCATCTGTGACTTTGCGATGATACACAATGTCCAGGGCGTCCTTCACTGTGTGATATTTCCCTTTAGTCTTCTGAAATGTTTCTTTGTAGCGAAGCTGTTAAGAGAGAATACAACACTGTTTATGAAGATTACCAAGTTAAATAACTCAGGTCAGTTCAGTTTTAACTCTCGTGAGTTTCTCTCTTAGATTTCCCCATGAATGAAATTAGGGAAAATCTATTTAAATCTATTAATCTATTAAACCCATTTAATCTATTAAAAGCTTGAAAAGCCACTCCAGATGTTGGAAGAGAAAAAGACACTAAAGAAACTTCATAATTAAAAAAAAAAATACATGGATTGATGAAGTAGTAATAGATGGAGCCATGGTTCATGGTTGTGCAAATATCCAATTGTTAGTGATGGGCGAAACCATGTGGGGCATGTTAGAATTCTCTGTATGTCTTTGCTGTCTTTCTTTAAATAGAAGACTACTTAACTTTAAAAAAGAACTATATGTAAATGTTAAAGGACTTTATTTCGGGGATGGGGAGGAAGCAAACAACAGCGAAGACCATAGCCTTGCTCTGTCTAAGACAAACTAATAATGTCTCAGCTCCCACCCCTGCTGTTAAAATACTTTTCCACTAAGCAGTCTTGAAATTTCACTTTATTATGACTGTCATCTTTGTGACATGATGACTCTACTTGTCTCATCTGGGTAAGACAGATGCTTCTCTAGGCGACCTGCTTTCGGTCCTGAGCAAGCATGTAGTGAAAGAGGTGTATTCTGAAATACTTTGTTTTTTACATGGGTGATGTTAGAAAATTACTTGTGGGTCCAGCCATGGTTGATATATCAAATCTAACATCCTTGTTGCGCTGGAGTGTTTTAAAAGATTAAGATTTTTTTAGAATTTTGGTTTTTTAAGGACTGTTAAAGATTAAGAATACAAAAATTGCTATAGGGGAAGTTCTAGGGTACAGTTGGGCCCTGGGATCAATCTCAGTGTATGCAAAGAAAATTAAATTTGATACAAGTTAATATTGACAAGTATTGGGCACAGTGACTCAAACAGTGTACTCTCAGGATTTGGGAGGGACTATTGTGAGTTTGAGGCCAACCTGGGCTACACAGTGAATGAGAGGCCACCTTGGCTACAAAGTAAAAACTTAAGTCAACAAAACAAAATGTGAAAAATTCAGCTGTAACCTTGAATGACAAAGACAGGGGATGTCACACAAGGACTGAAACTATACTGAAGGATAGATTTTTGAAGTGAATCTATAGTTTTCTCAGCTTGCAGTTTAAGAACTAACTAGAATTGTCTTTTTCCTAGTAATTACCTGATGCCGCCATGAAATCTAGAGTTACACTGTGGGTACATAGTGCTGGCTGGGGCTTTCAGCTAGGTGTAAGTCTAGTTGTCCAATCCACTAAGAGTTGTAGCAATAGATATAGCACATCTACAGTTGAGTTCTGAGGCACAAAGCCAGGAGACCCTCCCTCAAGAGGACTAGTGATTCCTATCTTCAGAAACAGATGAACCTGGCAATAGAAGGCAGATTTTTCCCTGGTCGGGTGATGTGGACAAAGAAGTCCCTCCTCTGATTCTAGCTACTGTACTTATGTGTCCTGGCACTCACACACTCTACAGTAGGCACTTAAGAGAAGATAGAGAGAATTTCCCAAGCACTAACAAGCTCAGAGTGTAATAGACACATTATTAACTTTTTTTGTGTGTGTGTAGTCTTACTCTATTACCATGTTTCTCATCCTATTTCACACAAGAAAAATTAGACAAATTATATAGAACTGAAGATCAGGCAACTTAACTGAATATATATATTTTTTGTACCCAAGACCATCATTTTATGTCTAAATGAACTAGCTATCAAGTATCTCTAGGATGCTGCCCAAGAACTAAAAGGAAGGGTCATGTTGTTGCCCAGGAGATAATGACTAGCTTGTAGCATCTCAACACAGTTCTTAGCTACTTGGCTGGAGTGATGCTGTGTGTGTGTGTGTGTGTGTTCTTTCCTGATCCATGCTGTGGGCAATGACTTGGAGCGATAGATGTAACAGAACAGCTCTCTCTATTATAGCAGGAGAAGCAAGAAAGGAAGGGGCACTCACATCACTGGCATTCCAGTAAGCTCTCTTGGCTCTGATGAGGATCGGTGTGTCTGCAACTGGTGTATACTTGTCCTTCATCTTTTCATATTGAATCTTGTACTTTTTCTAAGGTATACAAAGAGGAGAGAAAGACAAACAAGTTTAAATTCCATAATAATTATTGTGGCGTGTTGGTGTGTGTATATACATGCATATGACATATGCATGCAGTCTGAGGATAACTGTGTGGGTTGGTTCTCCTTCCAATTTTATGTGGGCTCTGGGGATTGAACTCCAGGCTGTCAGGCTTGTCCCAAAAGCACATACAATAACATGGCTCTTCATGTGTAGAGCCATGGCACCAGCCCAAGTTCATGTTTTAACCCTTTCCAATTTACACCCAAGTCACAAAACTAAGAGAAAGGCGTAGTGTATCTCATTCGTAGAGCACAGCTTCTGTGTCTGGGTGATGATGAGCATACTTTGTAGTGGTAAAAGGCTCATTGACATAACAGGTAAAGGCTTGGAAGGATTTCTTAGCTAATGGATGTGTTGGTATGGAATCCTTATCTTACCTCGCTGACCATGTCCTTCACATCTTTAGCATGCTGCAAGGCTGTGGTCTGATTTCCAGCATGGTGATGGGGTCTCTCTTTAGTGGCAAGCTCAACATAGAGATACTGGGTAATAAGAGAACAGGGGAAGAGTTAGAGATGAAGTTTCAGTCTGTTCCTCTTCATTTCGAGTCTTGATCTATGTGTGTGTGTATTTGGCTACCTAAGGTTGTTGTCGGTGTATGTGTTTTGTGAATTTGTTTCTCTGGATGTGACATTTGAAAACATGTATCCATGAACCAGCTGTCTAAAAGTCCTTCTGCTGGACTTGATCCAGTGGAAAGCCACGTGATAAGGAATGCCAACATAAGACTAAATGGAGTCTGAAAGATCCTTCAGCGTCCTTTCCCCCTAACTTGGCCTGCCTATGTGACAGAGTTTCATTGGTCTGTAGATAACAGACACATTATTAAAGTGATCAAAGAACCATTTTTACTACTTAGAGCTCATGACCTGAGGATAAAATCAGACAGCCCTTAGCAGAGAAGACATGGAGCCTCTGCCTGTGAAAACCCAAGCGCAGTTATGATAGTCCCAAAGAAAACTGCTGTATTAGTGGACATAGGCTGCAGCAAGGACAGCAACCAACCCAGGTTAGTTGTCCAGTAGTCTTACACCTCATGGAAGACTAATAAATTTTCATTAATCATAGGCATTACCTGACTCTGAAGCTTCTGTCCTCGCTTGGCTCTTAGAAGGTCAGGGGTGTCAGGAACTGAAGTGAAGATAGACTTCTGCTTCTTGCCTGAGGCTCTGTACACCAGCTAGAGGCAAGAGAAGAACCCTCTGTCACTTCCTCTTGGCTGGCATGGCTAGTGTTCTGTGGATGCCCTGACTGCTTGCTTGGGGGTAAGGCAGGCAACTGACTGCTACAACTGGCGAAGTTTCTTCCTTCTAAATTGATGGTTCATGAATATTTGCCTCCTGAACTTTCTCTCCATGCCTTTGCATCAACACAGCAGACATTATCAAGCAACCCCAAAGTCAATTACCCTGTTGCTATATCCTTAGTTCCATACACAAAGACAGAAAAACTTGAATTAATGTTAGTTTGTAGACAATTGTTTAAGGCAAAGACTTTCTAAGCTATAAAATCATGTCAAATCTCTTATTTACCCTAGTTAGAGAAGGGCAACTATTAATGTCCTTTTTACAAGAAGAGAAAAAAACATGAACAGGCCAACTGATTTATATAGAGACACTGGGACACTCTGCAGTCAAGCACAGAAGGGACATCTTTTCCTTGTCATCAACGAGTACTGATCATCATAGACAGGAACTGAGAATCTTGAGTAGCTCAGTCCATCTGGTCTACCTGCCTTTTATGTAGTGGCAGGTGATGCATCCTTACCTCACTCAGATGTGTCTTCAGTTCCTGCACTTTTCTGTATTCTGGGGTGTCGAGCACCACTTTGTATTTGTCTCGCATCTTCCTGGCATTATCCGTGTATAGGTAATTCGACTTAGAAGAAGAAAGCCAGAAACACAAGTTGATTAGTCATTTAAGGGAACGAATGTTATGTCTTTCAAATGACTGTCATATGCAAACTGAGAAGGCTCTAAATGTGTCCTGGGATGCTAAGGGTCTCATCATTTCTACCCCATTTTCTCCCTCTGGGGGGAACAAAACAATATCAAACAAGAACAAAAATAACCATCACTTAGCTAAGTTAATTACCTAAGTTAAGTTAAGTTTATAACAGGCACAGATCATCATAAGTAAAATATGACCTACTCAAGTGGGTTGGTGGCAAATTTTACCTTAAAAGTAGATGTAGGCCTAAGATTCTTTCTGCTCTTCCCCTGACTAGAAGCTAGCAATGGGGTGTATGATAGCTGTATTGGGGAAGCTGTGAAGATGTGTCCTCACCCAGAGTTTCCTTAGATGCCGGGACCTGACCATGTCAGGGGTGTCATACAGGAAGCAGCCAAGTCCCTTCAAGATCTGCAGGTCCTCTTTGTATTTAATCTGTGGAGCAAACGCAGACATATAGTTATGAGCCAGTGTAAATATAAGTCAAAAGGACACAGACAGCCACACTTCTTCACTGGTGCAGTTTTGCTTTCTGTGGTTTCAGTTTTCCATTGTCAACTGTTATGAAAAAACTAGAAAATTCCAGAAAGAAGCAGTGTGTGCATTTTAAATATCTTTTATTTTAGTATATTGTTATGATTATTTTACTGTATTATGAGTTGTTAACTTACTGTTGTGTGCCTTAGTCACAATTTAAACTCTATCAAGAGTATGTAGTAGAGTCATGGTTTGTTCCATCCATTGGTGGTCTATGGAAGGTTTCCTCTACAGATAAGGGGGGGGGGGACTGGATTTTTCTAAAGCTTGATTCAACATGTATACCTTATTCTCTTACTCTGTCTGCATCCAAACTGTACATTAAATCTCTAACCCTCAGCCAAATGGAGAACAGTGATATTGTGTTATCCTGTCTAGGAAAAATTTGCAGATTCAATGAGTGGGTCCACCAGGAAAAGGAGACATCCAAAAAGCTTTTGTTTGTTTGTTTGTTTGTTTGTTTGTTTGTTTTTAATGGCAGTAGGAAGATACTAAGAGGGAGTGCTAACAGGATCAGGAGAAGAAAGAAACCTAATATGACCAGGGACACAAGACACTAGAACAGTAGGAGTTGGTGAAGATCTTGTGTTGACACAGAATGGCAGTGACTGAACAAGAGGACATGGTGGCCATTCCTGTTCCTCCACTGGTTTTCTCATGACTTTTCCTGTGGCCAGAAAACTGTGGGAATTCCCTCACAATTTCACCTCCAAATTGTACATAAGTTATGAAATATGCAGTGGAAAAAGCTTTTTAAAGCCCATACGGAGTATTTTCTTCTTTTTCTTTTTTATTATATATTTTCTTTATTTACACGTCATATGGTTTCTCCTTTCCCAGTTTCCCCTCCAAAACAAAACAAAACAAACAAACAAACAAACAACAAAAAACCCCAACAAGAACAAACCCCTGTTGCTTCCCCCCTCTCCCTGCTTGCCACTCCACCCTCTTTCACTTATTGGCCCTGGCATTCCCCTACACTGGGGCACAGAACCTTCACAGGGCTGAGGTCCTCTCCTCCCATTGATGACCGACTTTGCAATCCTCTACTATACACATGCTGCCAGAGCAATCAGTCCCACTATGTGTACTCCTTGGTTGGTGGTTGAGACCCTGGGAGCTCTGAGGGTACTAGTTAGTTCATATTGTTGTTCATCCTAAGGGGCTGCAAACCCTTCAGCTCCTTTGGTCCTTCCTCTAGTTCCTTCATTGGGGACCCTATACTCAGTTCAATGGCTCACACTGAGTATCTTAAATGCTAAAAGCAATGCTATTTCTCCACTTGGACTCATAGAAAGAGCTTATAAGATGCTTACATCACTGGTAATGTCTCCCACGTAGCGACAGTGCAACACTTGGGGTGTGTATGGCAGCGAGATCATGTGACCCTGCATCTTGAAGAAGTCTGATTTGTAGATCAACTAAAGTGGGGGAGAACATAGTCATGTTAGAGAGCAAATAGTCAGCATTTCTCCCTGGACAGAGAGCCTGTCTGCTTCCCATACTCGTACCTCACTGACAGCTTCTTGTGTCTTCTTGACTTGGCGGATTTCAGGTGTGTCTGGAGTTGTATGAATCTTGTCTTTTAGTTTGTGATACAGTTCTCGATATAGTCTCTGCAGTGAAGGAGAAACCATTCTCAATGTTTAGGGCAGGATCATAAGGGTATCTACTGACTAATAAACAAATACTTTACACAAAGGACCAAGAGAGGAAATTCTGGGACTACAAAATGATTTAAGATTAGAATGAAAGAAAATGCTTCTTTCATTTAGGTGAAGAATTCAGGTGTAAAGTAGTCTGTGTTCCATGAGATGGTAGTTTAGTAGGGCAGATATACAAATAGAGCTGATGAAAAGCAGGGTGATAAGCCAGGCACAAATACAATCAAATGAAAGATTTAACACAGATACCAAAATGAATTATTTCTTTAGAAAAATAAAAAGCTCAGTGTAGTTTATGGAACCAAGTCTCTATGATGATTTAACAAATAGGAAAACAAACAAAACAAAACAAACAGACAGAAACACTGAGAGAGGCACCAGAACCAAAATAGGGTCCTCATCCTGTTGTCCAGTCTGCAAGCTTACAGATGAAACACAGGAATTCTTAATGTTTTCCAAACAAAGCCATCATTTTGAAGTTCAGTAGTTTTCCCAGAGAATGAGTGTTCACGGTACCTCACTAGTAACGTTGTTGACTCTCCGGACATGGACAAATGGGACGTCCTTGGGTCCAAGCGTGTACCCATTTGCCTTGATGTGTTCATAGGCTTCTTTGTATTTGAACTGAGAAAGCAAACGCAGATGGAGATCAGTTGATGGCTACACAAAGAACTGTACTATATCTCTCAGCTAGAAAAGAGACTGTGCCTTGATTTAAAATTTATTCTCTAAACATCAACTTTAAGAACTAGTCATTGACATAAATTAAATGTTATTTCTTTATTATTGGTGTGTGTGTGTGTGTGTGTGTGTGCATGGTGTGTGTCTGTGGGTAAAGCACATGTATATGGAGGTCAGAAGGCCAATTTCTGGAATCTGTTTCCTCTTTCCATGGGCTCTGGGAGTCAGATCTGGTGCCAGCTCACATAGAATATGCTTTTGGCCTCTGAGCTGTCTCACTGGCCCCAATCACATGATTTTAATATGATCCTAAGCCTTGAAAGTATTAGCTGAATGATAAAGACATGCCTGAAAAGGTTAAAAAAATCCCCTTACCAGGTGAAATCTTTTTGTAGGAGATGATACAAAAACACAAGAAAAAAAACCCTATCACTTTAATCTCAAAGTGGCTTGAAAATTCAGAAACATAAAAAGGACCAAGATGATATTTTTTAATATTGAAGGATGACTTATTGAGCGACTTCTAAAAATAACAGGTTTGATTCTTAAATCTTTTAATGTCTACTTTGGAAGTGCATTATTGGGCCATGTTGGCACTGTCTGGTCAGCAGGATCAATTCCTAGGATTCTGAAGGTGAACATCAATGAGAAAGAGCTTAGTCTTGCTCTTCAGACAATGGTTGGTTCATGGTGTGGCCTGTAGACTACCACACTTTTCTAAGACTTGCCCCTGGAGTACATGTCTCAGGTCCTATGCTAGCTTGGACAAAACCAGGGAAGTGCCCAAGGCAACCTATGGCAAGTTACTAGCAGCAGGAATCTAGACACCCCCCCCCCCCCCCCCCCCCCCACCGGCTACCTATGAACTGAGCACAGAGGTAAAAGGCAAGGTAAGTGTCCGGCTCAGCAGCTTGGCAAGAAGTCTCCTCAAAGGGACACAGTGATGTCTCCTAAGTTTACATCCACAACACACAGTGCGTATATGAAGTTGCACTTCCAGTTAACAATGTAGTGAGCGCTTGTGATGCTTCTAGTCTAAGGCCAGTTGAAACGGGCATCTCGACAGCTCTGAGTGCTGAACCAAGGTGTCTGTGATGTCTTGTTCTAACACACTACTCTAGTCAGGCACACCCAAACTGTAGAAGCAGCCAATGTCATCAGATCCCCAGGAAACATGACATCTGCCTCTACCCTTTCCACCATCATGTTGAGCTTTCTGGGTATAATTTGAGCATGACAAGAGATTACTAACTAATCTTATTAGTTTCTTCACATTCAAATTATAGACCCTGACAGAATGAGGATTACTCACATAGCTGCTCATGTAGCGGGTGTCCTTGGTGTGATTGAAATGAGGGGTGTCAACAGGGAGCCTGTACCCAGTAGGCAGGAAGCGCAGGCCTTTCTTGTACAAATTCTGCCAGGATAAAAAAGAGCAAGTAAGATGTCTTTTAGCATCAAATAACATGGAGTTAAACACATCACATGGAGTTCATTAGAGTTTTGGTCACACAGTTGATCTATTTATGTCCTGAGTTGGTTTCAGGAACTTCAGTTGTAAGAATCATGAACTCAGCCAGGCTCCTCTTGTCTTACTGTTTTGGGAAAAAACAAAAAAGACTTGTAGGGGTTGGTGCTATCGCCTCTGTAGGATCTTTACAGGATCTCCTAGGAGTCAGGCCTAGAGGCATACCTGTGAGGAATTACATTAGGTTAGCCCCTGAACATATCCAGGAGGGATATTCTTGATTGAGTTCATAGGAATGGGAAGGCACACCCTAATGGAGAGCAAACCCATGGCAAGTGTTTGGCTCCTAGGTTGTATAGAAGGGAAGATGCTAAGTACAAAGACTCATCTCCCTCTGCTTCCCGACTGTGAACAGAATATAACCAGCTGCTTCAAGTTCCTGCCATGGACCCCTGAACTATGAACCAGGATGGTCTTTTCTCCTTATGTTTGTCAGGGTATTTCATGAAAGCAACAGGACAAATTAAGACAAGGCTGAAAGAGGGAAATGGCTTATAGAAATGAGGGTGTTTATGCTTCCAAACATGTACCTGACTGGCCTCATGACTTGTGGAAAGAATTCGGAGCATACAGACAAGATAGGCAGCCAAGCACCATCTCTGTCATTAACCCCACCCTCGGGAGAGACTCAAGCCATCTATGGTCTCTGAGGTGGTGGTTATTATTATGAGGCACATCTGATATTGTCCTCCTGTATTCCCCAAACATAGTGACATCAAAGAATGAGGTCAAGATGGATATATTAGTGGAGAAGGAGTGTAGGGTAAAGGTCTGTTTATAGTTTTAAATATTCTGGCTCTCAGGGGAGCTACAAGCTTAAGCATAGTGCTTAAAGTGGAAAAAAAAAAAACAACTGGCATATTCAAGATACAAAATAGCAGTCAAGCAGCTTCCTGAGGTCACACAGGAAAGGGGGATGAGAGATAGGTCCCTGTTCTTCAGCTTCCAAACTCAAATGGCAGTTTCTACCTTTATCTCTTACTATTACTAGCCTTTTATACCAAATGCCTTAACTCTGCCATTGTGATTTTAAGGTTTTTCAGAGTAGTGATGGCATACCAGCTCTCTTCTTCCTGACTTGCAAATGTTGGTCATCTATGTGCCCACTTATGATTTGTTTGTCTGCTTATTGGGAGGATCGCATTAGTCGAGAAGGAAGTCAAGGCATAAGGCATACTGGTTTGTGTTTCCAACTCACGGCGGAATAGTAAGTTATTTGTTGGTTTTTGCTGTTTTGTTTGTTTTCCAAAACTCATGGAATAGAACAGCATTTCTATCTTACAAGACCAGTCAGTGAAGATGCATAAGCCAAGCTGCCTCAATGAGCCCCATGGCCTGGCTTTCTGCCGACACTCCCCTTTCCCAACACCCACCTCACTCTGAAGCTTGTATGCGTGGAGGGCCCGGTCCAGATCCACAGTTTTTGTAGTTGGGGCCACTTTGCCTCTGACGCTGTGCACATAGTCATAGTGGTAGACAGCCTGGGTGCAGAGAGAGGTAAGGTGAGTTCATTCGGACTGCAGAAACAAGTGGGAATCCATATTTAAGACTACGAAAACAGTGCAGCCTGCTTCCCTTTGCTCAGTGTTATAAATATGACCTCCCCCACTGCCACTGCTACTTTGACCCTATCTGGTGGTACTCTTTTGGAATGATGACTTAACTGGGGGAGATTTGTCAGTGGGGGTAGATTCTTGACCCAGGCCTGCTTCCCCATCCCTTTCTCCCACGAGGCAGAGAACTAGCTTAGCCTTCTTACCACATGCGGTTACCACCATGGTATCTGCCCAAGCACACAGGGTCAAGAGACCACGGACTGAACTCTCTAAAACTGAAAGTGAAATTAAGTAGTTCATCCCATTGTTTTTGTCACAATGAAAGACAAGGAACAGATGCACTTAGAGATCTCTGCTGTGCGAGTGTGTCTTACAGAGTGGAATTAGAACCGGCTGCAGAAAGCCCTGAAAAGTATTGGCACGATTCATGTGTCAGAGATAGGGACAGACGTGTTCCCTCCAGAAGTTCAAGGTAATAGGTGGGATCAGTCAGATCCTACAACTGGCTAGGTTAGGTTACATTAATTAGATTTGACAACCAGTGGGACTCTAATATTTATTTGCTACCTGTGCATATAATTGAGAAAGGACAGCATGGTGGTTCTCTTTGCCTGCTCAGAGGCATGACAGGGAATCTATACACATGCTTTTCCCCATGTTACACATAAAGAGGCCAGGCCTCAAAGAAATTATACTCTTCCCCCAGGCTTGTATTATGCGGCAGAGGTACAACTCCAACCTACATTGTTAATACCACAGCCAGCTTCCTTCTGCCACTTTGCCCTACTTATTAGGTAGCCTAGACAGGGAGACATAAATGTCTCTCACTATGCACAGCAAAGCACTGCTGGATGTTCTAACATACAAAGCATTTCACAGACTCAGCTCACAACTTTACCCCTGCAAACTCCCGACACTTCAGATGTTAGCGAAAGCTTTTCAAGGACTTTTCTCCGGAACCAAGTCTAGTCTCCAGTTAGGAAGAGCTGCCGCTGCCCAGTCCTTGGCTGAGCTGTGCCCCATCTTCCTTGCTTCCCAGAGTCACTTCCCCAGGGAGGACTTACATCACTGAGCTGCTTCCCACTCTTGACCGCCTGAACGTAAACCGGTGTGTCAGTCACCAGCTTGTAGTCATTCCTCGTCTTCTGCACGTGAGCTTTATACTTGATCTGACAAGAAGAAGCAGGCAAGCCTACGCTGGAACATCCAATTGTACCAGATAGCAAAAGATTTTACGGAGGGCTTAAGGGTGACTCCCATTAATAACATGCGGAGGATGGACTTGAATTTTTTTTTTTGGACTTGAATTTTATAGCAACCCACACTACCAATGTTTACAGTCATTTGGGGCTTTAGAATTATATAGAAAATGTGATGGCTGCTCTCCTCTGAGGGCTCTTGCTGAAATCCTCACTATCATATTACTGTGTGGCAAATTCCCCTGTAACTCACAAATAAATCTCCTTGATTATCCCAACAATGAGTTTTTCATAGAATAAAAATAATGTGTTCGTTAATCTATCCAAAATAGTTAAATATATTCAAAATAGTTTAACATATTCAAAATAGTTTAAATATATCTAAAATAGTTTACAGAGAGGAGGACCTGGAGTCACTTCTCCACAGAGGAGCAAGGCACAGCCACACCAGGTTGTTTAATAGAAATGCTAAATGTGTTGCTAAGAAATGACTACTCTCTTTTAGCATCTTTCTCCAGCTTGGGCCTCTTCAACAAGACTAAATTCACAACTGGGCCGTGGCACTGTTCTCACTTTAAACATTGTCTCCTTGACTTTAAACTGTGTAGAGGTTTGTTTATACCAACAATTCAAATGAGGATACTCACATCGTTGCGTAGATCATAAGCATGTTTTGCATGGAGAATTTCAGGAGTGTCCCAGACATAGCAACCAATGCCCTTCAGCCAGGTGAGGTCATCCTTATACACAATCTAGGGGATTCCAGCAGATACAGAGGATCAGAAAAAAAAAATTGACCATCTCTTGACTATTAAAGAATAGGTGTACCCTAGACGCAGGTGACATGGGGACGGAACAAAAAGCAAAGGTTATTGGCAATGAGGTGGAGAGGCCACAGAAATCTGGCCAATCCTGCTTGCAGGGATAGCTCTAAAGTCCCCTCAGACTCATGGGTAATCAGAACTCGTGAGGGATAAAGGCCAAGGTGGATAGGCAGGTGAGCCTGCTTCTCAACAGTGTTGGGGTGTGAATGTGTTGGAGCAGCTGTGGGAGGGTCCTTCTAAGCAATGGGCTTACGTCGCTGATCTGGTCTGTCACTTTCCTGACGTGACTGTTGACTTGTAAGTCAGGGTGGCAAATCCATTCATGGAGGTGCAGGCGGTAGTCGATCTCGCTGACTTTCTTCTGAGAGTCCTTGGCAGTCACCATCTCCACCATGTCTGGCACGATGTTGATTTTCATCTTGTTCTTCTCATACACTGATCTGTACAGGCGCTGTGAAAGTCGTTACAACCCAGTTACAGGAAAACCACTGGGTTGTCATGGAATGTCTGTCTTCTGAGATCATAGCAAGCAACTGGGTTGGGGGTGGAGGCAGGAATTTTCTTGCATTTTGTATAGATTAATACCAGGATATTTTTAAAAGATCTATTTCTATGTTTATGTATGTGTCTGTGTGAGTGTACGAATGAGTGTGTGTCACACGCATGTTGGCTCCAGTAGCTGGAGTTCCAGGCAGTTGTGGGTTGCTTCATCTGTGTTCTGAGAACTGAACTTGGTTCCTTTCTAAGAGCAGCAAGTTTTCTTACCTCTGAACCCTCTCACCTCTCCAACCTCTAGGCTGAGGTAATGCTTAGCTTCTGTTTAGATGTACAATGAGTGTCACATGCCTGGTTTCATAGAAAGCACTCTGATAACACATGGCTATTTGGTCCAGCTTCTGTGTGCACTAAAGCCTCTGCAGTACTTACATCGATGTTGAGTTTGCCCACTCGGAGACACCGCGCTGTGTTTGGATCATCATCAACACTTTTTGGTAATGTGTAAAGGGCTTTAAACTTTTCATATTCTTCTCGGTATTTGATCTACAGAGAACAAGTAGAAAAAGACTTACTGTTAAAAAAAAAAAAAAAAAAACAAACAAACCATGAAACAATAGAAGGTTTCTGACCCAGCTGATGTGGGGTAGGGGTGCAGGTTGGACTACCTCCCAGTGATCACTTCCTTACCCTTGAAAAGACACTAGAGCCAGGAAGGGCCATTGTGAGACTATCAGGCAATAGCTGAAAGTACTTTTATACTGGACAGTGCATAAAATAATATTGGTTGTTTTAAGTGCCCATGCCAAATATTGCTGCTATTACACATTTTTTTTAGGAACATGCTTAATTGGTTTACCTTATTGTAATGATGAGGATCAAACCCAGGGCCTTGAACATGCTAGGCAAAGAGTCTATTACTGAGCCACACTCCCGGCTCACGGTAAGCGATTGTTCAACAATCTCTTAGTGACGTGGCTTTATCGTCCTTACATTCCTGAGTGAAGGTTCAGACTATGCTTGGAATCTTAATCTTAAGAGATGCAGTGCCCTGTGGTTGAGTGTGATAATGCTTGGATTTCACCTTCTCCAAGTATTTCAGCAAGACAGTGCAGCCTGCCTTTAGTTCTTAGTCTGTTTCAACTGATACTTGGCCACTCCACAAGCTAGGAATAAAGCAAAGGCAAGAGCCATTCTCCCAGTGCACAGGAGTAACACACAGGCTCTCAGGACCCAGAGGAAGTGGGAAGCTGCTCCGTTAACTAGAGGCTAAACAGAATTCTCACCAGAATCTCCCAGAACAGAATATTCCAGTCTCTTTGCACTGATCAGTCCCTCAGCTATGAAAAATTAGCATTCAAAGAAACTCTTTTTTTCTCCTTAAAAATATTTCCTACTAATGTTACAATCCTTAATTTTTCTCTGCCTCTCAGTCCTTCTTCCAACAATATGTTGCCAAGAATCTGCAACAGAAGAAAAAAAGCCTCCACCGAGCTCTGGAAAGTTTATTCAAAAATCCACATGAGAGGTATACTCCTTCGGCCACATTTGTATATTTATTTGCTAATGCTGTGATAACAAGTAACCAAGTACACTAGCTTAGCTTTGTACCAGATCTCACCCAATTCTATCAGAATATCCTACTCTTGGTTTTGTTTCTTACTCTGTAGTGCAGGCTAGACTGGAACTCACTATGTAGGTTATGTTGGCTTTGAATTCACGACAATCTTCTTGCTGTAGTCTCCCTAGTACTGGACTTGTACTTCTGAGCCTCCAGGCCTGGCTGGAAACTCCCTATTCTGTATGGCATTTGGTGTCTGCTTTCTCTCTTCACTGCTGGCTGAAGCAGAGGCTATCTATCCATGTTGTCTGCCCATAGGTAGCCTGAAAGATCACACCTGTGTCCTCCTGGCTGATACGTGTGACTCTCCAGGGACTGCAGGGCCCTGAGAGGAGGCAGTGAGCAGACTCTGGTGCCCAGATATCGGAAGTACTTGCCAGACACTCCTGAGAAGGATGGGGTGCTTTTAAAATGATTGGGCAACATTTGAGGAGCCTGGAGAGTTCTTGGTATGGGGAGCAGAGGAGAGCAGAGGGCAAGGGGAGGCTATGATGTTTGCACTTGACTTACACGGCTGGCCAGGTGCTTCTGGTTCTTGGCATGTGTCAGGGACAAGGTGCTGGTAGGCAGGTTATAGCTGGTGGCTTTCACTTTATCCCAGGCCTCTTTGTATATGTTCTAGAAGGATTAAAAAAATCTTGTGAGTACAGGGACTGAATTCTGGTTAGCTCCCACATCATCAAGTTTTCCTATGTCTCTTTCCTCAGATGGGCGTTACCAACCCCAGGGCATTTCTTCCATATGAGGTTTAATTGTTTAGTGAGAATTTGTAGGTAAATTTGGAATATGGTGGTCCAGGGGAAAAGTGACAAAACTGTAGGGAAAAGTCTTATCCCTTTTGCTTACTCTCTTTGACTTGGGGTGAGGGGTGGGGGAAGACAGCTCCTAAGCAGGAGGAAACGACAACTCACACTGCTGTACAGGCTCTTGAGGTTCTTGGTTCTGTCATAGTCTGCTGTCTCTAGGACTGTGGTATACTTGTCCTTAATCTGATGGTAATTTTCTTTATATTTCACCTGTGGACAAAAGAGAACGGCTTCTGTACCCTTGATGGTGGGAGATCTCTAAGACAAGAAAGGGCTTGCCCTGCAAGTCAGGACAAGGACACCATACCTCACTGGCATTAATGCCACTCTGAAGAGCAGTCACGTAAACTGGTGTATCCGTGACCAGGTTATAGTTCTGCAGGTTATCCTTACTTGCTGCTGTGTATTGTAGCTGGGAAGAAAGACCAAAGTCACTCAACGTGGTAGAAAAGCAGTGTTAGCTGTTTATAGCAACCCAGTCACCCCTTTCTTTCTATTTATCTGGGTTTCTGCTTTAATTTAAGAAACAGGCTGACATCCCTCCACAGCTTGCCTCCACTCTGTGTGACAGCCAAAACAATCGGCAGCTTTCCTCCACCAAGAGAGAGGTCTGGATCTCTGTGAGGTGTCTTTCTTCACTTTATTAGTCGCTCCAAGCCACCTCCCAGTCCTCCCAGCAGCAGCCTGCTCTGCCAATAGTCCACCAGACCTGCTCAGTCGCAGCTCAGCCACATGCTGGGACATGCCCCAGATAATGATGTTTTTTTTCCCCCTCCAAACATATGTACCTGTTGTCAAAACACACTTTACTTCCTAAATTCTGCACATTAACCTAGCCTATGAATGCCTATGAATAGTTCACCATCCACCAACCCCACTCCTCTATAACTTCCTGTTATAAATGTGTATTGCCTTCAGCCATAGGACAGACTCATACCAAAGCAGGTCACCACAAGAGGTTTGATTAGGATCAATTTGTTTTCCTTAGATCATATACCTTTCTAGCCATCTCTCAATCAGAGCTTAGCGACAGCAGCCTAAAGATGCTACCATGGACTACAATGACATCTGGATAGTTGGTCCTTAAAGGAAGCTCACCTGACTCTGGAGGTCATATGATCTCTTGGCATGGAGGATCTGGGGTGTATCCCAAACATAGCAGCCAATGCCTTTCAGCCAGTTCAAATCATCTTTGTATACATTCTGCAACCAAGAAACATGAAAGAATTTTAATTGGCATTCAGAATTTACAGTTGGTCACTGTTTGATGGTTTCTTACTACTCTCTGGCCTTCAACCGGCTGAAAGCTATTTCCTGGCTGAATGATGACTCAGAGGGGAGCAGTGTCTGAGTGTAGTACTGAAAAGATTAAATATTCAACACAAGCGCCCTAGGGCTCGAAGGGGATTCTGACATGAGGAGTGGTTACTCGTGTCACTTAGTGGGGAAAGTCTTTGGGTCTATGAACAGGAGATGTTGTGCCACAGAAGGTTAACCAGGAACAGAAGTCAGACGACAGAAAGGACATCATACATCACTTAAGATCTCCTGGGCATTCCGGGCGCGGATAACATTAGGCTCCTCAGGAAGTGACGTCCACTGGTGAAAGTAGTGTCGGTACTCCAGGTCGCTGAGTATGTACTGGCACCTCTTCGCCAACACATGGTTCATCATGTCATTGGGAATATGCACATTTGCTTTGGTGTCCTCATAATCTCTTCTGTAGTTCAACTAAAGATGTTTTTGAAGAAAAAAAATATTATGAGATTAACCTGAATTATTCTGACCAATCTCTTTAGTCTTCCACGTAGAGCAGTACATATAGAAAAATGTTTAAGGTAACACTAGCAATTATAAAATATTTTCCCTATCCTTCTATCATGCTATGTCAACAAGGAACTTGCTTTCTTCTTTTGCCAATTCAAAGCTTAGTGTGTGCTTAGTCAAAAAAGGGTGGGGATGGGGAGTGGGACAATGTCTACAGACTTTATGGGTCCACAGGTGAGGGTGAGGAAATCTGAAAGATGATCCTCCCCATACCACTCTCTCCCCACGTACTCCTGAGTCACAGGGAAGGCTATAGATGGGTAGACCAGAGCGCATTGAGGTTGTACATAGCTCCAGGGAAGTAAGCTTTGCTTACCGCACTCCGCATCTGCTGGAAATCCAGGCAGTGGACCACACCAGGGAACTCACTTATTTCTTTTCCAGCCAGGTAGTGACCTTTCTGCTTCTCATAGGTTTCCTTGTATTTAAGCTGAAAAATGAATTCAACATTGAGAACTTCTGGAGTTTTTTATCCCACTTCTTGCTCCCCAATAAAGATTCTAATCCTAAGAGAGGAAAGGTGTCAACCAGACCTCACTGTTCACCAGGTCAGCATGCTTGGCTCCAACAATTGGAATATAGCGCTCATCCAGGGTGTAGCCGTAGGCCTTGGTGCCCTCCCATGCTCCCTTGTATAGTATCTGGAACAAAGAAACGTGTTAATAAAGTTGCATTCAACCATATTCAGATAGCACTAAAACAACTACTAAAGTTGGGGTGGAAGGTTTATGTTCAAGGCAAAGATGAAAACTTTATTTGGTTAAATCTACAAACTGAGACATCTTATAACAGAGCTGACTGTACTTCTACTCTTTGAAAAAATGAGAAATTTTTATACAAGGAAGGACTTGCCAAACATCATTGCTATGTATTGACACACATGTTCTCTCTCTCTCCCTCTCTCTCTCTCCCTTCCTCCCTCTCTCTCTCTCTCTCTCTCCCTCCCTCCCTACCTCCCTCCCTCTCTCTCTCCCTCCCTCCCTCCCTCCCCCCCCTTCTCCTTTGAATTAGCTGAGTTAATTAGGAATTAGGAAGTAAACACCTTCCACTGCTGGTTGGACTTGTGCATATGTGATTATTGAGGGATGTAATCTCCACCTTCTTTTGGTACCTGCTCCATCCTTTGTGCTGCCTGCAGAGCCCTGACAGCACTTATTATATGTACTATTACCTGTTTATTTGTGCCAGTATAAGAAATGAAGACAACTGACAACCTTCCAAGTTTATCAGTTTACAAAGTCAGTCGAGAATATGAATACAGACAAGAGCTTAATTAGGAAACAAGTTATAATATGTAATAGGACTCACAGTACTATAGAGTTTCCCCATGTCTTTGGAGTGGGAGATGTATGGTGTGTCTGGAGAAAATATGTACTTGCCCTTGGCTTTATTAAATGTTTCTTTATATTTCACCTAGAAGAGGGAGAAAAACTTTTGGTTAGTCTAAATATATATTTAAAATTTCTTAAGACATATTAAAAACATAATATTCTATACTTATATATATATAAAAGCTATCCAGTTGGATGAATTTCTGTTCCTTTTAGCTAACTGAATATTCTGGTCGAGAATACAGGTTTCTGAAAGTGGATGCAGTATATACCATTGCCAAAGAATATCTTAGGACTTGCCCCTCTCTTGGTTTCTAATTATCAGCTATCTAGAGTTACGGGAACCAATCATTCACTTAGCTCCCCAGCCTAAGCATTTCAACATACGCAGGATGAACTTACATCACTTTGATTGACCGAGTTAATCTTGGCTAAAACAATCTCTGGAGGATCCACCACACTTGTAAAGTTGGGATAGTTGTCCAGAGCATCTTTCTTATATTTTATCTGAAATGAACAGAGACAATTAAGATAGCACTGTCCCCACAGGGCAGCCATCCCTATGTAGCAGGTAAGGAAAGTAAGCTTTTGGTTAGAAATCCAGCAGGCTCTGCATACCTGATTCACCAGTTCCTGGTTCTTTGTAACCCTCACATGGTCCACAGAATCCAGAGGGATCCAGCCAATACCTCGGAGCCATTCCAGGTCAGCTTTGTAGACATTCTGAGGGGAGAGGAGAGATGGGAGGAGCTGTAAGTGACACTGGATAACCATAGAGCAAGTCCAGGCAATCTTTTCAGAAGATTCACATGGATTTCTCTTTAGTGGATGCTGTCTCCTTCATTCAGCCACAGCTTTGCCTGGTATTATTTCTTGAGCCTGTGACTGTACAAGGCCCTGAATTCAGTGCCTTAAGGAATCAGGATAAGGTGATGTAGGAATCAGTATAAGGCAATGTGCTGTAAGAGTTAGATCACTGGAATGCCATTGGGGTTAAGGAGCTGTTGGCATAGGAAAGGTTTACCAAAGAGGCTGCAGTTTTAGGTAGACAGGGTACCTCACATCTGCTACAATTAGCTATCTGGACAGAATAAAGGAGAGTGCACATGTAAATGGTCAGGAAGGTTTAGGGAATGGGACAGCATCTCCTCTAATCTGGACAAGTCTGACTGTTCCTATCACCACCTCCTTCTTTCCTGCCCTAGCTCCTGGACTTGCCAGCCCTCTCCAGACAAAATGAAGAGCAGATGGTTTGAGTAAAGCAGTCAATGAAACAGTCTCCTTTCCTATCTGGTAGTGACGAAAAGCCCTATGTTGAGTCTTTCACATCTGAGCTAGAACTGTGATGTGTGTAAGGTGGCCTGTGTCATATTATGTACTGTCTTTGCTTTACTAAGACTCTTCCTGAGGGATGCTGGGTTCATGCAGCTTATAGTTCTCTCCCTCTCTCTCTCTCTCTCTCTCTCTCTCTCTCTCTCTCTCTCTTTCTCTCTCTCTGTCTCTGAATCCCTTGTAAGCAGTTCCTGAAGTGTCTTACAGAGTAAAATGTTCAGTGAAGTAGGAAGGAGGCTTTTCAGTCTTTATCTACGATCATGAGTGCTAAAGCCTCAGCTCAGTCTCCAGCATCATCCCCTTTTAGGGATAAAACTAAATGCTTAAGGTCCAAAGTGTCAAAAAGGGATGTTCTTATTATTGTCTGAATGTATGGTACAGTCTAGATAACAAGAAATGAGTTACTTACATCACTCTGAAGGTCATAGGCAATTTTTGCTTGAATAACATCATTTTGGTCAGGGTGGCACGTCCATTGGTGTAGGTATTGACGGTAATCGATGTCACTGACAAGGTTCTGCCCTTCCTTGGCAGCCACAACTGACACCATGTCAGCAGGTATATTGACTTTGGCCTTTGACTTGTGGTAGCTCTCCTTGTAGAGTCTGTCATTCTGAATCTGGCCTGCGTGCTCAAACCAAACCAGCTTGGGATCATCTCTCATTGTGGGGACACCGACATAGTGGCCTTTCTGCTTAACGTGTTCAGCTTTGTATTTCAGCTGCAGAGAGGTAGAGGGCAGAACCCACGAGCTTTGATAAGCACACAGCACAAAGCAGACGCAATGAAGAAGGAGAAACAGCAGCAGCCTTAGCCCCTAGCTTTTGGTTAGACACTTCTATTTTGAGATTTAAAAAAAACCACAGAGATAAATAAATACCACTGAAATAAACAGACATGAAGAAACAGCTAGTTCACACTTGCCATTGCTGTTGCTTTAGACAGTTTCTCAGCTCACCGAGAGGAGGCTGGCCTTCATACCTAGTTGAAGGTGGCTTTGAACTCCTGACCCTCGTGCCTCCACCTTCTAAGTTCTGCGATTATGGGTTTATGTGGTAACACCTGGCTGAAGTAGCATTTTAAATAGAACTCCCCACCCCCATATCCTTGTTCTCTAATTATGGCTATTTCTTTATTTGGGAGTCTGCAGATCTTATAGCAGCCAGATGACACAAGAAGCAAAGCAAAACCCAAACCAAACAAACAACAAAAACAAGCCCCAAACCCAGGTGAAAAGACCCAAAAGGGAGGGACTATTTCAGGCCTCAGTCAGCACAGCTTTGTCTACCAAGCTGAGACAGAGCATCCTCAAGGTGACATCTGTATTTTACAATGTGCGTTCCTTTGCGGCAAGGCCCAGCTTCGGCAGGGTGCAGTCATATTGGAATAAATTACCTCACTCTGAACATCGCTGGAATGATGGGCATGAACGAATGGTACAGCATCTGGTGGCAGAATGTAGCCCGTGGCTTTCTGTTTCTCCCAACCTTCCTTGTAGAGGTACTAAAAGACAAAGAGCCACATTAGGGGTTAAGTTTGGGGTCAGGGGGAAGGCGAGGTCACGTATGTAAATCTAACCGACCCAACTCCAAGCATGAGGCATCTGCAAAATCATTACCTGGTCCAGGATCCGGGCAGCCTCCTGGGCAGTGTGCAGCAGTGGGGTTTCTGTGAGGGTATACTTTGATTTGATGGCATTCCAATCTTTCCGATATTTAATCTAAAAATGAGAGGCATGGGGGAAAATTACTTGATGTTAGGAAATCTCTCTGTTGTCTCTATGAAATTTCTCTATGTTACTAGCCTAGATAATTTTGGTGATGAGAATATCAATGCAATCATTGCAGGAAGAGGAGAGTTTTGGCCACAGCTTCAGCATTGCTGCATGATTTTACAGCAGCTATCTACTTACATCATCTCGGATCTCACTGCTTTGTTTCGCTGTCACATAATCCACTCTGTCATCCACAGGAGTGAAGTTGAGAGTTTCTATTTTTGTGCGATATTTTTTCTACAAGGAAAAGAGAAACCTGTCAGCCATAGTCACTGGATGTGTGAGCTGAGAGATGCTAAATTAAGGGCTTCTTTTAGGAGCATAAAGTACCATTGGTGAATGTCATTTTCTTAACAATTTAGTGTTATATTTTTCAAACAACCAGATTGTCTTATTATACTACCTACAGATTATTTTTTCAATATTGAGGTTTGAATCTAGGGCCTCCCAAATTTTCAAGTAGAAGAATTCTCACCCCTCCCAAGGTCTCATCATTACTTGAATCATAATATTCCATTTTTTCCCAATGGATAAACTTCTCCCAGAAAACTGCTATCGCTGGCAAGAGAAAATTCCCATTTGTGCTATTCCGTGCATCCTTGATTATGTTCAGTGCTGTTAGGGATATGGTTCCAAAGTATGATAGGTATAGTGCATTTTGAAATATGTCTGGCTTACATCACAGCCACGAAAAAGTTAAAATACTGACCCAAGGTGACTGGCTGTTTTGGCTCCTGTCTTTGGCTCATTTTCTAAGGAAATGTGCAGAATGTCTGGGCAAAGTCTTGGAGTTACCTCACTGAAGATATCTGCAGCATGTTTGGCATGATTGACAGAGACAGAATCATTTGGCATCCACCCAATTCCACGTAACCATTCCAAGTCAGCCTTGTAAACAGCCTGTGAAAACAAGGCCAGAATCCATTGTTTAGTCAGCCTAATTCCTGGAGCCTAGTAGGCTGAGGAGGAAACACAATGGTGTAGAAGCGATGGAAGACATCTTCAAGCAACCAGGCAGGACATGTAATGAAAGCAGCCTGGCCAGGTTGTTGCAGCTGGAGGACATTCTATTTAATACAAGATAGCCTCAATTCAGCTCTAGGTTACAGTTGCCAAGCGGCAGTGCCTGGCTGGAGCTGCAAGTTCAGAATTTTCAAGAGTAATAAGAAGCCTTAGTCTTACAAACATTTTTTTTTCCTGATTTGAAATTTTGACAACTTAATTCATGATCTCTGAACAATTGTGTCAGTTGAAAAAGCCTATCTAGGCCTAGATCCTGTGTATGAACTATCAATAGGTTTTTATATAAACCTTGAATGTTATATGAGTGCTATAGATAATCATTTTTCCATAATAATTCAGTCCCATCCCATCCCTCCTCACACCAGGATTGAACTATGTGTCCCTTGCACTGGCCTGACCAGGCTGATGTTGAAGGTGCAGCAATCTTCTTGCCTCTGACTCCCAAGTGCTAGGATTATAGACATGTACCACCACAAATTTCCCACTGATTTCCCACAGTAAGACTTTTCTTTTTTTGAACTTCCATTAAGACCTACACTCATTTATACTGCCATTCATTTCTTCACAAGAACTTTCAATCCTTCCTGGTGTTATTGATTCTGATGTCATACTGCAAGGCCTAACTACTGTCCGACTCTTGGCTGGGTAAAGCCATGTAATTGTGATGAAGGTACTTAATGCCGTGAACTTTCTGGGAGTCATAGGAAAATGATACAGTGCAGCTCACTCACATCGCTCTGCAGCTCGTAGGCTTTCTTGGCCTGAATCACATCGTTCTGGTCAGGCATGCATGTCCACTCGTGTAGGTAATTGCGATAGTCAATGTCGCTGACCAGTGTCTGGCACTTTTTCGAATGCAAGATAGAAAGCATGTCCACAGGGCTCTGGAACTTGGTCTTCCATTTGGCCCACTGCAGCCTGTACTCCCTTTCATTCTGAATCTTGCCAGCGATGAGGGCCCACCGGATCTTGTTGTCATCCCTAGCTGTGAGGGTGCCCACGTAGTGTCCCTTCTGCTTCTCGTGGTCAAGCTTGTATTTATACTGGAGATTAAAAAGCAGAGCAGATGGGTCACAGTGTGCCCTCGGACACACACAGAGAATTTGCTGGAAAAAAATACCCAAAGGTATAAAAGGCTAACTTACATCACTAGCAATCTCCCTGGAGGCCTTGGCAGCCTGGATGGGGATGGCATCCAGCCGGACATCACAGCTCATCTTGACTTCATCCCATCCCTCACGGTAGAGTTTCTGAAGAGGAGCAAAGGTAGAAGAGGTGAAGTTATTTATTAAATTTACATCATTGTTCTGGAACATGAAATCGCATCTATAGTCAAAGACCCAGACCCAACTAGGCTTCTCTCTTGTTCCCGTAATCACAGCTGCCATGTGGCCAGCCAAAGGCTGGCTCATTTCGCTTTTTAGTGTCAGTGTATAGATAGCGGTGGGATGAGGTAGAAGCTACAGGCTATTGTCTGTATCTTTAGCTCAACTTTGCTGTTTTTAACAATTACAGATGTTTTACAGTTTTGAGGTTTTTTTTCTTTCCAATGTAACCTTTTCATTCTTCTATGACTGATAGGGCACATTGTTCAGGGATACTGGATCTGATAAGTATATCCTATATTTTTGTTGTTACAAACAATTAAAGTAGTAACTTATAACTCCCTTCAAGGTGTTTATTTTCTACTCTAAAATTTAGTCAGATGACTAGAACTACCATGGACAATGCAAAGGACAATGCAGAGTCTCCATTACATGTTTCTTTCAATTGCTAAGGAATGTGATATATCAAAAGTGACGGTGTTTGGCCAGTAAGTGCCTGAGACATACATGTATCACACACATTTTTAATGGCTACATTCTACATTGACCATGGTAGGAAGACTCAGAAATGACAGTAATTTAAACATATAATTTAAAAATCCTACTGACCAGCGTGGAGACTTCCACAGTGAAGAAAAACATGACAGTGTCATAATTATCAATTGTGTCCTAAATTTGGCATATCTGAGTCTCTAGGTGAATTTTATACTTGTAAGTATGGTTAGGTGCTGTATGAATTTTCATTTAAGATTTTTGTTTGGGTGAATTTGGGGTGGGTTTAGTTTAAAAACTGATTTGCTTTCTGTAAAGAGGAAAAAGTGTCCTCCATATTTAAATATACTATTCTACAGCATACTTCATGTAAACAAGTCACCATATTACCTTTAACCTTACATTTGTCTTTAACTTTTCATATTTATTGTTATATGACATCTTTATTCTTTCTTTCTTTCTTTTTTTGTTTGTTTGTTTGTTTGTTTGTTTGGAGACAGGGTTTCTCTGTGTAGCCCTGGCTGTCCTGGAACTCACTCTGTAGACTAGGCTGGCCTCGAACTCAGAAATCCACCTGCCTCTGCCTTCCAAGTGCTGGGATTAAAGGCGTGTGCCACCACTGCCTGGCCTATTCTTTTTTATTTATGAGATCAAATAAATTTCTGTCAGTGAACTGAAACAAACCCAGGCACAAGATCTAATTTCTTTACTTAAGAATGCTGAGAATAAGGACAGATTTCCAAACTTAAAAGTTTCAGCTCCTCTATCTAACTAAAGAAAAGTATCACTCTATTTTACCAATATAGTTTGCGTCCCTTTAAGCTGAATTTACTTTGTTATCCATAAAATTGCATACAATAATTTTTGCTTTACAGAAGGTATCCTTTCAAAATCAGTGCTTCTCAACCTTCCTAGTGTTGCTACCCTTTAATACAGGTCCTCATGTTGTGGTGATCCCCAACCACAAAATTATTTTGTTGCTCCTTCATAATTATAATTATGCTACTGTTATGCATCATAATGTAAATATCTGGTATGCAGGATAACCAATATACAACTCCAAAGGGATCACAGCCCACAAGCTGAGAACCACTGGCCTTGGTGAATAGCAGACTTTATCAGTTATGATAGTACTGCCCCATGAAAGGAAAAATGGATATTGCAGTTTGCATTGCAATGATGTACTTGATTCTCTGTGATGTAAACCATTGTCATTACTGCCCAATGTTTGCTCTTAGCACCATTTTTTTTAACACTCTGCTAATTTGCAACCACAATATTAATGATAGGGTTCTAGAACTTTGTCATATAAAGACAAGCATAGGTGCCTTCCCAGAACTCTTCTGCTAAAATGGCTATGAGCTGAATGGAAGAAGCATCTTTGCTGTGGCATGGAAATTCCCCAAGAGTGTTCTACACTGTGGCACTGATAGGGGTCTCCAACCCCTAAGACACACATGAGCGCCCTCTGGTTGCACTGTTCTCCTGAGTTCTAGAACTTTCAGCTCCATGCAGCTTACTGAAGCAGGGCTGACAGAGCTGAACACAGACAGGAACCTTTGCTTAGGTGACTCATCCCCTCACAAAGATTTATTTATTTATTTATTTATTTATTGAAAATAAATGTGAGGTTCCAGTTGGAAAGACTGCACTAGGCACCCCCTTCTAATGGGTCATACTTGTTCTATGCATAGGCAATTTCTGGGTTATGGTAGCATCCGTCACGCCCCTCTCTTGAAATATGTAGTCACATGACTGAATCTTTCTCACTAGCCATTGGGCTTTTCGCTGTTCTCTTGTGGGCTTAGCACAGCTTCTGCAGAGAAGAATCGGGCCTCTTTCTTTCCAGCTTTCATTCCTCCTTCCTCCTTATGTGTTATCAATGAGAGGCTTTACTTGTCAAATAGGTCCTGGGAAGGAACAGCCTTATTTCAGCCCTGGCTCAACATCAAAGGCTCAAGAGGATGGACTGGCCTTTGCTTTCAGATAGATTTTGAATGTCACATCTAAATTATCTTAATTTATTCATTTTAACTAGGGATTTATGAAAGAACAAGAATGGATATTGCGTTTTGTCACATCGTTTTAATTTTTTTGAATTATTTATTTTATTTATATGAGTACACTGCTGCTATTTTCAGACACACACTAGAAGAGAGCATCAGATCCCATTACAGGTGGTTTTGAGCCACCATGTGGTTTCTAGGATTTGAACTCAGGATTTCTGGAAGAGCAGTTGGTGCTCTTAATCACTGAGCCATCTCTCCAGCCCTGTCACATCATTTAAAATATAAGGGCACATGTCTTTTTCCTTGTGTGTTACAGTATCTTTAGGTTTCTGGCATGGGACCCCTGTTATTCCTGGACCCTTGTTTGCATCCCATCATTTGAGCTGAATTTGACTTATTAACATCTCACAGTTTTCTCTGCTGTTATTGCTCAGTAGTTTTCATTTCAGAATCAATCTGTAACAAGTTGTGGTGCCTATGACAGCCTCCCTTCTTGTATTAGGTTCCCCAGTAGTCGATTACCTACAATTCTGAAGGAATCCTGTGAAATGATTAGGAGGACCTTGGCACTAGATGACAAAGCAATTAATAAGTCTCTTTTTTGCTGTTATGTGTTTTCTAAAAATTTCCAGAGTCGATTTTGGTAATTTCTATTTTCTAAGAAATCTCTCGCAATCCGGATTTTGCAATTAGCCCATATACTTTTGCAAATACTATTTTAAGTTTGAGCCTGCTGCTGTCCCTTTTCTAGCCTGTGCATTTCTTTATTCTTTCCTCTCTCTTGTTCTAGTTTTCCCCTCCCCTGTGTCCTGTGGCTATTGGCTCACTACTGACTGCCTTGGTTACTTGGCTTTAGGGCCCGGGTTCTGCTCTGCTCCTCACTCTTGGCCGAGTGTTGATTGTCAGGAATCCTCTCCCCCTCGGCTGTGCAGACACACCCTGGCCATGCAGAGGCACCAGCCAGGTGACTTTCTGAGCAAGACAGAGTCTGTTGCCGTACTTACATTGCTCACATTAAGAGCGTTTGCTCTCGCGAGATTAATTTCAGGCGTGTCTGGCATTATGTGGATGGAAGTTTTATCTTTGTCCCAAACTTCTCTGTATTTTGGCTGTGGAAAGAACCAAAAAAATAACAGAAGTCAGTTGATGGTTTATAATTTTACTAGTTTCAGTGAATAGCTTGTCACTATTTTTTTTGGGGGGTTCTAATCCAGGGTTATCTTTTCATACTAAGGTAGAGGGTTTTTTTTTTAAACTTTTTTGCACATAAGTTACTCAAAGTTTGTAAGAAAATTATTAGTACTCTATATTAATATTTTAAGTCTTTAAAAACATATAAAACCAAAACTATGCTATCAAAGCTGCTTACATTTATTGATATTTTTCTTAAAGATACATGGTCAAGGTAATTATTCATGATTTATAGCTGGAATTCAGTTTTAATACATAGACAAACAATAGTGACTCACAATGCTAATGTTTTCAGCATTTGACTTAGCAAGGACAACTTCAGGTGTGTCCACAATACTTGTGTACTTGAGCTTCACCACGGGGGTCCGGTAGACACTGTCGCAGAGGATCTCCTGGGCATTTTTGACTCTCAATACTTCAGGAGACCCTTCTGGCATCCAGCCGATGCCACGCAGCCACTCCAAGTCAGCCTTGTAGATGGCCTGCGGGAGAAGGCACAGTAATATAGAAGCAGCATTATCTCTTTCTGATCGAAACAACAAAATAAGAAAGCCATTTTTCTTATATAGTATTTTATACTTCACAAGTAATAATTTAAAAGAACGCTTGCCAGACATATTCCACCCCGCCTCCCATACACAGCAGTGTTTTGTTTCAAAGTTCCCTGTGCCAGGGTTCTATACTGAGGCGCCTATGCGCATGTGCGGAAGCAGCCCTCGGGTTGGGCGTATGCATGGATGATTTCTGACTGATATCTAGGTGATCATCATACTAGCCAATGCAGACTTTCAAAGTTGTAATAAATGGCTCTCTGCATAACCAGAACGACCTTTTAAAAGTCCTCAAATCTGGCACCACTAAATCCCCCTCCTATAGTTCCCACTGGTCTCAGGATCAAAGATTTCATCTTGTTCATCATGGACTTTGATCTGGTGCCATTCACCCATTCCCTCTGTACTGACCACACGGGCCATCTCCGAGTGTTTCTGTGACACTTCGCCATGATAAGCCTGCTAAATCAGCGCTCCTCCCTAGGAATGTCCCACTTCTCTTTCCATAGTGCCTCAGCTCAACCCCTCTGAGCCATTCCACTTCACAGCACTCTCGTTACCATGCATTTCTGCATCACTGTGAACTCCCCCACCCCAAGAGCCACATCTTTTGTGCTGATACAATGCCTGGTTCGTGGCATGTTTAAGAAGTATTTTTAGAAGGATAGTTAAGAATTCAAAACCGACTGCACAGTTTTGGCCTTATTTGACTTTTCTTTATCTAAGATAGTCCCTCTCTTCCAGCTGGGATCTGGCATATTCTTGATTATCATGCCACATATAAAAGTTAAGCAGATTAAACTGTTCTACTGTTAAAACACCAGCAATTAACATAAAAAGCCACTGGATAGAAGTGGTATTTTAATAACTAGTTATGGGACACAAATGTCAAGTGGGAGTAAGAGACTGAAAATACTAGAAAATCTCAAAAGGACAACGTCACAGACTGCAGCGTTTACATAAGACGATTCCAAAAATTTATGGTTCCCTGTCCCATTTTAAAAGAATGTGATTTAAGCACATGCCTCAATACACTAATGCAGCTTACACTAAAACCGGTCTACATCTACCACTGGCCATGCAAGTCATTTATGGGCATACTACCTTTAACAACTCATTCAATATTTAATAAGCATCTTTTGAAGAATAAGGAAGCTAAGTTCAGAAAATTAAAAGAAGACATCCATTCTACACAAGAAATATATAACCCTGGGCTGGAAACATGTGGCAGTGGTTAAGAGCACTTGGTGTTCTTCCAGAGGACCCATGTTCAATTCCAGCACCCCAATGGCAGCTGAAAACTGCATAACTCTAGTCCCAGTGCCTCTGTCGACACCAGGCACATACATGTGTGATGCAGACAAAACACCCGTACACATAAAATGAACAAGTAAACAATTTTAAAAAGAAACATATATCCTTATAGAATCTGTCATTTTAGAAAAATTGAATTGACATATGAATAAATCTAAAAATGTCTTGGCTAAGATAAACACTCTGATGCCCAGAACATCTTGTTCAGGGAAACAGGTAAGTTCAGAGCATGACCCTAATCTTTGACATTAATTCCAAGAAAAGCATCCCTATTGTTCTTCTGTATACAGCTGAAGGGCCATGGATATTCTTTCACGGAACAAACCATAAGTGTTAAACACCTCAGCAAATCTCCAGAAAAATTCTGGTAGCACCTTAGCAGTAAAAATTAGAACCTCCTGATCAAATCTAACCACAACATAGTCAATTAATAACTCTGGCAAAAATAGTAAAGTGGTGTGTTTACTCGGGTTTACTCTAGGCTTCCTAGAGCATGGGTGGGTGTCAGAATGCCTAGCTACGGAAGGCTTTCTTCCTGGGGGACACTTACATCACTCTGCAGGTCGTAGGCTTTCCTGGCTTGGATCACATCATTCTGGTCAGGAAAGCAAGACCACTGGTGCAGGTACTGCCGGTAGTCCACATTGCTTGCTAGCGCCTGGCCCTCCTTAGCAGCGTTGATGGACACCATGTCCACTGGGATGGAGATCTTGGCCTTGTGATCATTGTAGGCTTTTTTGTACAGCCTGTCATTTTGCATCTTCAACACGTTTGCTGCCCAAACCAGTTTTGGGTCTTCCTTGGCACTGGGACATCCAATGTAATGGCCTTTCTGCTTTTCATAAGCAGTCTTGTACAGGTACTGGGAAATGTGGACAAGAAGAAAGATCAGGTTTCCCATGCTTGCTTTTCCTACACACAGTATTTTTCCACTGACAACAATCTTGCCTCTCTTGGGTCACCTTTATTTTAGACTATATTTTTCCCCCTAAGTTTATGCTGTAATTTTTTGCACTTTTTTGTTATATCAATTTGCTTTCTAAGAGCACATGTCTGGAAACACTGTGGGCACCCAAAAGATAAGATCTGTCTCCTGAGCAAAGACTGAAGGAAAGGTCATCCAGAGATGGTCCCACCTGGGGATTCATGCCATATACAGTCACCAAACCCAGGCACTATTGTGGATGCCAAGATGTGCTTGCTGAAAGGAGCCTGATATGGCTGTCTCCTGATATGCCTTTCCAGAGCCTTACAAACACAGAGGTGGAAGCTCACATTGGACTGAGTACGGGGTCCCCAGTGGAGGAGTTAGAGAAAGGACTGAAGGAGTTGAAGGGGTTTGCAACCCCATAGGAAAGAACAATATTAACCAACCAGACCCCCCCAAAGCTCCCAGGGACTAAACCACCAACCAAAGAGTACACATGGCTCCAGCTGCATATGTAGCAGAGGACGACCTTGTCATACATCAATGGGAGGAGAGGTCCTTGGTTCTATGAAGGCTTGATAGATGCCCCAGTGTAGGGGAACCAAAGGCAGGGAGGTGGGAGTGGGTGGCTGGGTGGAGGAACACCCTCATAGAAACAGGGGAAGGGAAGATGGGGTAGGGGATTTCTGGGAAGGGGAAGACTGGAAAAGGGGAATAACATTTGAAATGTAAATAAAGGAAATATCTAATAAAAAAAAGAAAAAAAATCTGTCTCCTAGACATCTCTCCCTCCAAGCTTCATCAGCATCCCCCAGAGTCCAGTCACTGTTAGCTACCTTCAGATGTTTTATCATAAACAACCACAGCCTTATATTCGCTGTCACTTCAAGTGAAATCGATTGCTTAAAGTTATTTTCAAATTTTAAACTTATTTTTAAAAATGACCTTTAAATGTATAACACAGATAAAGGATAATCAGCATGTCTGTAATAGTAAAATGAATTTCAGTATTAAAAAATACTTGTCCCTATACTACCTCAAATTATTCACAAAGAATATATGTGCCACACTTCAGGGTAGTAAAATATTCTCTATTCAAATGTGTGTTCTTCAAAGCACTGAACAAGTTGTTCTGGAATTTGGGATTTTAAAATAATATGCTAAGACAATTCTACTCTAATCTCTGAGGAATTAAGTTAAACTCCCTATGTGTCTACAAGTCAGTGTGTTGAACCTAGACAGGGAAGTGCTCTTACGTCACTGGCAATATCCCGAGAAGCCTTGGCATGCTGGATCCCAATGGCATCTGCACGGATGTCATAACCCGTCATCTTGACATCTTCCCAAGCCTTCTGATAGTGTTTCTGCAAATGGGGATTGCAATGCCACAGTCAGTCTGAAGAGGGAGCTGCCGAGTTGGCATTACTAATCAAGAATAGCTATTAGCAAGAAACGGCATTTTATACTGACAATAAAACTCTACATTATGGGTTATAGAAAATGAACTGCTGCTAACAGTCTGCTGTTCATAAATCTCCCTATGGTTTATAGGACAGACAAGCTTCACATTGAATTTGATTTCACATGCATTTTCAATGATTCATAGTAAAGAAATCTCCAATAACTTTTTTTATGACAGAAATTTCAGAGCCAGTAAATAAAATAAAATAAAAAGCCCAAAACTTTACATTTGTTGGCATTTAAAGGAAAAAAAACATGACAGTTCACTGAAAGGGAGACCCAAGTACTACACTACAAATACATTTAGGTTATATTTTGTTTTAGTTGTGAGAAATCATTGCCTTTCAACAAGGCCTTTCCAACAAGGATATATGTCTATACAATAAAAAGTGGAGAGAGACATATAAACTTCTTGTGTCTTAAAAACTAGAAATAAAAGGGCTGTGCTTTTTGCCTAACTTTTGTTGGATACACAGGAAGGAAAGGTTTGGTACACAGAGTTCTGTGAACCAAACCTAGAGTCTTACATTGCTAATTTGGATGGCATTCAGTTTGGACTGCAACATCACAGGAGTATCAGCAGGCACATTCACGTTAGCCTTCTCTTTGTCCCAGGCATCACGATACAATGGCTGGTAAATGGGAAGAGAAACAGTAAGGCAGATTAGAAAGTCACTAACCACATGAGTTGTGTTTAAAATTAAAAGTTACTGCTAGGCATTCCATCTATATATTATTTACAAATACCAAAGAACTTCATGAATAATTCATATATAATGCAACATAAATTTAAATATGCTAATAAAAATTCTCATTCAATTACCACATCTAATTATGTGGCTCTGAAGTCTATACCACAGAAATTCTGATAACATACAGTACTAATTAGAATTTTGCTCTCTTAGCCAAAATAACTGTCACGATATCTGAAGATGGAACTGTCCTGGGACTTCTCAGCCTGTGTCATGATTAAACAGCCGCAAATAGGTGACAATTTTCTGATTAAAGTATTTAGCAGCATTTCAATTTGCATCTTCAAGTGCAATTAAAATATATGTCTGAATCTGGAGATGGGGAACTGACTGTGAACATCCAGACTCAGCTGTGCCCCAGATCTTACTTCCCGCAATACTGGCAATTTGAAGTTCACAAACTGAATTCCCCTCCATTGAGCTTTGTCTTGGAAACATAACTGTACCAACTTACCTCACTGATTTGCAGAGCATTGGTCTTCGCCAGGATCACCTCTGGAGTGTCAACGATGCTTGTGAATTTGTAGGCCTCAGGCTTTATACGGTACAACCTTTCATTCAAAAGATTCTGAGCATTCTTCACCCTCATCACCTCCACGGAACCCTCCGTCAACCATCCGATACCCTTCATCCATTCCAGGTCTGACTTGTACACATTCTGCATGGAGGAGAGAAACACACAGTAGGAAGGCGCAGGTTAGCCAGGAGAACTTGACATTGGAAGACCACTGTAAGCTCTGCTTACCCCAGGCAGGCATCATTTAGATTAAACTTGAATCTGCAGGTTATGTCTCTGCCACCCGGCTTCCGGAGACGTTCAATGTGGGAACTAGAGCATAGATCACAAGTGGCACTTGGTGGGATGAGGGACAGCAATGGGTAGAACCACAGATGGCACTGGCACATAGTTTTGCTTTTGTACTAGGTTGAGATTTTGGGTTTAGTACTTGAAGTGTGTCTTTGATGAGCCACTGAGAATAACAGTGGGATATTAGGGAAGGAACCCTTTAGATGTATATATAGTAAGAAAATATCTCCATATTATTTCGACATGTGTCACTTGAGTTAAACTAATATTTCTGTATGCTTTTATCTGTTTCTGTAATGTAGATATCAGATCCCTCAAAGGTCAGGACAGAGGTACTGAAACTTTCTATTAATTACATAGAGTAAGATTGATTTTTTTTTAAAAAAAAATATCTTGGTGAATAGGATCCTGTCATCATCAACAAGAATCGTTCACAAGATAGAAACTGTTGGGATGGCTTCTGTTATTACCACAGGCTCTGTAGAATGCCTTAGGTCTTATTAAGATTGCTGCCTAATTGATACCTCTGGAGCATACACTACAATTAAATGCGCACATTCCAGCTCCCTGGAGGCTAACACACACTCACATCGCTCTGCAGCTCGTAGGCTTTCTTAGCCTGGATCACGTCGTTCTGATCCGGCAGGCACGTCCATTGGTGCAGGTAATTGCGATAATCAACGTCACTGACTAGGACTTGGCATTTCTTGGCTTGAACAATCGACATCATGTCCAAGGGTGTGTTGTAAATGCCTTTCGACTTCTCATAGGCTTTCTTGTATTCTCTGTCACTCTGGATCTTAGCAGCATGTATAGACCATACCAACTTGGGGTCATCTTGCAGGCTGCGGAAACCCACGTGGTGGCCTAGCTGCTTTCTGTAACCTTCTTTATATTTGTACTAAAATTGTGGAAAAAAAAACAGAGAGAAAGACAAATAATATATTTATATTTTTTTAAGTGATTTAAGAATCTTAATCTCAATGCAAATTGGCTCAACACTGGAAGTCATTATATATTTCAGTTTCAGTTTAAAAGAAATAAGGACTATTTTAGGCAGATGAATGGATCAGGAAGGAAGCAGTATGGTGAATTAAAATAATGTAAAAACCTAACATTTCTGAGCAAACACTGTTTGTCAGACCTACTACGAGAGCTTCAGATGTGTGAGTTTTATCCATACCAAACTGATGAGTTCTTTTACATTAAAAAATAACCACAATTATAACCACAGCTAATTCTCCTACTGTTGTTGTGAGATAGATCCTACGATATCTAATAATTCAAAAGAAAGACAGCACAATGGGGGTGATAAGGTTTCCAGGCAGGTGGAGGGTTCAGTCAGACAGACCTCCAGGGTGCTGTGGGGACCTCAGACCTCAGGTAAGCATGATTTTAGAGATGGTAAGAAACATATTCATTTTTCACAAAGCAAGATCACTGGTTTCAAGCAGGAGATATCTGTGGACAAGAGTTTTCACCTGATAAGTTCTGGAAGGAGATGGTGCCCTTTTCTTCCTTGTGTTTAGACAACTTGGAAATATTTGGATCAAAGTGAGAAAACAGGGAACAAAGTGTGAGTATTGGTGGTTAAGAGGTGAAACTGAGGACGGGGGCAGAGGGGGGAGCAGCTGTGAACAGATAAGGCAAAGAGAGGGACCAGAGAAAGGGAGATGGAGTGGTTTGTTGTTGTTTTGGTTTGCTTGTTTGTTTGTTTGTTTTTTGAGACAAGGTTTCTCTGTGTAGCACTGGCTGCCCTGGAACTCACTCTGTAGACCAGGCTAGCTTCTAACTCAGAGATCCACCTGCCTCTGCCTCCTGATGGGATTAAAGACATGTACTAACATGCCCAGTTTAAGGAAGGAGTGTTTAAAAGTTGGAGTTGGGAGCATGGGACAGTTTAGAGGATAATTATGTTACTGCTGGTGAATTTTAAACTAGCAAGAAGCAAACTTGAAAACATTGCTGAGGTATTATGCATAAGCCTCTAGCATAAAATATTTGACATAAAATATGATTTCAAGTCTTAAGTGGAATACAGAATGATCATCACTTATACTGTGAAGAATGCCAGAAATATTTGGGGGATAAATATAACATTGTATTGGCTCCTGAATTTTCATCCAAAAATTTAAAAGTGTTTTTATGATATTTTGTTGTTGCTGATAAACAACACAGAAATTGTATATCTACACTTATTTTAACTATAACATTTTTATCCCTTTTAGTATTTCCAAGTAGAGAATGTCTTCAGCCCAAAATACAACATGATTGTTTGCATGGATTATGAAAAGAAAATAAGATGCTTGAAACAAAGTCTTTGTTTTACAGAGGAGAAAACCCCAAAGCAAACAGAAGGAAGTTACCTCACTGGCGATCTCTCTGGAGGCTTTGGCATGCTTGATTTCAATGGCATCTGCTCTTAAGTCGTAGCCTTTCTGCTTGGCTTCATCCCAGTCTTTTTGGTAGAGTTTCTAGTGAGCCAGAACACAGGTTTGTTTAGTCAATAAAGACAGACTCATAGCACACATCCCAGATATCATGACCTGTGACATAAAGGTGGCATAAGGGACATTCATCTCTGGGGGCCTTTGCTCTTGGAGGTTTACTTTGGAGTAGAAGAAACCTCTGATGTAAAATTTAAAGCTAAATATCCAGCGGTACCAATGACTGAACATCTACTTTCATCACAACTTGATGTGTGTTTGAAAATATCTCCCTGTCTAAGCACATGGAGATTTTAGAATGAATGGTGAAGCCAGTGATGCTTTATTGAGGTCCTGGAAGACCTGTCAAGGGTTTTCCTTTCATTTTGCTCTCTTGCTCTTTAAATCAGACTTTACTTTTCTTCTCTTCCCTGCCTGCTTCCTTGCTCTTTTTGAGCCAGGGTTTCTTTGTGTAGCCCTGGCTATTCTGGGACTTACTCTGGAGAGCAATCTGGCCTCAAACTCACAAAGATCCACCCACCTGCCTCTGCTTCCCCAAAACTGGGATTAAAGGTGTGCACCATCACTGTCCAAAGCTTAGGAGGCTTTTTTTTTCTTGATGCGGGAATGTAACATTATCACTTGCTCTTTGAATATAATTAAAAATTTCCCTTGTCTATCACTTGGCTTTGGGATGTCAAACAAAAAGATATTATCAGAAGACCTGAGATGACAGTAGCTGCTATTGAGCATGGAGGTGCTTGACCGGGATTTAAGTACTTCCAGGAACACATAAGTAATTAAGTCAATGACATTGGCTATGGGAAGATGGTTGCAAGGCTGGAGAGAGAACATCTAGACTCTACGCACTCAGCCATGCAGCTATGCTAACATTTTAAAAGACAGAACTTCTATCTATGGATGCTAAGAAAAAAAAGTAGCACCAGAATCCACGGGCATTACTCGTTATCTAGGAGATAAAGACTTTTTGCAGCCCATGCTTATTCCCCTTACATTGCTAATCTGCAAGGCATTGATTTGGGCCTGTAGCATCGCTGGAGTGTCCAAGGGAATGCTGATGTTGGTTTTATCCTTATTCCAGGCTTCCTGATACAGCCTCTGTGGACCAAAAAGGAAACATCACTTTAACTCAGCAGCAGAGAATGGATATCTGAAACATTAAGCCTTGGTAACAATTTTATTTTAAATCAAATGTTTCCATGTATAATTACAATGGCTAATTTGATGCTTTACTTTCAATAAACTGGTACTCAGACATTATTCAGTAGACTTCAAATAACACAAAATGCTCCCCATTGTATGGTTGAGCTTCTTCCATCAGTAGAAGGCTGTAATATTCTCACACTACCTCATCAGAGAGATACTTTCAATATGACTACCTTATGCTAGTCAAGACACCCTCAGACTTGCACCCTCAGTGGAGTTCTTTGAAGAGAACAGCCTATTTCCTCAGCTTTATCTACCGTTGCTTGAACACTGTATCCAGAAACATGGGAGCTCAGTAGCTGGATAGCTCTTACCTCACTCATTTGCAGAGAATTGGCTTTTGCCAGGACAACTTCTGGAGTGTCGACAATGGAGGTGAACTTCAAGGCTTCCGGTCGTGTCCTGTACAGTCTCTCATTCACAAGGTCTTGAGCACCCTTTACTCTGGTCATTTCTACGGAGCCTTCTGGCATCCAGCCAATGCCACGCAGCCACTCCAGATCTGCTTTATACACACTCTGCCAAGATATCAGAGCAAAGTGTTCTGAATGTTAGACACACCCCCTGCTAGCTGAAAACCCAAGGGTTTGATGAAAGAGGTGGGAAGCAAGGGGAATGTTGGTTGTACACAAGGAAGAACTTTGTTCTCATAGGATTCAGGGGTTTTAATACTGATGACAAAAGTCATTTGTAAAAGCATAGTTATTTCTACTTTCTATATTTAATAGTATTTATGAATGCCACAATATAATTATCTGAACTCTTAAGACAATTATGTAACTGAAAAGATTTAAAGGGAACTTTTGTTGAATCTCTTTTCATTTTAATCCTGTGATGAATGACTCATATACTGTTTTGGAACTGGTAATAATTATTCTTAAATGTTCAAACTTACTGTATCTGTTTGATTTGCTAGAAATGACAAAGAACACGAAAAAATTGTTTGGAAATAAAAGATATGGCCTCAGAAGGGCTTTTCATCTAGGTATTAACAATGTGAATAACACTTCCCTAGTTTGTAATAGGCCACACATCTATACCCAGGACCCCGATTGAACAACTAACAAATATTCCCGCCTCCTTCATTGTCTGTCCCCAAGTTGATGCTACATACATCACTCTGCAGTTCATAGGCCTTCTTTGATTGAATAATGTCGTTCTGGTCAGGCAGGCAAGTCCAGTTGTGCAGGAAGTTCCTGTAGTCCACATCGCTGACCAGCGTCTGGCACTTCTTGGCCAGCACCAAGCCCAGCATGTCCACTGGGCTGCTGAACTTGGTCTTCCATTTCTGGAATTCCTTCTTGTACTCCCTGTCACTGTGAATCTTCCCTGCGTGCATGGCACACATGATCCTGGGATCATCTTCAACACTCTGAGCTCCGATGTGGTGGCCCTTCTGTTTTTCATAGGCTTCCTTATATTTGTACTGAAATGCCAGAGACGGGTTCAGAAAAACAGGTTTAAGTCACATGAAGTATACAAGAATTTCAAACCTGAGCTTTTTGACAGCCCAGTAAGATGTTTACATTTTTATGCTATCATGAAAATAACGGGGCTGAAGAGATGGTTCAGTGGTTAAGAGTATTGGTTGCTCTTCCAGAAGACAAGGTGTTATTCCCAGCACCTACGTGTCAAGTCACTGGGGGATCTGCTGCTCTCTTCAGGGCTCCTTGAACACAACATTCACATGTTGCATGGACATACATGCAGGCACACACACACACAATATAAAACAAATTAAATTTAAAAGACTGTAATGATTGATACATCCTCATTGTCGAGACCTTTCCTTGCAGCACATTTATCTCTGAAATGTACTCTCTGCAAAAACAAGGGGAAAGGTCTGGGGACATGCATATAGATGCAATTACGAAGTAGTTCACTAGCCAGACTGTTGGATGCTCAGCACTATGGAAAGCACAGGATCTAAAGGGAAGGAACTCACATCACTGGCAATGTCCCTGGAGGCCTTGGCACTTTTGATGGAAATAGCATCCTCTCTCAGGTCATAGTCCTTCATCTTTGATTCATCCCATCCCTTGGTATATAGTTTCTAGGTAGGAAGGAAAAATACAACAGAACATGAAACTGTTTTAGAAACCCAGCAGGCCACTCCCAGAGAAGAGAGTATTAAGGTGGAAACTTATTTTAATGGTTTCTATGAAGGTTTAAGCAACACCCAAGGCCCTCTCTTACTTGGCTGATGTTGGCAGAATTGCTCTTGGCCAGCAGGATTTCAGGGGTGTCTGGCATGACATGGATGGAGGCTTTGTCGGCATCCCAAGCTTCTGTGTACAAATGCTGCAGAGAAGAAAGAAGGAAACCTTCTGCGGAAGCCAGTAACGTTGCAGTTAGTGTCAAAGGTCACTAATTTCACTACAAATAAAGCCTTGTTAGGTAGCAATCAGTAAAACATGGCCACACTGAAATCACTAGAACATGGCCCGAGAGCTCCCATAAACCAATATGATGGTCTAATTATGACTTGGTTTCACCCAGGGAAACCCTGATCTTCCTCATAAAGCCTCTGGAGGGGCATTGGGTTATACATCTGCAATATAGCAGAGATCAAACACAGAGAAGTCAGCTGCAGGGTGAAGGTTCATTAGCAGCTGAGTGCTCTTGAGAAGGGTGTGTACTCGTCACACTCCTGTTTAAAAGTGGATAATGGTATCTATTGGTGATTATTAAGAGATTATAACACGTAAAATGTTGAGTGATAGTAGATTGCCTCTGTATCTCTGTCTTTGTCTGTCTCTGTGTCTCTCTGTCTCTATCTGTTTGCCTGTCTGTCTCTCTCTCTCTATATATGTGTGTGTGTGTATGTGTGTTCTTCTTTGTGGTGGTCCAGGATGGGTATGGTATAGTGAAAATAGTTTCTGGAGTTTTATTTTACAAACTCTCTCACTTGCAGAATGATTGAAAGACATCTAGGCAGGGTTAGGAGAATTCACATAAGTTCAGTTTCAATGAAATGTTAATGTACCTACTGATTTGATAAAAGATAAACAGATAGATGGGACTCTGTAGAAAATCATCTTCTATTTTGTGTCCTTTTTTTAAAAAATTAATTTAATTTATTTATTTCCTTTTTATTCTATTTTGTGCCCTAATACTGCAAACAACAATAACAACTCAGTTTCAAAAGTGGATTTTCACAGCCTAAGTCAGCAGAGCACAAGAGGCAACTGAGCTGAAACATGCGTGAAACATGGATAAAGAAAACCAGAAGCCTATGACTGCTCCAGCTGGGCCAGTGGTCCAGGCAGGGGCATGTCAGAGGGCGTGTGCACTGGTGTAAGAGATCACTTCAGGCTCAGCTTTCACATGTGTACATGATTAGAGGGCATCACTGGAGAAAAGCACAGGGAGCTAGCTAGAACTCCTGTAGTCATCCTGCAGGAGGCTGAGGAAGTAGGCCCTTTCCTGACTCCTGTAGTCATCCTGCAGGAGGCTGAGGAAGTAGGCCCTTTCCTGACTGTTGCTCCCCGGATCATCAGGCCGTTTCCAACACCATAGGCCAAGTCCCTGGGAGGCCTGGCTCGGGTGACAGAAAACCACTAAGGACTCACCTTGCTCATAGTGATGGCATTATTCTTTGCCAGGACAATTTCTGGGGTGTCTGTAATACATGTGAACTTCAGCTGGTCTGCAGGCTGGCGATACTTCCTGTCACTCAGGATTTCACCTGCTCTCTTCACCTTCTCGACCTCTACAGAGCCAATGGGAACCCATCCAATGCCTCTCAGCCACTCAAGGTCAGCCTTGTACACAGCCTGCAAAGATAGTGGCAAACCATTCAGACGTTACCTAGTCATCCTGGCATCTGACGCTGATGGAGCACATACAAATAACTACTAAATCATATTTGTGTGCAATTTTAGGAAGACCCATCTTTGTTAAAACTGGTTTATATCCTTGTCCCTGAAGTTGGCTGATATTTGATGATTTTCTAAGGGTCACACAACCTTGTCAGTATTTGATTTCAGTGGCACAAAACAACAGTCTTTTTGTATCAATCACTGTTTGACTTCTAGAGTAAGGTGCTTGCTGTCTGATGTGATACCCACTCTTCCCCGTGTGGGAATAATGCTCTTCAAACACAGCGGGCTCCTATCTTGTTCAGCAGTGACCTTCACAGAGTTTCATGAATAGATATACTTTCTTGTGCAAATAAAAGTAGTATTTTCACATGCTTTTTTATGTACGTGCTTCTGAATCACATTTTCCTTGCATTTGTTCTGGGTCTTTGTACTTGTCTTAGAATTCATTTTATTCATTGAATTCAAATAGTCAGCTACAGGAGAACTTTTCTTATAGGAAGGGCAGCAACATTTTATTTTTATGGTTTTTGAGGAGTTTTTTTTTTTTTAACATTACCATTACTCTTATGATTCTTGCAAAAGCAATTATTTAGTCAGAGCCCAGTCAAAACAAGAAGTGACTATACCAATAATGGGGTGTGTGAGAGGCTGCAGGTTGCCTACTGCTGGCAACAGAAGTGTCTCTTTTGGTTTTAGGTCACTGTAGTTTTTCATTTTCCTAGAAAATTGGTTGAAACCTACATGATGCATTCCTAACATTCATTCACAAATTATTGCTGATGCTTCCTATTAAAATAGGGCATCAGTAAAAGGATGAGATAATCATTCAGTTTGATTTCGATTAGGAATTCTTAACTTGATATCAATGGGCTTGGACAGAACCTAACCTAACATCTGTGTTTTTATTAACATCTAACTGAAACATAGCATTTGTACAAATAAAAGTATGCACAACAGTTTACAGTAGTATCAATAGTGCATGTGTCTGAGTAAGCAACATGTTACAGACACTGCTGTAGTGCTGTAGATGTTGCATATAACTTAAAATATTTATGCTCAGTGCTCTGGAGAAATGGATCAGCAACTACGAGCACTGGTTGTTCTTCCAGAGGCCTGTCTGGGGTTCAATTCCGAGCACCCACATGGCAGCTCACAACTGTCTATAACTCCACTTTCCAGGGGATCCAACACCTTCACTCAGACATATATATAGGTTAAAACCCCAAAATGCAAAAATAAAAATAAATAAATCATTAAAATATTTGTGCCCTTTATATATCTTTAGAATTAGGTATTATACCCAGAGTTTGTTATATATATGGCTGTAATTACTTAATATGTTAACAAATAACTATACATATTACCATACCTCAGATTTTGTTTAATATTTTCATAATCATTCTCAATATGATTGGTTTCCTTTGAGCCCAATGTTTATTTTATGATTTTTATAACATTGCCTTGAGAATGGTAAATGGGTTTTATTAGACTTCCCAAAGATTCTATAACACTGATAATTTAGTACCTCCCACTCAACTATTACAATATATAGCTGAAGAACATTAGACCCACTCACATCACTCTGGAGATCATAGGCCTTCCGTGCCTGAATGACATCATTCTGATCAGGCAGGCATGTCCATTCATGTAGAGGATGCTTGTAGTCTATGTCGCTTACAAGGATCTGGCACTTCTTGGCCAGCACCACACCCAGCATGTCCACTGGACTGCTGTACTTGGTCTTCCACTTCTCAAAGTCCTTCTTGTACTCCCTGTCACTCTGGATCTTGGCCACATGTATGGACCACATCATCTTGGGGTCATCTTTGATGTTCCGAGCCCCAATGTGGTGGCCCAGCTGTTTGCGGTAGCCTTCCTTGTACTTGTACTGAAGAAAGAGAAGGTATATAAATCTGACAGAAAGAACACATACTAAGCCTGTTTGCTTCCCCCACTATTAACAAGCAACACAGAGATGAGCATCACCCACCCTGTTTATACAACAGGATCCTAATGGCCACAGTCCATGTTTGTAGCAGAGCAGAGTCTGGACTTCAGGGCTTCTTGTATTTTGTTTTCCTCCTTTCTTTGTACTATACTTACCTGGTGTATACTGAATTCCATAACAAGTAAAGATACAGTTTTTTTTTAAACCATTAACATTTAGATTAGTTTAGATTATCTCATTGTTAGACCATGGGATGAATTCTTTGGTCAAGTATATGCATTTACACTTAGCTAGAGTTTCTGTGTCAAGGAATTATTTTCCTTGTTAGCCTGTCAACATTACTGAAGTTTTGACAGGAGAGAGAGTTATACCTTGGGGTTTAGAATCTATCTATTTTTAAAGGTCAAAAGTAATGTGTCATGGCCCATTTTACCACGAGAGTCAGAGAGAGGGTACCCAAGCCCAGCACCTGTTAACATGGTGATGATTGAAGGGAAAATCACTTTAAGGTCTGGGATTGGTTCAGGGAAAGAGTTTGTATTTCAAGGATGCACAGAGCATAGGCACTTTCTGAAGGCATTGGTTACACACAGAAAAGGAGAGAGGAGGTGAATGAATGCAGAGAAGAAGGCCCATTTGTGTCACAGTCTGTTGACTATCATTAAGGGCTTCTTATAAGAGAAGTTCACTGAGAGTTCCACAGGATGAAAAGACTCTAAACCATGCCCACTCTCCACCATGTCCTCCACTGAGACTTCTTTCATGCGCAGTAAATATGTGGATGCCACAGAGAAAAAGGTCACACCCACATTGGTACATTACCTGTAATGTCAGGTAACATCTGGATTAACTACTGCTCAATTTCTGAGGTTCAAAAATAAAAGGACTGGGTGGGAGGCACAGCTTGGTGCCAAAGTCATCACCTAGTGTGAGCAAGACCCTGGGTTCCATCCAGGGTACAAGACAACAAGGTGAACAAAACCAGTAGGTCTTTAAAAAAACCTGCTGGTCTTTACCCGACTAGCAGGCATAATGGGCAGGGGTTGGTTCCTTCACCACCACCCCATCCCTTCCGATCTTTAACTTTGTGTCGGAGGGGAGCCACCAAATGGAGATGAAACTCAGAAGTGTAAGCCAGTTCTAGCAAGAAACACTCTGAAAGCTTTCAGCCAATAACTGTTTTAAAGAAAGAAGCGTTTCTTTAAAAACAATAAACTTACATCACTAGCAATCTCTCTCGATGCCTTGGCTGACCGGATGGGAATGGCATCCACACGCAGATCACAGCCTTGCCTCCTGGCCTCTTCCAGAGACAGTTTGTAGAGTTTCTGTGGAAAGAGTCCTCAGTTACCACTCCCTTCAGGAGAAATGAAGCTGATTTCTGTTCATTTCTTTTCTGTCCTCCTTTCAATGACTGAAATGAATCCCCTAAATGCTCTGGTTGCTTCATAGTGACCAAAGCATGTTTTACAGCCCACAGATTCACAGGCCTGCGTTTGAAACATCAGGCTTTCCTGAATGGGAAATCTAAAAAAATGTTTGGAGGTACATCAACATTTGGTTGCAGAAATTTTATTTTACCAAAGAAGCACATATAAAAACCCAGCACTTGCTAGTACCTTAGAATATTAAAAATGTCACCTTAATTTGAAAGGAGAAAGAATAAGGAAAGTGTCTTAAAAATGGAATATATTTGTTTTGTTTTGTTTTGTTTTTTTAAAACCCAGTGCATTTGGGCTACTATAGTGGACCATGATTGATTTGGAATCATTGCCACTATGAAAATGTTGGTCCAAATAAAGATAGCCAGATGAATACCTGCAGTAATTCCAAATGAAAATCAGAGAAAGAGCATAGGATCTCACAGAAAATACAGTTATGCCTCAGTGCCTGAGAAGGGTTTGTTCTAAAAGCTTTCTTCCCACAGGAAGTCCTTTGACATTCAAGTCCCTTATACACATGGGAGTAGAAGCCTAAGCACAGCTCTAAGTATAGATCTCCATTTTTAAGTCTTGAAAAAGCTCAGATTGTCCCAGACTGTGTTATGTAGCCCAGAGCATGCTCAAATCCATGATCCTCCTGCCTCAGCCTTCCTTCTGAGTGCTAGGATTTATAGACATGCTTACCTTACCTGACCATCCCATTCATTTTAAATCATCTCCAGGTTACTTATGAAACATAGTACAATATAAACCTACATAAATTGTTGCATATGACTCAGGGAATGTTAAAATAAAAAACTCGACACACTTTCAGAACAGATACAGTGTTTTTGAGTATCTTTAGGCCAGAGATAAAGCTACGGATGCAGGACCTCACTAGTGGCAATGGACTACAGGGACCTTGCACCTATGGCTGACCCAAGGGAAGATCTGAGAGGACTGGCTCTGGTAGATTACTTTCCTATAAGCACTGCACTTCCTGACTGATAACCGAGGGCTGGCCTTCTTTGTAGACCCATCAAATAGCCAAGATTAAACCAAGGATGAACTGTTTCTTTTGTCAACAATGTCAGCTATAGGGTAAGTAATGAATTAGTCAAAGCATTTAACTAAGGGAAGCATTATGATCCCTCGTTTTCCCTCTCTGGATACTCACATCACTGTAGTTTATCCTGTTGAGTTTGGCCAGCATGATTTCTGGTGTGTCAGGCATGACATGGATGGTTTTCTTGTCATTGTCCCAGGCTTCCGTGTACAAGCGCTATTAAAGAAAAGGAGAAAAATGATTTTGGTGTCCACAGAAATTGTGATCTCTTTAATACAAAGTAAATCTAAATTTATTAAACTACATTCTTACATTCCTTACTAAAATTTATATATAAATACTTTAACTATTAAAGAATTCAACAGTTCTGCAAAGTATAATCTGTCTGAGAAGGAATTATTGTCTCATAGGATTTGTTGTTCCCTACGGCTCAGTTTAGCTCTGGATCTTCCTTGTCTCCACCTCCCTACTGAGATTACAAGCATAGTCTATCATGCCAGGTTTTATATATAGTATACTTGTATTTTAAGTAATATTTCAAATTAATTCTTTGAAAATGAAAGTGTATGTTGGTTTATGTCAACTTGGCACAGGCTAGAGTCATTTGAGAGAAAGGAACATCAATTGATAATTTGCTGATCAGTGTTTCAGAAAAGCCTGTAGGGTATTTTCTTAATTAATAGTGATTGATGGGAGAGGGTCTAGCACATTGTGGGTGGGGCCATCCTTCGGCAGACTGTCTCGGGTTCTATAAGAAAGTAGGCTCAGCAAGCCATGGGGAGTAAGCCAGCAAGCAGCACTCACTCCTTCATGGCCTCTGCATTAGCTCCTGCCTCCAGGTTTCTGCCCTGTTTGAGTTCCTGTCGTGACTTCCTTCAGTGATGGACAGTGATATGAAAGTATAAGTTAAGTAAACCTTTTCCTCCCCAAGTTGCTTTGCTCATGGTGTTTCATCATAGCAATAATAATGTTAAGACAACACACAATGTATATTGATCAAATGCTCTCCTTCAACTTCTTCTGGCCTCCCCTAAAACTTTTCCCTCTCAATTTCATTCCTCTTTATCATAGTATTTTAAACAAGAGTTTAATATTTTGAAGTATCACCAAGTAATACATATATTTTGGTAGAAAAACATTTGTATTAAGGAAGTTATTCTAAACTCAAAAGGAGTTGTTTTAAAACTGCTTGTTTATATACATAGACTCTAGTTTAAACTGTGTGTGTGGGTGTGGGTGTGAGAGCGTGGGGGGAAAGGGGGGAGGGGGAGAGAGAGAGAACTGACAAGATTGCTTAGTGGGTAAGGGTGATTGCCTGCAAGCCTGACAATCTGAATTTGATTCCAGGAACTCACATGATAAAAGGAGATAATTGAGTCCCATAGGTTGTCATATGGCCTCCATATGTTATGCATGTATATACAAACACATACAGTATAAGGAAGCAAATAAATAAAAAATAAAGTATAATAGAGAATATCAATGAGTGTAACGTAGACAAAGCCTTCAAGACTAGAAAGAAATGTGGAGGAAGTGACAGGAAGAAAAAGGAAAACACATCACAGAAAAGCAGAAGAGAGACTGGGGGAATAACCCAAGAAGGAATGTGGGGAAAAGAGGTGGGAGAGAAAGAGGGGGCTACCAAAACACATTTAATATGCTAATTAAAATAATTTACAAAGGTATAATTAGCCTTAATAACCTTCGAGGCATAAGAGCATGGCAGAGTCTTTGACTTGCCCCGCGGTCACTCTGGATGCTTCCTGGTGAACTCGAAGACTCACCTTGTTCATGTTGATTGCATTATTCTTTGCCAGCACCTGCTCCAGTGAGTCGGTTATACTGGTGAACTTCAGTGTGTCAGGACGCTGGCGGTAGATGTTGTCACTCAGTATCTCTGTGGCCCTCTTGGCTTTGACAACTTCCAAGGAACCAATGGGAACCCAGCCAATGCCTTTCATCCATTCAAGGTCTGCCTTGTACAGATTCTGAAGAGCAACAGGTAAGAAAGTTATATTAACTATCCTACTGACTTATCCCAAAAGCGTACCATACTCAAGACACAGGAATGCAGAAGGTAGGCAAGTATAGGTAGAAATATGCTTAATATATAATATATACATATACAAAAACCTTTAAAATTAATTAGTGAAAAAAGGAGTATAATTCTTGCTGGCAGATAAAGCTGTTGCATACTCAGACACCCAGTCCCTGACTGATAGTCTCTGGAGCCCTCTGAAGAGTTTTTTCTTGAAGTTTGGTTTTTTTTTTTTTTTTTTTTCTAATAAAAAGGATAATGTCCTGTCCTTAAGAATTTTATAAGAACTTTCACAGGACCAGTGCTCTTTAAGCCCTGGAAAATGTGTTCTAATTATTTCAAATAAAACCATGTGAGCAGACCAAAGGTGCAAAGTACAGTGATTATAAAAGCCCTTGCCTTAATTTCCATCTCTCAAATATCACAAACTGCCAAGCGAGTAAGGGAAACACGCCAGTGTAAAGATAGCAGGGATTTTTCTAGTTTATTCCCAAGAGGACAAGCTGGCTATTAGTATAAGATAACTATTAATATAAGATTCTTGAAAAAGCAAGAATGTTTTCATATTTTCTATAAAATTAAGTATACAATTATTAAAGCAATATAAAACAATGCACTTTTATTCCCATCTCTGTTGCCCTTTGTCAACATGGGTTCTTGCTCTCTCTTTTCACTTATATTTTGCTGGGCAAAAACTTACCAGTGATACTTCCTTTTCTCTTTCCTTCCTTCCTTCCTTCCTTCCTTCCTTCCTTCCTTCCTTCCTTCCTTCCTTCCTTCCTTCCTTCCTTTCCTCCCTCCCTCCCAGACAGTCTTGTAGCCTAGGCTGGACTTGAAAACTTCCTGTGTAGCTAAGGCTGCCCTTGAACTCCCGATCTTCCTGCCTCCACTTCCAAGGTTCTAGGACTACAGGTATGAGCCACCATGACTGGGTCCACACTATTATTTTAAGGGTTAAGCTTTAGTTGGTTCAGACACAAGAGGCCTGAATCACTAGGGAGTCTCACTTCTATATAGTGTTGCTAGTACTTATTTCCTGTTTCACACATGACTTTTGGAGGGGTTTCCAATGAGAAACTCCTTTCGGATACTCACTGAGTAGTTGTAGGGACATATAGATTCCAGGCCCTTGACACTAATCAGAATCTCACAGGTTTGTCTCTGATATGCTCACATATCACAGGGATACTCACATCACTCTGGAGGTCGTACGCTTTCCGGGCCTGTATGACATCATTCTGGTCTGGCAGGCAGGTCCATTCATGCAGGAGGTGTTTGTAGTCCACATCACTGACCAAGGTTTGACATTTCTTGGCCAAAACAATACCAAGCATGTCCACCGGACTGCTGTATCTTGTCTTGTATTTCTCGAATTCTTTCTTATACTCACGGTCACTCTGCACTTTGGCAATGTGGAGGGACCACATCATCTTGGGATCATCATGTATCGCTCTGGCGCCAATGTGGTGACCCAGTTGTTTCCGATAGGCTTCTTTGTATTTGTACTGAAAAAGACCCAGCCCAGAGCATGAGGAAGAAGGAGGGGATGGAGAGGACCACTGCCTGTCACTCTCAAGAGGATGTCCTCTGTGGAATCACAGGACAAGGAGTTTCTTCCAGCAAGATGTTGTGATGCCATGTCCTGGGACAAGAAGAACCCCACTGTTCTTCTACAAGTTCAGAGAATCATATGCTGGCAATAGTTGAGCAAAAGTGAACCCCAAAGTAAGCTGCCTAACCATAGCCACAAGCCAATCCAGTGCCTGGGCGGTCCTACTTGCCAGCCTGCTTGAGGGCACCCCTGTGCATGGGCCTATGTGGCTCCCAGGTTTCTCTTCCTTGGAAACGTAAAGAAATATAGCACATATGTAACTCAAGATACAGAGAGCCTGCAGGAGTGTAATGGAACCCAGGAGACATAGTTTTGAAATGGACAATTCCTGTTACTCAGTACGTGTGTAGTTTTGGTTTCATAAAATGGGAAAGTTACAGAGATATTTTGCCTGACAGTGGGGAAATGCTGAGGACTACTGAATCATACACTACAGTCACTGCAGTCAGTTTCACCTTTTTGGACCATAAATAAAGGGTTTTAAAAGCCTACCTTTTGAGTAACTTTTAAAACATGTCTAGGAATCTGTTATCCTCACTTTTAGAGTGCAGAAATTTTTTTTTTTAAAACCCTAGAACAAAGGAACCTTTAGCCTTTGGCTATTCTCTGTCCTCCCTTCCTGTGTGGGCAAACTTAGATAAGCCTATTTCATTTCTGGCTTTATTGCTTTGAGTGTATCGTGGGATTCCAAGAGCAGCTCAACACCAGTCTAGCTGACTGTGAGGTTATCTATTCTATTAAACAAAGATGAAAAAACCAAGATCAAAGGCACACAGCGCAAGTAGACCATGAGCCTGGGATTGTGAGTGAGTTCCACCTCGACCGTGTAGGCGGCGGTAAGGACTTCAAAGGATAAGTTCTACAGTAGTACAGAGATATGATTCCCTGAGCCAGTGGCTGGCCTGAATGGTTGCAGAGTCAGTTCTTACATCACTAGCGATGTCCCGGGAAGCCTTGGCAGCCACAATGGGAATGGCATCGCTTCTTAAGTCATAGCCTTCCTTCTTGGCTTCTTCCATGGCCTGGCGATACAGGCTCTAGGGAAAGAAGGAAGACAAGTTTAGATGTAGAACTCATATTCACTTGAAAATCACATTTGGGAGAGGGGTGTCATGAAAACCACATTTTGGGGGGGGGTATCAAAAGAAGACAGCCCTTAGATATAGAACTATGCAGCCTTAACCAAAACAAAACAAAAAGGATGTTTTCTAAGCTATTACGTTAAATGGAAATTTCACATTCGGTAAATTGTAACATCACATCTTGCATAAATCCTTACAGATTTTCGATGCTAAGTCAGCAGTTCTCAGCAGTGTTTAAAGCAACCAACACTTACTCCTCTCATAAAATAGCCAAGAAATATGATACAACTCTGGACTTGAAATAGGAACAATTTTACCTGACTGCTAGCATCACTGTATAATTGCTCAATGTATAATCACTGTATAATATATAGCAAAACACTGTAAGTATGTGTTCATAGTCAAAACATACTGCAATAAGACTAGGTGAATAATGTTTCTCTGTTAATATTTAATTTCTCATTAGCAATTGGTCTCAACTGCTGGAAGCTCGTAGCAGATACAGGGCTAGCAGATTCCAAAGACAAAAAGTTCTATTTCTTTAAAACTGAGGAAACATCATCACAGTTGTTTCTCTAACAATATCGTTTCACTGCTATACTGTAAAATTTAGTATAGTCACTGCTAATACTGGTTATCAGTAAATCAAAACCAACACTGATTTCATAACAGTGCCTCACTATGTAGCCCAGGCTGGCCTGGAACTGACCATCCTCCAGCCTCATGTTCCTCAGTGCTGAGGTAAGTTGAATTAGGTATGTGTACCATGCTCAGCAAAATATTTACTTTAATAAACAAATTTTAATGGTAAAAAAGTAATGTTACTAGATTTCTTAATGAGATGTGTTCCTTAGAGAAGCTAACTGTGCTTTGAATAGAAGTGATTCTGATTTAAATTTACTTTAGGAAATATTCCTGGTTTTACAGTAAAAACAACATACTCTTCACGAAGCCACAAGCTGACTTATCTCTCTTCTAAAGCAGCACTAAGTCTCATGGAGACAATGGGCTCAGCAGTTCACGTTAGGAATTATTGAGCTGCACAGCAATGCACACTAAGTGACGCCTTTAAGCTGTCTGTCTTCAGATTTTTGTACAGTGCTGTGCTAGAGACACACGTGGGCCTTTTACTTTTAAAAGATCATGTCGCTGTGTAATCATCTGGAGCAAAGATTTTCGTGGATGTTTTGATATTTTAGAGTGGCGTTTGCCTCTTTGGAAAACCTGTAGGCAAGTTTCATGATGAGGTCAACATCAGTGAACATCCAGCTTTTGCCATGCTTGTCTTTCTCTTCTGCACTCTGTGCGTGTATGTGTGTGTATGTGTGTGTGTGTGGGGGGGGGGTGTTGGAGGAGGGCAGAAGAGGGCATTGGATCCCCTGGCATTACAGGCTTCTGTAAGCTAATCTGCAGGTGTTGGGACTGGGTCCTTTAGAAGACCAGAAAGTGCCCTTAACTACTTGGTCATCTCTGCAGCCTCAGAATATTTCTTTTACAACTGGAAGATCATATACTCTATCTATTAAGTTTTCCATTCTGGAATAAATGTTCCAGTATGTCCTTGGTAGCACAGGGAAGGTGTTCTGGATCCATCTCATCGCCTCAAGTCAGATTTCCTTAATTTTTCCAAAATTTAAAGGCAGACAGCAGTTTTCATTATCTCCAAGGCTGTATTTCAAATCTTGTTTGGGGAAGTTACATGTGCACGGGAACTAGGATAGATACATGAGGATCCAGGAGCAAAGGCTGGCCGGTGTTTGCTGTGCGTTCACTCACGGAGTGACCAGTGGGATGGAAGGCCCTGGCAGCTTTCACAGTTATTCAGTGGGCTACTCTGGAACCCCATCTTCATAAACAGCAGTTGGAGAAGTAGTCCTGACACTTTATTTTTATTTTTGTTTTTTTGAGATAAAGTTTCTGTGTGTGACTCTGGCTATTTTGGAACTCACTCTGTAGACCAGGCTGGCCTCAGATTCAGAGATCTCAGCTTTCTTAGTGCTGGGATTCAGGGTTGACCTCTGCCTCCCAAATTGGGAGGGAGCTGGGACTAAAGATGTGAGCCACCCCCGCTGGGCATAGCTTGGCATTTTAAAGACAGCAAATCAAATTGGAAATTTTAGAATTCAAAAACTATCCCAATATATTGCTTGTATTCTAAAGGGAAAATCGACTTCATTTCTCCTCATATAAGCAGGAGCCTCATCCTAACCTAGAACAGAAGTCATCTACATGTGCCCTAGGCTCAGTGAGGCCAAGTCCAGCAGAAAAGCTTACCCTAGTGTCCTGAGCTGGGCCAGTGGTTTTAAGTCTGTTCTGTGAGGTTTGGGGAAGGAAAATGCACACCCCCCCCATCTCATGGATTGTCTTTGCTAGATAATGCAAGAAGCAGGGCCTTTCTTTATGACTCTGTTAATTATGAATACAGACAAAATAATAAACTTGATCAAGTCTTAATAGTGAAAGCTTAAAATATCACTGTTAAATGAAAGAAAATATCCCTTAAAAAGGAAAAGTGCAGTAAATTGAAAAAAATGTAAATATATATAATAAATATACATATATATACACATATACATGGGCATATATAATATATATACATGTATACATATACACAACATATATATGTATATGTATATATATAATATATATATATATATATAATATATACATATTGAACTAGTATGCCTGAATCAATCAGATGGATTCTTCACTTGGATAAGAGAAAGTAAGTAAGGTACCCTTTATGCGGTAGTAATTCTGCACTGCAAAGATAATTATTTTTCTCCTAGATACTAATGTATCTAAGAAGCTTCAATAATGAGAGAAATTTGTTTCATCACCCTCAGGCAATTTTGAAAAGGATGATTAAAAAACTCTCATTTGGATCTTGTTAATAAACATTGTTATTTCAAACATACTGAATACATTTAATTTTCATGGTGACTTGAGGGTATAAGAAAGAAATTAAAATTTACTAATCAGCTATTTGATCCCATCCTGTCCCTGTCATTGATTTCACCTCACTCTGTCACCACAGAAAGGTTTCTAGATAGAGATTTTATGGATGAAGTAACCAAAGAGAACAAACATGCAGAATACATTTCAAAAGGAGTTATAATTTAATGGAGAACACAATCTCTTTGAATCTGTGTGTGTATGTGTACAAATCTCTCTCTCTCCCATTTCTCTCCCTCATATGTGTGTGTGTGTGTGTGTGTGTGTGTGTGTGTGTGTGTGTGTGTTCAGGCACACACATACCACAGTGCACTTGAATACATATGTAGTCAGTCTTCACTTTTTTATTTTTGTAGAAAAATTTTTTAAATATTTATTTATTCATTTAATGTATATGAGTACACTGTTGCTGTCTTCAGGCACACCAGAAGAGGGCATCAGATCCCATTACAGATGGTTGTAAGACACCATGTGGTTGCTGGGAATTGAACTCAGAATCTCTGGAAGAGCAGTCACTGCTCTTAACCACTGAGCCATCTCTCCAGCCCCAGTCTTCACTTTCTATCCTCTTTGAGATGGGATCTTGTGTGTATTCCTGGCTAGCTGGCCAGGGAATTTTCAAAAATTCCCCTGTATCCACTCCCCATCTTTCATTAGTTCTGGAATGACCCCCTGTATCCACTCCCCATCTTTCATTAGTTCTGGAATGACCCCCTGTATCCGCTCCCCATTTTTCATTAGTTCTGGAATGACCCCCTGTATCCACTCCCCATCTTTCATTAGTTCTGGAATGACCCCTTGTATCCACTCCCCATCTTTCATTAGTTCTGGAATGACCCCCTGTATTCACTCCCCATCTTTCATTAGTTCTGGAATGACCCCCTGTATCCACTCCCCATCTTTCATTAGTCCTGGAATGACCCCCTGTATCCACTCC